>NC_089505.1:159269804-159578450 GCF_036850995.1 Saccopteryx leptura | reverse complement strand
TATCAAACATTCAAAGAAGACTTGGTTCCTATTCTACTCAAAGTCTTCCAAAAAATTGAAGAAGAAGCAATACTTCCAAACACATTTTATGAGGCCAACATAACCCTCATACTGAAACCTGGCAAGGACGGCACAGAAAAAGAAAACTACAGACCAATATCTCTAATGAATACAGATGCTAAAATACTAAACAAAATAGTGGCAAATCGAATACAACATATTAAAAAAATAATACATCATGATCAATTGGGATTCATCCCAGAATCTCAAGGATGGTTCAACATACATAAAACGGTTAACGTAATACACCATATCAACAAAACAAAGAAAAAAAACACACGATCTTATCAATAGATACAGAAAAGGCATTTGATAAAATACAACACAACTTTATGTTTAAGACACTCAACAAAATGGGTATAGAAGAAAAATATCTCAACATGATAAAGGCCATATATGATAAACCATCAGCTAACATCATATTAAATGGCATAAAACTGAGGACTTTCCCCCTTAAATCAGGAACAAGACAGGGTTGTCCACTCTCTCTACTCTTATTTAACATGGTGCTAGAAGTTCTAGCCTGAGTAATCAGACAAGACAAAGAAATAAAAGGCATCCATATCGGAAAAGAAGTAAAGGTATCACTTTTTACAGATGATATGATTCTATACATCGAAAACCCCAAAGACTCCACAAAAAGATTACTAGAAACAATAAACCAATACAGTAAGGTTGCAGGATACAAAATAAATATACAAAAGTCCTTAGCCTTCCTATATGCCAACTACAGAACATTAGGAAACGAACTAAAAAAAAATAATAATCCCCTTCACAATTGCAACAAAAAAATAAAATACCTAGGAATTAACATAACAAAGAATGTAAAGGAGCTATATAATGAAAACTACAAAGCATTGTTAAGGTAAATCAAAAAAGATACAATTGCCCTGGCTGGTTGGCTCAGTGGTAGAGCATCGGCCTAGTGTGCAGGAGTCCCGGGTTTGTTCCCAGCCAGGGCACACAGGAGAGGCGCCCATCTGCTTCTCCACCCCTCCCCCTCTCCTTCTTCTCTGTCTCTCTCTTCCCCTCCCGCAGCCGAGGCTCCATTGGAGCAAAGATGGCCCGGGTGCTGAGGATGGCTCTGTGGCCTCTGCCTCAGGTGCTAGAATGGCTCTGGATGCAACAGAGCGATGCCCCAGATGGGCAGAGCATTGCCCCCTGGTGGGCATGCCGAGTGGATCCCGGTTGGGCGCATGTCTGACTGCCTCCCCATTTCCAGCTTCAGAAAAATGCAAAAAAAAAACCCCGAATAGCCAAAGCAATCCTTAGGAAAAAGAAAGAAGCTGGGGGCATTACGATACCTGACTTCAAACTATATTATAGAGCCACGACAATCAAAACAGCATGGTTTTGGCAGAAAAACAGACAATCAGACTAATGGAACAGAATAGAAAGTCCAGAAATAAAACCACATGTATATGGTCAAACAATTTTCGATAAAGGGGCCAACAACACACAGTGGAGAAAAGAAAGCCTCTTCAATAAATGGTCCTGGGAATACTGGAAAGCCACATGCAAAAAAATGAAACTTGACTACAGTTTGTCCCCTTGTACTAAAATTAATTCAAAATGGATCAAAGACCTAAATATAAGACCTGAAACAATAAAGTACATAGAAGAAAACAGGAACTAAACTCATGGACCTTGGTTTTAAAGAGCATTTTATAAATTTGACTCCAAAGGCAAGAGAAGTGAAGGCAAAGATAAATGAATGGGACTACATCAGACTAAGAAGCTTTTGCTCAGCAAGGGAAACTGACAACAAAATAAAAAGACAGCCAACTAAATGGGAAATGATATTTTCAAACAACAGCTCAGATAAGGGCCTAATATACAAAGAACTCATAAAACTCAACAACAAACAAACAAACAAACAATCCAATAAAAAAATGGGAAGAGGACATGAACAGACACTTCTCCCAGGAAGAAATACAAATGGCCAACAGATATATGAAAAGATGCTCATCTTCATTAGTTATTAGAGAAATGCAAATCAAAACTACAATGAGATACCACCTCACACCTGTTAGATTAGCTATTATCAACAAGACAGATAATAGCAAGTTTTGGAGAGGCTGTGGAGAAAAAGGAACCCTCATCCACTCTTGGTGGGAATGTAAAGTAGTACAACCATTATGGAAGAAATTATGGTGGTTCTTCAAAAAACTGAAAATAGAACTATCTTATGACCCAGCAATCCCTCTACTGGGTATATATCCCCAAAACTCAGAGACATTGATACATAAAGACACATGTATCCCCATGTTCATTGCAGCATTGTTCACAGTGGCCAAGACATGCCCTTCAATAGATGACTGGATAAAGAAGCCATAAGAAATGATGACATCGGATCTTTTACAACAAAATGGTTAACATTATACGGAGTGAAATAAGTAAATAAGAAAAAACTAATAACTGCATGATTCCATACATAGGCGGGACATAAAAACGAGACTAAGAGACATGGCCAAGAGTGTGGTGGTTACCGGGCCGGGGGGGGGGGGGGGAGGAGAAGGAAAAAGAGGGTAGGGGAGGGAGGAGGGGCACAAAGAAAACCAGATAGAAGGTGACAGAGGACAATCTGACTTTGGGTGATGGGTATGGAACATAATTGAATGACAAGATAACCTGGAGATGTTTTCTCTGAACGTATGTAACCTGATTTATTGATGTGATGTCACCCCATTAAAATTTATAAAGAAAAAATTGGAACATAAAAAAAAAAAAAAAATAACCTTAGCTAACACCTTAAAAAAAAACCTAGAAAGGAAACCAGAATTAACTTTAAGTCTTCTACTTTCCTCTTCCTCCCTTATATGCAGAGAAAATTAGAGCTAAGATTGAATGTCAATTAAATAATAAATGTACTTATCTACAAATATAGTAAAATAGTGGTAAATCCAAAAACTATAACCAAGTCTTTCTATAGCTTAGAATTATTTCTGGAAAAATCTTTATTAAAAATACTATGTAGAGCAAAAAGCACATGTTTTGGCCCTGGCCGGTTGGCTCAGTGGTGGAGCGTCGGCCTGGCGTGCGGGGGACCCGGGTTCGATTCCCGGCCAGGGCACATAGGAGAAGCGCCCATTTGCTTCTCCATTTCCCCCCCCCCCCTTCCTCTCTGCCTCTCTCTTCCCCTCCCGCAGCCAAGGCTCCATTGGAGCAAAGATGGCCCGGGCGCTGGGGATGGCTCCTTGGCCTCTGCCCCAGGCGCTATAGTGGCTCTGGTCGCGACATAGCGACGCCCCGGAAGGGCAGAGCATCGCCCCCTGGTGGGCAGAGCTTCGCCCCTGGTGGGCGTGCCGGGTAGATCCCGGTCGGGCGCATGCGGGAGTCTGTCTGACTGTCTCTCCCGGTTTCCAGCTTCAGAAAAATACAAAAAAAAAAAAAAAAAAGCACATGTTTTTATTTATAATTATTCTTTTGTAATTGTGAAAGAAAGAGGCATATATACTTTTTCAGATTTTTTCTTATTTTTTTCAGCCCTCAAAATGACTTATATTTTGTGATATCAGCAGATTCTGATTCACTTTTTATCAAAATTATTTTAGTTATATCCCCAAAATTGTGTAGGGCAGAATTTCTTAAACCTGAGACCCTTGATTAGAACTTTAATGCTGGCAGCTAGGGAATCACTTTGGTACCAATGTGAATCTAAGTACTAACTTAACAGCAATACAAACTATATGCTAGAATAGATTATGTTCATGGTTTTTTTTTTATATTTTCAAATAAATGTAAGCTCCACATTAAAAAATTTTTATATGGTGATTTGATTACAATCACATGACTATATGGAACTTAACTCAAAATTTTAACTATTGCCCTATATCTAATCCTCATGCCTTTTATAGTTGGCATTTCTTACCAGCTGAGCTCTCTGCCTGTTTCTGTCCCTCTATAGGTTATTCCACATACAGTAGTAGTCATTCTGATTTTTCTAAAATATTTTAAAAATCATCAAATTCCCAGCTTAAAAATCCTCTGATGGATTCCTATCTTACTTAGAATAAAATCCAAACTCCTTGAATTGAGCTATCTGTTCCTTTCTAAACTTATGATGTTATTTCCTTCTACATTCCTCCTTTTTTAACATGCTCTAGCCACCCTGGCCTGTTTCATATCCTAAAACTGAAAGCTCATTCCTATCTCTGGACCTTAACATTTGGTCTGTTCCTCCTATTCTTCCCCCCCTCTCTTTTTCTGAGAGAGAGAGAGAGAAAGAGAGAGAGAGAGAGAGAGAGAGAGAGAGAGAGAGAGAGAGAGAGAGAGACATACAGGAAGGGAGAGAGATGAGAAGCATCAACTCATAGTTGCATCATTTTAATTTTCATTGATTACTTCTTATATGCACCTTGACCAGGGGGCTCCAGTTAAGCCAGTGACCCCTTGCTCAAGCCAGTGATCTTGGGTTTCAAGCTAATGTCCTCTGGGCTCAAGCCAGTGACCATAAAATCATATCTGTGATCCCATGCTCAAGCCAGGACCAGCTCAAGCAGGTGAGCCTGTGCTCAAGTCAGATGATCCCCCACTCAAGACATCAACCTCTTGGGGTTTAGAACCTGAGACCTCAGCATCCCAGGTTGACTATCTATCCACTGCACCACCATTAGCCAGGATTCCCTATCTCTTTACCAACTTGCCTTTTTAATAATCAAATGTTAATGCTATATTCACAGTAATACTGCTCTTTGAAACCCTAGCTAAAGCATCCCTCCTGTGCCATCATCAATCTTCAGTATTCTCTTTTCACTCGACTTCTCAGCTCTAATCAGTAGCTGATATTGTCTTGTTTATTGTCTGCCCCCCCCCCCTCCTTGAGAAGCAAGCTCCTTAAGGGAACAGTCATGTTTGTCTTATTTACTGCTGTATCCTCAACATTTAAAACTGCTGAAATTGAAGCATATAGTAGGCTCAATAAATATTTGATAATTGATACATGCTTTTAATTAGAAACATTCCTGTTAAAATTGAAAGTGAAAAAATAGATAGTGACTGATCATTCTCATTTTATAAACAGAAAGGGTGAGGAACAAAGAGGAGAAATAACTTGCCTAAGTAAAAGATTGATCTGGTATTAGAATCAATCTTTTAATTTCTAGTCCATTGCTTGAATCTAATAAAATTGCTTGTTTAAAGTACAAGACCAAGTCACTGCCATTACTTCCAGGATAACATTTTAATATTAGGATGTTGAACCTTCCGAAATATCTCCTAATATTGTCTATAACCTTTGATGAATTCTAGTACCAAAGCAATAATTTTGTGTGTGTGTGTATTTTTCTGAAGTTGGAAATGGGGAGGCAGTCAGACAGACTCCTGCATGCGCCCAACCGGGATCCACCTGGCATGCCCACCAGGGGACGATGCTCTGCCCATCTGGGGCATTGCTCTGTTGCATCCAGAACCATTCTAGCGCCTGAGACAGAGGCCATGGAGCCATCCTCAGCACCTGGGCCAACTTTGCTCCAATGGAGCCTCAGCTGCGGGAGGGGAAGAGAGAGACAGAGAGGAAGGAGAGGGGAGGGGTGGAGAAGCAGATGGGCGCTTCTCCTGTGTGCCCTGGCTGGGAATCAAACCTGGGACTCCTGCACGCCAGGCCGATGCTCTACCACTGAGCCAACCAGCCAGGGCTTCCAAAGCAATAATTTAGCTGTAAGTTGAGAATCCTAAAACCAGTTAATTTCATATAAACCTGTTACCCTTATAATTTTCAAGTACAACTCAAAGTACTGTACAGGACTCTCATATCATTTAACATTCTCAAACCATTATCCTATACTTTCTCCACCCTGGCTCATTTTTCCATTTCCACCAGTCCTAACAACAATCTTTCTATTTCTATTGCAAAGAAACTACCAACTTCTTCTACCTAATTCTCATTCATTCATTCATTCGTTTTTCATTCATTCAGTTTAGCAAAGCAGACAGACACACATATCAAAAAATTAAGCACCTTGAGGAAACTAAGGAAATCGAGGCTTCTAGAGTGATATTTAAGCTGATATTGAACGATTAGTAAAAATAGCCTGTTCAGCTGGGAAGAAGGGGTCAAAAGGAGAAGGTGGAACAGGAAGATGTAGATAGAAGAGGGAAACACGCCTGAATGCCTGCGTCCCAGAGGAAGCACACTTCAGATTCTAGCTCATCTTTTTTTGGAAGCATGTCTTGATTTCTCCCATCTAATTTAGGTGTTCTTCCTCTGTATTCCTCTGCATAGAGTTCTGTAATTCCTTTATCGTAGTATTCATCAGGATGTATCATTACTGTTTAACTTGATTATCATTTCCCCATTGGACTATAAACTCTTTGAGAATAGGGATAAGATTGTGCCTGCCTATTAGTAATTCCCGAGCCCTTTTAACAGTAGCTAAATTCAAATGGCACTTAATAAATACTTATTTAGTAAATAAAGTTAGAAAATAAATAAATAAATGAATGTCATTTATGGAAAATGTCTGAATGTTAATAAAAACACCTAACATAAAGTATGTTGCATTTACTGTATAAAATAAGGTTAAACAATGACTTTATATTTTCTGTATTGAAACTATATCAAGTGTACCACTTTAACCGTCAGAGTAAAATAGTAAATATTAAAAAGCATAAATTCTGAAAAACTTAAGTTTTATATAGTGGTAAAAGATATGTAATGCCCTGATTGGTGGTGTAGTGAGTAGAACATTGCCACAGAGCACTGAGGGCACTGGTTCGAGCCCAGGGCCATTGATCCCAAGGCTACCAGTTGAAGCCCCAGTCAGGGCACATATAAGAAGCAATCAATGGCAAACTAAGAAGAACAAGAAGTTGATGCTTATTTCTTTTTCCTTTTCTCTCTTTCAAAATTTTTTTTAAAAATTAAGAAATATGTAATAAACTTTACCATGATATTGCTTCAATGTATTTTGTTCATATAGCTCTTTAACATTTATTAGTTCTTCTCTAGTTCTTTCCAGGTATCTTCTTTCTTCCTGTACTTGTTTCATTTGCTTGATAATCTTCTCTCCTAAAATATTATAATCCATACTTATCAATGTATAAAAGCTAAAAGACAGTTCATTTCCTAAAAAAATAGTGAATAAAATTTAAAAGTGCTTAAAATAGCAATAATAAATTTTACCCCAAATTCTATTTGTCTTCTTGCAATATAGCCCTTAAGGAAAACATTGAGGAGTCATTTCACTCTCTAAGAGTGATATATTAAGGGGTATACCTATATGTGAAGAATACAGTACATCCCATTTACATATATATGTAAAACTAGGTAAAGCTCAAGTAATTATATGTTTTGGTTTAATTTTTTGGTGAATTTATCTTGGGCCCAAAGTTTATGTACTTAAATCTTACATGTAAAATGTAAATTTTAGAGTATATTCTTAAAAGTAGAAATTATATCAATGACTTAACATTACCATAAAATGTATATACTTTAAAATATACATATTAAAATTACCATTTTACCATTTTTAGTGTATAGTTTAATGACATTAAATATATTTACAGTGTTATGCAACTATCACCACCATCCATCTCCAGAACTTTTTTTAACTTCCCAAACTGAAATTAGTTACTTATCGTACAATAATTCTTCATCAACATCATTCAACTTTACCTCTCAGAATCATCTGTACTTACAGTGTCATCATACTTACTCTCATTTGGTAATAAAGAGATTTCAGTTATTCCTGAATGAACAGCAGCTTGACAAAGAAGTGAAGGAAAATCATTAAGATCTGGTAGGGTGATGTATTCATTTTTACCTATCTTAAAGAAAACATTAAAATCACTAAGGTTTTGTAGGGTGACACATTATTTTTCTCCCATCTGTAAGCATTTGATAATGTACAAAACAATGCAATGCATTTTTTTAAACTTATATGGTGATGTTTTTTATATATATATATTTATACCTACAGACTTTCCTGTGCTCTAGCTTCTCCATTCCACTATTACTTGACATTTTCCACAGTGGCTTCAAATGTAAATTTTTTTCAAAAAGAATTCATTATTGTTTTGTAAACATGATTTCCTTCCAAGACTTCTTTTGGACCAAACTGTGAGAATTTGGAGTTCTCATCTGCATGAGAACAAACCAATCAGGGACCTGGGGTCGGTTTGTCTATACTGCATAAGCTCTGCCCCTCTGGCTCAGGAAACACACTTTCTCTTTCCACAGAGTATCTAAGGCTGTGTTTTCTGATTGAGCTGAAACACTGAAGCTGTTTTGCCAGAACAGAGCATAACAGACCAACACAGGCCAGAGCAGACTGGCACAGCCCAGAGCAGACTGGCACAGCCCAGAGCAGACTGGCACAGCACGGAGCAGACCAGCATGGAATGTAGCAGAGCAGAGCAGACTGTGTAGATCAGGGGTCCCCAAACTTTTAACACAGAAGGCCAGTTCACTGTCCTTCAGACTGTTGGAGGGCTGGACTATAAAAAATACTATGAACAAAACCCTATGTACATTGCACATATCTTATTTTAAAGTAAAAAACCAGAACGGGAACAAATACAATATTTAAAATAAAGAACAAGTAAATTTAAATCAACAAACTGACCAATATTTCAATGGGAACTATGGGCCTGCTTTTGGCTAATGAGATGGTCAATGTCCAGTTCCATATTTGTCACTGCTAGCTGTAACAAGTGATATGACGCGCTTCCGGAGCCGTGAGGCCTGTGTCTCGTGTCACCGGAAGTAGTACTGTAGGTGAGCGATGCCACATACTGGGCTCCTCTCACTGACCACCAATGAAAGAGGTACCCCTTCAGGAAGTGCGGCGGGGGCTGGATAAATGGCCTCAGGGGGCCAGCATGCAGCCCAGGGGTCGTAGTTTGGGGACCCCTGGTGTAGATGGAGAGGACCTGGCCCCAGGGCTGTCTCACAGCCTTGCTGTATCACAGTTAAGTTGTTTTTCACCGAATCAAGTTTCTTTCTTCACCAGAGCCAAAACTGAAGATTTCTGTTGGCTGGATTGGTGTTAATGACCAATAGTTAACAACATAAACAGATAACAAAGTGGGTCAACCACAGTTTTGTCTGTAATGAGAGGCCTCTCCCATGCAGTGCAGAAATACTGAGAATAAGATCTGCTAAATCAGATCACTTTCTATGAAGAGTCTCAAAGGCAGGGGCTTGTAAAATGTAAGGGGCTAGAGGTGGTAAGATGGGAAGACACAGCTGCTGAAAGGACAATGCTTTGAAAATCTGAGGTATTCCTCTGAGTATAGGTAGTAAGAAAAAAGAAGAAAGTGGCCAAAATAAGAGCTCTGCATAATTAAATTAGTAAACACACACACACCGAGAAAACTGACCCTTTTCCCCAAAAACCCAATTTATTTAAAAATAAATAAATAACTACATTTTGCTATATCAACAGAAGAGGGCGCTCCTAACCTAAGAAGGAGAAAAACCACCAAAACATCATTCTCTGTTCCTCTATAAGAACACCTGTTATTACTGATAAAGAAAAATCCAACACAAGCAAACAAGAACAAGATCTCTAAAACAATCTAGCATCCACACAGTTTTTAAAAACCCTTAAAATTGAGAACTAAACCAAACCAAAACAAAAAAAAAAAAACAGGCATCAAAAAAAAAACAACACCCCAAAACAAAACAAAAATAACAGACATCTATAAAGCAGAGAAAAAATTAATATTCTCAATGTAGATAAGATATAATTAAGCAAGCTTTTGCAGATATTAAAAACACCATAAATAACAATTTTTTTTTTTTTGTATTTTTCTGAAGCTGGAAACGGGGAGAGACAGACAGACTCCCGCATGCGCCCCACCGGGATCCAGCTGGCACGCCCACCAGGGGGCGACGCTCTGCCCACCAGGGGGCGATGCTCTGCCCCTCTGGGGCGTTGCTCTGTTGAGACCAGAGCCACTCTAGCGCCTGGGGCAGAGGCCAAGGAGCCATCCCCAGTGCCTGGGCCATCTTTGCTCCAATGGAGCCTCGCTGTGGGAGGGGACGAGAGAGACAGAGAGGAAGGAGAGGGGGAGGGGTGGAGAAGCAGATGGGTGCTTCTCCTGTGTACCCTGGCCGGGAATCGAACCTGGGACTTCTGCATGCCAGGCCGACGCTCTACCACTGAGCCAACCGGCCAGGGCATAAATAACAATTTTAATAACTCAGAATAAAAATAAAAAACTGATAAGAAGATGTGAAATGGAAGTTGGTCAAACAGTAGAAAGAAATGAATAAATGAGAAATTATCCAGGAAGGAACAGGTATGACCAAATATATGGTAAAAATAATGGGGAAAAGAAATAAAGGGGGCAAAGAAAATGAAACATAAAGCAAATAGTAAAATAGATAAGAGAGAAAATAACAGATATAAAAAGTAAAGATAACACTGCCTGACCTGTGGTGGCGCAGTGGATAGGGCGTTGACCTGGAAATGCTGAGGTCGCCAGTTCGAAACCCTGGGCTTGCCTGGTCAAGGCACATATGGGAGTTGATGCTTCCAGCTCCTCCTCCCTTCTCTCTCTCTGTCTCTCTCTCCTCTCTCTGTCTCTCTCCCTCTCTCTCTCTCCTCTCAAAAAAAAAAAAAAAAGTAAAGATAACACTGATTTTGGTCTCTGAAAAAGAAAAAAGAATAAACGATGGAATGGATCTGCAATTTAAACTGTTTTCTAATTTTAGAAAATATTCTTGAAACAAAAGAAGTCCTTATTTCCATACTGAAGGAGCCTACTGTTGATCCAGAAATACCTGATCTAAAATTCTCAACTGAGATGCAACCTGGTAAAATTATTACACATTAAAGAAATCCTCTAGTTTTCCAGATTGAAACACCCAAGCCAGTTTACAAAAATAAATAAATAAATAAAGCAGGGTGGGGTTATACTTTTTAATAGTAACATATAAAACAAGACATTAGTATGGCAACATTAAAAAAAAAACAACTCATGAGGAAAAAAGTGTAAGCCAAGGATGGTAGTGGCAATCAAGCTATCCTCCAAGTATCAAGGCTCTAGAGCAGAGATTAACAAACTTTATTGATAAAGGGCCAAACAGTAATAAGTTAGGTTTTGTGGGCCACATATGATCTCTGTCACAATTTTTTTTACAACTTTTTAAAACTGTAAAAAAATAAGTAAAAATAAAAAAAGGTATAAATGACAAACCCACAGCTAACATAATATGTAATGGAAAAAAACCAAAAAGTGTTCCCTTAAGATAAAGAAATAGACAGGAATAGACACTTTTACCTCTCTTATTTACTGGAAGCCCTACTCACAGTAATCAGTCAAGAAGAAGAAATAAAAGGCATCCAAATTTAAAGAGAAAAAATAAGATAATTATTTGCAGATAACATGATACTATTTAGAGACAACCCTAAAATTTCTACCAAAAAACTACTGGAACTTATACATTCAGTAAAGTAGCAGGATATAAAATAAATATTCAGAAAACAATTGCATTTTTATACACCAATAATGAACTATCAGAAAGGGAAACTAAGAAAACAAATCCATTTATAAGAGCATCAAAAATATAAAATATCTAGGAATAAATTTTACTAAGGAAGTAAAAGACCTGTAGCTGGAAAATTATAAGACACTGAAGAAGATATAAATAAATGGAAACATAACTGTGCTCATGCATAGGAAGAATGGACATTATTAAAATGTCCATACTACTCAAGTCAATGTATAGATTCAATGCAATTCCTATCAAAACAGCAGTGCCTTTTTCACAGAGCTAAAACTAATGGAAACATTTTTTAAAACTCAGAAAGACCCCAAACACTGAAAGTTATATTCAGAAAAAATAACAAAGTCAGAGGTAACATGCTACATGATATCAAACTATCCCTACAAGGCTGTATAATCAAAATAGCATGGTACTGCCATAAAAACAGACATATAGATCAATGGAACAGAATAGAAAGCCAGGAAATAAACCCATGCATATATGGTCCAATTAATATTTGACAAAGGAGGCAAGAACATACAATAAGGTAAAGACAGTCTTTTCAATAAATAGTATTGTGTAAACTGGAAAGATAAACACATAAAAATAAAACTAGACCACCTTCTTACACCATAAACAAGAATAAACTCCAAATGGATTAAACTTAAATTTAAGACTTGAAACCATAGAACTCCTAGAAGAAAATATAGTCAGTAAAATCTCTGACATTTCTTTTAGCTATACTGTATTATTTTCTGATATATTTCCTCAAACAAGGAAAATAAACAAGTGGGACTACATCAAACTAAAAGTTTTTACAAAGCAAAGGAAACCATCAACAAAATAAAAACTTACTGAATGGAAGAAGATATTTGTCAATGACATTTGATAAGAGATTGATAACCAAAATTTACAAAGAACTCATACAACTCAACACCAAAAAACAAACAATACAATAAAAAAAACAGGCAGAGGCCCTGGCCGGTTGGCTCAGTGGTAGAGCATCGGCCTGGCGTGCGGGGGACCCGGGTTCGATTCCCGGCCAGGGCACATAGGAGAAGCGCCCATTTGCTTCTCCACACCCCCCCTCCTTCCTCTCTGTCTCTCTCTTTCCCTCCCGCAGCCGAGGCTCCATTGGAGCAAAGATGGCTCGGGCGCTGGGGATGGCTCCTTGACCTCTGCCCCAGGCGCTAGAGTGGCTCTGGTCGCGGCAGAGCGATGCCCCGGAGGGGCAGGGCATCGCCCCCTGTTAGGCAGAGCGTCGCCCCCTGGTGGGCGTGCCGGGTGGATCCCAGTCGGGCGCATGCGGGAGTCTGTCTGACAGTCTCTCCCGGTTTCTAGCTTCAGAAAAATACAAAAAAAAGAAAAAAAAAAAACTACAGTAAATGACCCAATAGAAATACTGGGAAGCTACTTCCAGTAAAAGTTATCAAAATGGATTCCACAAAATATAAAATCATGATCAACTTTTATGAGTAATCTGTAAAGTAAAAATTCAAACCACAGTGAAATAGCATTAGGCATCCATAAGACTGACAAGAACTTTAATGTATGAGGGTGTCACATTTTATTAATATCCAGTAACAATAGAATATTATTTGCTGAAGATGGAATTCCTTTGCTCTAATATATATTTAATTACAGATCTGGAGGACTTGTTTCAGACTCCATTCAGCATTCCAATCCATGACACATCGAGCACCACTGGCTCAGCTGGACTACAAAACACAACTGGCAGCTTTACATGCAATGCCTCTTGGACCACCTCGTGGCCTTCTCTTGCTTTGGGTCTATTCAAGGTTGGCAGTCTTAGATTACTTCGTTAAACAAACAAGAAGAGATTGGAACAGCACATCCAAATGCAGTAAATCTCTCTTCAAATTTCAAAGAGGTCTATCAAGTGTCTCATTCTCAGTGGTAGCTGGAGCAAGATACAAAACCTGGCTTTCACTGGAAAGGGCATATCTCAACATGTCCCAGACCGTGGAGCTCCCAGAAATGTCACTAAATTGACAGGCCCCTGAATTTTCTGGAGGCTTCTCTCTCATCCTCTAACCTCTATGGTTGGAGAATTTAGACATTTTTATCTACAGTTTCATTTTAATTTCAGTATAAATATTAGATTTCACTATCACATTTAAACAAACATCTTAAAACCATAGCTGGTTGTTGGAACTCTCCTGGGGAAGAGGGAGGATGCCCAGGCCGCTGTCCCTTCCCTCCCCTAACCTCCACGCATATTTCTCCTTCTCCTAAGCTCCCCTTCTTTTGTCTCTGTAACTTGTTTCTCCTACTTCTGTGATTTTCTAAATCAAATTTCTCTTACGTTATAAAAAAAAATCATACCTGTCATCTCTTCTAATGTTATTAACTCTGTCATATTTATTCTTCCAAAGAAACTGACTTAAAGAAAATGAGATATTTGGAAGTCATATTAAAAAATGATTCCATAAATATTAGTTTTTCATATTTTATATATTTTATTTTATCTTCTGTAAATACAGATATGACAATGTTTTTAAAGTCAGTCTGAAATCATTATTGTCATATTACCTTTCAATCTATGTGATGATCAATACTGACTACATTTATTAGTAGTGATAAAATCATGTTTCATTATATTATAGCTACCTTCGAATCATAGTCCAATATCTATTACAATGTAAAATAATTGGAAATTTCATAAACATATATTGTTTGTAGTTTTTTGTGAATAATTGTTTATAAAATTCCTTATCTTAATTTAAAAAGGCAAGTAGGTACAGAACTATTGTTTAAGTACTATAATTTTGAACAAAATGAGCCTGATCTGTGGTGGCGCAGTGGGATAAAGGGTCGACCTGGAACATTGAGGTTGCCGGTTCGAAACCTTGGCCTTGTCTGGTCAAAGCACATATGGGAGTTGATGCTTCCTGCTCCCCCCCTTCTCTCTCTCTCTCCTCTTTCTCTAAAAGTCAATAAATAAAATATTTAAAAAAATTTAATTTTGAACAAAATGATACAATGTGAAACTCCAGCATACTGATTACCCTGATTACCCATAACCAAGAATCAAAGAGAAGGTGAAAAATTAGTTCTAAGAAATACAAATGAAATCAGTTTCTGTAATTAGGCTGTCCCTGATAACTAAAGGATTACAACAGAAATAAATTCAATCAATTAGTTACCCCTCATTTTTTAGAGAGGAAGGCTAGTATATAACAGTAAGGATAAGAATCAAAGTAATTTTAATTTAAAATATCACTCACTTAACTCATATCTTTGTTCTAGTTAGAAATCCTTATAACAGTACACTGGTTATCTCACTCTTCTTATAGTTTAGATTATGATACATCCATCAATATATATACTAATTACCTTTTTTGGGTGCTAAGACTGTCATTATTTGAATTTTCCAATGATCTTGGCAATTCAGAATTTCCAAATTGATTTTTTCCCATCTGCTTTTCTTTTGGAATATCTTTTCCCCTAGCTGATGTTAATGTTTATCCAGGGCAAGCAGAGTTCATAACATTAATAAAACACTAAAACAAAATTTTGTTTTTATATGAAGATATTCTATTTTCTTGTCCTATGTTTCATAATATTCATGAACTTTTACCATACATGATAGAAGGCAACAATTTCCAAAGTAAATTTTTTGAAGTATTTCATGAAAGCGAAAGGAGAATCCTTTGGTCAATTCAGTTTGGGAAAAGCTGAATTAAGCAATCCTAACAGGAACACAATGCACACACACACACATTCCTACTGCAAGATTTCTCTTGCAGTGTGAATCCACAAGAGGGGTAAGTTGGGTTTCACTCAAACTTAATTGTCAAAGCATCTTTTTTTCAAGTAGCATCCTGGGGAACCCCCTCTGAAAATCCCTGGTGTAAATACAGAGCATATAATGTCATTTGTATTTCACACACATTTATGTGTATAACATCTCCCTTCATTTTAACAGAATTATGGACCTGCCAGTGATAATGTAGATATTTACCCCTTGGAAAAATCAAATTTTAATTTATAAAAAATAAATGTGCCATATTAATATTTGAAAAGTCATTTTATAAGGACTGTCACAGTATTTTGCAACCTAAAGGTCATATTGGTTTAATTTTAGTCTGGCTGCTACCATTTATTTCCCAGGTGGCACTGGAGTAATCATTTAAGGACAGCAAACAGAATTTTCCTAAAAGATATATTCAATAAAAATTAACCAAAAAAAGAAAATGGATATACCAGCTGTTTAAGAGCTAACAGTAAAATACCACTATACCATCCACCTCCCAAAAGAAATAATACAAATCTTATTTCATTTGGAGTTCCATTTTGATAGATATATGATATGTATCTCTTACTCCTACTCATAGTTTGGAGAACAATGCACTGCACCAATAAGAAAATGGGGGGGGGGGTGATAACTGTGAAACTATGTTTTGAACTAAGAAATGTTTGCCTGGCAAAAAAGAGAGTAAGGAATTTAAGCAAAGAAATGGTATTTGCAGGACACAATACTAATGTATGTAGCATTTTTGACAACTGTGAAAAATTCAGTATGACTCTAGCACAGTGTTATAAAGCATGGGCTTTAGTCAAACCCTAAGATTTCAAGTCCTGGTGCTATCACGGCAGGTGTGACTAGAGGTAAGTTATTTCTCTAACTTTAGTTTCCTTATCTCTAAAATGGCAGCATGCGTGTAAAACACTCAGCACTGTACCCAATCCTTAGATGTTTCTTCAAGTTCTGATTTCTGTACCACCACATTTCCTACTTCAGCTCTTTATTACTTTGGTCTGTGCTCCATATGGTCGCCTAAGTTGTTTTTCTGGAACTTAAATTCAGTCATGACACTCTTAATAATTTCAGATGGTTTCCCATTTCCTAAGTAATTCTTCAGCTTTGCAAGCAAGGTTCTTGCAGTTCAAGTCTCTATCTACCTCTCCAGTAGTACTTCATAGTACTAGTTCCTCCCCCTTCCTCCCCCAACTATAATAATAATAGTACTAATAATAATAATAGCTAAGAATTATTGAAAAATTATTAAACCAACTACCTTATTAAGCAAATCCTGAAAGCTCCATTTTATCATAATTTATGTAAAGGAAGCATTCTGGAGTAAGGCAGTGAGCTATCTGTATGGTCAAATATTTGCAGCCCTAGGTTTGAAGTCAGAGTATGAAGGGTTCCCATTTAAAGAAATGTGGGCTTTGAGTAGTAATCAATGAATCTTTCAAAGCTTATTAAGCAGGGAGATAAATAATCCAACTTGAAACAAGAAAAATAATGGTGACAGCACTCAAAGATAGATTGGAAAGGAGATTATAAGCAAGGAGGCTAGTCAAGATGGTTTTAAGTTCTTTTATCTTCAAATCTATCTTCTACAATGAGGAAAATTTCAAAGCTTAAAGTCTAAACAACTGGAAGAATGATGAAAGCAAAGAAAGAAGACAAGAAAGTATATTAATTTGTGGACAATGATGGAGTCAAATATTAAATGTGCTGAAGGTAAAAAGTGTAAAGATGCATAGCACAGACTCATAGGAAACAACAGAAGATAACTAATGGAAAGCAAGACCCATTTCAATTTGTAAAAATGTGTGAAACAATACTGTACTTCTGTTCTCCTTCATTAAAGGACTAAAACATATGGTGTGTATTCTTTTTTTTTTTTACAGAGATAGAGAGAGAGTCAGAGAGAGGGATAGATAAGGACAGACAGACAGGAACGAAGAGAGATGAGAAGCATCAATCATCAGTTTTTCGTTGTGGCACTTTAGTTGTTCATTGATTGCTTTTTCATATGTGCCTTGACCATGACCTTCAGCAGACTGAGTAACCCCTTGCTCAAGCCAGCGACCTTGGGTCCAAGCTGGTGAGCCTTGCTCAAATCAGATGAGCCTGCGCTCAAGCTGGTGACCTCGAAGCCTCGAACCTGGGTCCTCTGCATCCCAGTCCAACGCTCTATCCACTGCGCCACCACCTGGTCAAGCTGATGTGTATTCTTATCAGCCATATTCGATAGTATCACAGTGTTAGAGCTCAGACATTTTGCATTCTCATGTACCACTAAAGAGCAATTTGGCCATTTTAAGAACTGCACAACTAAAAAAAAGAAGTAAAAACCAAAAAGTAAAAAAAGAACTGCACAACTATCATCAATAAATGGTAGCGTACATCTGAAAAAATATTAAGAAACCTTATCTCCCCTCATGCATAAAAATTAACTCCTGTGGAAAGCAAACCATGAAGTGTTTGCAAGATTATCCAAGACCCTATTTTCATGATCTCAAGGCAGAAAAGGAATTTTTAAAGAAGACAAAAATAACAATAATTATGAAAGAATGTGCCACTAAACTTGACTATATTAAATTTTAAGAACTGCAGTTCCAATTCTGCTTAAAATGTAGAAAGACAAAAGAGTGCTCCCATCTGAACAACAAGAAAAAGATAAATAATCTATAAAATAACTTTTCTAGAACTAATGAGAAAGTTGAGGTTGCAGGGACTTGAATTACAATTTCTTCTGTGGATGAAGTAAACTAATTGTTTCATCTTTGACAGAGCACAGAGGCATTGATAACTGCTATCAAAACAAGAAGAAGCCTGACCTGTGGTGGCGAAGTGGACAAAGCATCGACCTGGAATGTTGAGGTCAAAACCCCAAGGTTGCCTGACCAGGCAGTGGTGCAGTGGATAGAGCGTCAGACTGGGATGCGGAGGACCCAGGTTCAAGACCCCGAGGTCGCCACAGCTTGACCACGGGTTCATCTGGTTTGAGCAAAAGCTCACCAGCTTGGACCCAAGGTCGCTAGCTTGAGCAAGGGGTTACTACAGCTTGGGCACATTGAACCATCTAATAGCCCATGGAATACACTTCCACATTTTGATCTTGTTGCCTCCTGGATTATCAAGAGGCATAGGCGACCCTTACAGTTTATAGGTTTTGAGCCTCAAAATTATTGTTGTTCCTTTTTTCAAAGGATCAAAAACAATGGCTCTGGGAAATTCCACTAAATGGCAAATCGTTTTTGCAAATCAATGGACAACTTTATACTGAAACAGTCAACTTCAAATCAGCTCAAAGACTAGAATTATATGCCATTATCATGGCTTTTCAGCATTTGCCATATTCCTCCTTTAATCTATATACAGACAGCAAATATTTACTTATGGTTGTTTCCACTATAAAGACTGCTGTCTTAGGGACAACTGTTGATGAACTATTTCAGCAGTTCCTCCTTCTTCAAAGACTTGTATGTCAACATAGAGCTCCATGTTTTATAGGACATACTTGAGCTCATTCCATGCTCCCTGGAACTTTAGCACAAGGGAATGCCCTTGTTGATCAAGCTACCCAAAAGAAAATTATTTGGAGCAACCATGACAAATCGAGCAATTCAATCTCATACTATTCATCACCAGAACCCTGCAGCCCTGTGTGAACAGTTTCAACTTTCTCGGGAAGCAGCATGGCAGATTGGTAAATCCTGTCCAAGGGGTCTTATAGTACAATCTGTCCCTTCATTTGGAGTTAACCCTCAAGGACTCCTACCAGGACAACTTTGGCAAATGGATGTTACTCATATACCTTCATTCGCAAACAGTCCTATGTCCACGTTACAGTGGATATATATTCTGGATTTATAGTAACCTCTGTCAGAACAGGAGAGGCTGCTAAGCATGTTATAGCTCATTGTCTGTATGCATTTTTCTATTATTGAATTTCCTAAACTGGTTAAACTGACAATGCTCCTGCATATGTAGCAAAAGCATTTACTGTCTTTTGTCAAACCTTTTGAATTATGGGTATTTCTTACAATCATTAAAGTCAAGATATTATTAAAGTGTACCCAGCAAATATTTTAAGGTCAATTTAAAAAAATTTTAAAGAGGGGAGTCATATCCTGAACTCCTATGGGTCTACCATATCATGCTTTTCACTTAAAAATTTTTAAATTTCAGGCCCTGGCCGGTTGGCTCAGTGGTAGAGTGTCGGCCTGGCATGCAGGAATCCCGGGTTCGATTTCCGGCCAGGGCACACAGGAGAAGCACCCATCTGCTTCTCCACCCCTCCCCCTCTCCTTCCTCTCTGTCTCTCTCTTCCCCTCCAGCAGCCAAGGCTCCATTGGAGCAACGTTGCCCGGGTGCTGAGGATGGCTCTATGGCCTCTGCCTCAGGTGCTAGAATGGCTCTGGTTGCAACAGAGTGACGCCCCAGATGGGCAGAGCATCGCCCCCTGGTGGGCATGCCAGGTGGATCCTGGTCAGGCACATGTGGGAGTCTGTCTGACTGCCTCCCCGTTTCCAACTTCAGAAAAATACCAAAAAAAAAAAAATTTAAATTTCTTTTGAATGCTGATGAACAGGAGACACCAAATCTTTTTCTCCTGCAAACTTCTACCTTCTTTTATTTGATCCAGCTAATAACATTGTTTTGTCTTTTTCCAAATAGCTCCAGATATATGGAAAAGGTTTATATAGGCGGATGGGGACCCTCAAACACCTCAGCGAGATCTTCTGAGCATGGCTTTTAAGGTACCAAGAGGCAGAAAAAGCCCAATAGAGATCAGGTGAACTACCAGCTTTTAGGATACACCCTTAAAGGCTCCAACGCCCCAAAGGGGTCTCATAGGATTCCATCTGGGTCCTGCTTCAATAGTGAATAGGAAGGCCATTGAGCTAAAGCCTGCCAGGTTTACATGCCTTTGCTGTGAGGAAAAAGGGACACTGGAAGGTAGGCTTCCCCCTCGCTCCTCTAAGGGAGGGTTCAGTTTCTTCCAGCCCTGCTCCAGCCACATATGACCTAACCTTGCCCAGAATGCTGAGGTTTGCCACTGAAGGCTGAAGGTGCCCAGGGCCATCGGCTCCATCTACAACACTGTGGACAAACCTACGGTATTTCTTCCAAGAAGCAGGTAAACTGATCTCACTTGCACAAGGGTCACTTAACTATGTCTTGCCTGAATAGTCAGGTTTTTTATTCTTCCCTCGAAGATCTCTGTTGTGGGTGTTGATAGTCCTATTTTCTGCTGCTTTGTTTAATATATAGTGTTTCCTTTATTCCTCCTGCCTCAATGCCCCACTCATATTTCAGGCTGGGACCTACTCCTAATTTAGAGCTCTCTTTTCCCCTTTTTCCAACTTGTGTTATGAATTTACCTTTGCCACCCAGCTTAGTGTGTCCCAAGGTTCTCTTTACCACGCCACAGTCGCAGAGCTCCAGGGAAAAGCAACCTGGTCTCATCTCTCCAGGCAGAGGAGAACAGAAGCTCCATCTCCACACATGCTGCAAATGGCTTTTCCAGTCTACCTGAATCATTACCAGCTAGAAGCAGCAATCATTAGGACTTGGACGTGAGCTGCAAAGTATAGAATTGTGACAACAATTCCAGTGCCATGTGGACTTTTCCTGGATGTGGACTTTTCCTGGAGTCCTGCTCCTTGTGACAGCTCCTAATAGACTGAACTGGGGTTGGATTGCATTTGCAGGGATTTGGAATGGTGTGGGTGCCAACTTGGACTTGGTGAACATGTTAAGGACACTACTCTTTTATGGATTCTTGCTGTATTGGCCAAGAGTTTACTTAAAGGCCTTAATCACTGTAAAAAAAAAAATAGAAGACTGGATAAAGAAGATGTGGCACATATACACTATAGTATACTAGTCAGCCATAAGAAATGATGACATTGGATCATTGACAACAAAATGGTGGGATCTTGATAACATTAAACAGAGTGAAATAAGTAAATCAGAAAAAAACAAGAACTGCATGATTCCATACATTGGTGGGACATAAAAACGAGACCAAGAGACATGGACAAGAGTGTGGTGTTAATGGGGGGGGAGAGGGGGAGAGGGATGGGGAGGGGCACAAAGAAAACTAGATAGAAGGTGACAGAGGACAACCTGACTTTGGGTGATGGGTATGCAACACAATTGAATGACAAGATAACCTGGACATGTTTTCTTTGAATATATGTACCCTGATTTACTGATGTCACCCCATTAAAATTAATAAAAATTTATTTATATAAAAAATAATTGCTATAATTGCAGATAGAAAACAATACAACTAGTTAAGAACAAGTGTATTTTGGCTGTTGTCATTAGCTTTGGGTGGGGGGATTCATTGCATTTATAAATGTTTAGTATATTTACTTTTCAACCACAGTTCATTTTCTGTATGGTAAGGTGAAAAGATAGAGTGGAGTACCAGCTTTATTTATACTTTTAATTTTGATTTATTAATTACCTACCACTTTTTAAGAACTGAATTATTAGTAAATTGATGGGTGTAATGAGAAAAATTCTAAAATTCTTTGAAATAAAAATGTCTACCAACATTAAGTTGTTTTCCTTTGGTTTAAAATACTGTTTTGCCAGCTAAGAGTTTTCTAGATTTAAAGTAATAATACCAAGGTTTTATGCAGTGAGCACTTTCTTTTTTTTCTCATTTAGCCTTAACTTTACCTGAAACTATTATAAAAGAAATAAAGGTGGTAGAGTACATTTAAGTGCAGTGTTTTTATTTTGTTTTTATTTTAGCATAGTACTTATATTGTTTTCTCCTCCCACCTGGTGAAACTCTTTTTAAAAATCCCACACTGAATTGTAGTTTACCCTTTTCTGCTGCCCATATTCCTAAGGCAGGACAGGTCCAGAATTTGCTTACAGATCCAAATGCTAATATATATTGTAATACCCTCTTTGACTCTCCCATTCCAGTTGAAATCACCTTCTTCCTGATGATTGTTAAAAAAAACTCTTTCAAAATATTTTCTAAAAAACTTGGATCTGTTTCAGGTTCTTCCTTTGACAGAGTTACACTAACTGGTCTCTGGATTATTTCATCAGCCTCAGCAACACAGTTATTAGTCTGCTGCCCATCTAGAGAAATTGTTGATGCTGAATAAATATTTCCTAAGTGATTCATTATAGGAAGCAAATATAATTCTGGTTGAAGAGACTAAAACATACAGGAAATTTTAAATAACTAGTAATTTTAAAAACAGTAAATTAAAAATAATTAGCCAGTAAGTTAAAAATTAGCATAATTTTTAAAGTTTAAAATGTCAAATGAAAAAAATTTTAAACTGTCATATTACATCATATGGAGAAACAAATGATTTGAGTTGCAGTTCTGATTCTTGTTTTGCCTTCACCTACAAATAAATAAATGAGAAAAATTAAAGCTCGTGTAACATTTTTCAATCATTTCCCCCCACTTTTCTGCAGAAGGCACAGGTCTGTGACATAAAAATTTAATCAAGAAGCTGGTAACTAAGGTTAGAATCTAGACAATTTAGAATATAATTCTCTTTCTATTTGCTGCACTAAAAATAATAGAAATTCTACATCACTTAATAATAATAATAATTAAGGCTATTATTTGCATGAATAGTATGCCAGGCACTATTCTAAGTGCCATATATATATCTTAGTTAATCCTCAAAATTCCAAGTGATAGGCACATATATTATCTGTAGTTCACAGACAAGATTGAGGCAAAGAGGAGTTAAGTAACTTCCCAAGATTTTATAACTAGGAAGTTTCCAAGTTGGGATTCAAAACCAGGTAGTCTGGCTTCAGAGATGGATATTATACAATTTATTTCCTAAATATTCATTTGGCATTCATTTATTCGACAAATATTGAGGTATACACTAAGTGTCAGACAGTGTTGCATATGGTAGGAACATAAGGGTAAACAAGACAGAGCTCCTGTAGCTCAACATTCTACTTCGGGAGAGCAGATGTTAAGTAGACATTATTTAGGATAGGAATAAGTGATTTATGAAAATAAAATAGAATAATGTAACAGAAAGTACCTCAGCAAAATAATATCTAAAAACTAGGTGGTCAGAGAAGGCCCTTTTAAAAAGATAATACTTGAGCTGAGACCTGTCATGAAAAGAAGCAGTTTACTTTATAAATGGTGCCCTGTATTTCATATTTCTTCATATCTGGGCACACATAATACTCTATTTCTAAATTTTGCTATATTTAATAACTACTAAAGGGATAACAGAATAGGCTTTAATGATAAGAGAATGAAAGCTGTTATGAAGCTATTTAAATAAAGTGTGAGATGTTGGTGTGTCAGTTCAACATGTTAGCAGTAGAGATGATTAGAAATAGTCAGGCTTTGTATATAATTTAGGTCTAGAAGTCAACCCATTAGAAGTGAAGTTTGAGAAAGGAGTCAAGTATGACTCCAAGGTGTCTGGCTCTAGGTACTGAAAGCATGGATTAGCTGTCACCTAAGATGGGGAAAGGGATGGGTAGTAGAGGTTTCAGGGATGGGACAAAGATCCATAGGCTAATTTCACATATGTTAAGTTTGAGATGTCTATTGGCCATCTAAGTAGAAATGTAAGTAAACAACTGAGAATATAAATCTGGAGTTTGGGAAAAAGTATTGGGATGAGAATTTAATTTAGGAATCTTTAGCATAAAGTTGATATTTAAAGCTATTAAATTGGACAAGGTCACCAAGGAATGAATGCAGATAGAGAAGAAGACAAAGAGCACACCCCTGAAATTCTCTGATATTAATATAAGAGATCAGGAAGAAGAAGACCAAGAAAATAAGACTGAGAATAAATAACAAAAAATGGTAGGAGGAAAATCAAGATGATGTGTATGTTAAAAGCCAAATGAAGGAATTATGCTAAGGAAGAGAGAGTGATCAACAGTGTTAATTATTGTGCACAGACAGATCAAGTATGTGTAGGATAGAATTAAAATATTGATTTAGGCCTGACCTGTGGTGGCGCAGTGGATAAGCGTCGACCTGGAACGCTGAGGTCCCTGGTTTGAAACCCTGCATTTGTCTGGTCAAGGCACATAGGGGAGTTGATGCTTCCTGCTCCTCCCTCTTCTCTCTCTCTCTCTCTCCTCTCTAAAATAAATAAATTAAAAAAAAAAATATTGATTTAGGCCCTGGCCGGTTGGCTCAGTGGTAGAGCATCAGCCTGGCATGTGGGAGTCCCGGGTTCGATTCCCAGCAAAGGCACACAGGAGAGGCACCCGTCTGCTTCTCCACCCCTTCCCCCTCCTTCCTCTCTGTCTCTCTCTTCCCCTCCCGCAGTCGAGGCTCCATTGGAGCAAAGTTGGTCCAGGTGCTGAGGATAGCTCTATGGACTCTGCCTCAGGTGCTAGAATGGCTCTGGTTGCAACAGAGCAATGCCCCAGATGGGCAGAGCATCGTCCCCTGGTGGGCATGCTGGGTGGATCCCGGTTGGGAGCATGCGGAAGTCGGTCTGACTGCCTCCCCGTTTCCAACTTCAGAAAAATACAAAAAATAAAAAATAAATAAAATATTTATTTAGTAATGTAGAGGTAAATTTAGAAACAGAAGTTTTGGCCCTGGCCAGGTAGCTCTGTTGGTTAGAGTGTCGACTGGATAAGTCAACGTTGCAGGTGATCCCTTGTCAGGGCACATACAGAAGTCACTCAATGAATGCATGCGTGGGTGGAGTAACAAATTCATGTTTTTCTCTCTTCATTCTTCTCTCTCTAAAACTAATAAGTAAATTTTTTTTTAAATATGACATAAAATAAAGATTAACTGCTAGTCAAATAAGTTTGTAAAATAGGATTTTTATGTTTGCTCACTTATAGTTTGCATTGAGGGCTGGGCAGTGCCAAGTATGTGTGGACTGTGAAATTTCAAATTATTGATACCTTCCTGCTTGGGAGGGGTCATTGTTTTGCTAATGTTTGCTGGAGGAGAGGTTTTCACACCAGAAAGTTTTGAAAAGAGTTAGAGAGAAGGAGAAGGAAGAGGAAAGCCATATTTGCAGAGTGGAAGCAGAGGGAATGCAGAGAGAGCGGAATGCAGAGAAAGGAAGAAGCCACATGTAGTGAGAGAGAGAAGGTGTGCAGATGGGGAACCAGAGCTGAGGGGCTTTGCGAGCTCCACTGAGACTGGTGGGGCCTTTGATTCTAGGAGAAACCGGAGAATATTCTCCTGGTTGTGGAACTGGAGAATGCGTCAGTGGTTTTGTGAGCTCTAAATGAAGAGGGAAGTGTTTTCCCTGTGAGTTTACCCATTGGTTGGTGCAAGACTTAATAAAAGGATGGCCCACCACATTTTGGCTCCACTGTTTCTTTACCACCTCCCTGAATCTAATGGGAACCTGCATGTGAATGGTGGTGACGGCTGCGACTACTGGCCTTACATTAACTAAAAAATAAAAATTAAAAAAAAACAGCAGTTTTGATAACTTGGAGTTGTTTTAAGGAGAAAATGGGGTGAAGCTATGGAATAGTTGTCTAGGATAGTGAAAGAGTGAATGAGTGGGTGGAAGATAGTCAATTGCCTATAAGCAAAAGGTTCCACTGGAGATTCATGCTTATGAATTTAAAGTGAGAATAGTCTTTATGCTGGTATATTTCTCTCCCGCCATGTTCTGCGCTAGGTATAGGTATAGAATTAGATTAAACAACCAGGGTTGTTTTGCCAAGGAGTACAAAAAGAGAGAGGGGCAAGGAGTCAAAAGTATGTGCAAGAGAGTGATCAAAATTGCCCTACAATATTTAAGCCAGCTACGGTGAGTATCACAAGGTGAGAAATAAAAGAAAACAAACAAACACAAACAGGTAATCGGAGGTACCAGTACAATCAGGGGACTTAGAGGAAATGAGCTAGATATATAAGAACTATAATCAGACGTGGAGTTGGGTTCAAAATGAAGCAAATATCTAATACTTTATATAATCCATATTTTTGCTTTATCAAAACATTTCAAAACAATAAGCATATTTTCCTTATATTTTAGTATAAAAATATCTCCTTACCTCTGATGAGGAAGGTCGACTTGGATTGAGGGACAAACTGACCAATGTCTGAATGGAATCATCAGTTGAAATTTTTTCGGTTTTATTACCTTTCTTCATTTAAGTAGTATAAAGGTTATAACAGATTTTTGACTTGTTTAAGATAGTATTCCATTCATTTCTGGTCTCTGATTAACTCAAAATGTGAAAAAAAAAAAAGACACATAAAAGGCTTTAAAATAGACTCAAAATGCCAACTTAGCTGTGTACTCAATCTTATTATGACTATTCAAATAGACATTTTACTAATAAATAAGGTCAATAATTGCAATGAACATACACCCTATACAACTAAGTAAAGTGGTAAATTATAATAGAATTGTGACCATGACACATTTTTAAAAGTTTATTTTCTTCTGGTCAAAAATTAAGATAAAATACATACAGTATTCTCTATAAAACAGAAATACACTATTAGAAGTGAGAAAACTAAATTTACACAAATTTCTGTAGAATGATAAAAATTGTTTCACCATATGTATTTCATATACCTCAATAATAAATGTGAACAATCACTCCATATGAAAATGTAGTCTTATGTATATCAGACTACATTGCATTTGTGTATTATTTTCTGTGTTTTTCCTCAAGAGAATTTATGGTGATTTGCAAAACTACATAATAAAATTTAACATACACTGCTCACAAAAATTAGGGGATATTTTATTACTTCATATTCATTTTGAGATATCCCCTAATTTTTGTGAGCAGTATATATATATATATAATAAAACTTGAAAAATAAAGTAGCTGAAAAGAAATTATCAGCCTGACCAGGTGGTAGCGCAATGGATAGATAGTTAGCTTGGTATGTAGAGGACCTAGGTTCAAAACCCCCAGGTTGCTCGCTTGAGTGTAAGATTACAGATTACAGACATGACCCAATGGTCACTACCTTGAGCCCAAAGGTTGCTGGCTTGAGCCCAAGGTTGCTGGCTTGAAGCCCAAGGTCGCTGGCTTGAACAAGGGGTCACTTACTCTGCTGGAGCCCCCTGGTCAAGTCAATCAGTGAACAACTAAGGTGCCACAATAAAGAATTGATGCTTCTTTTCTCCTTTCCTGTCTGTCTGTCCCCTATCTGTCCCTCTGTCTCTGTCTCTCTTGCTAAAAAAATTATCAAAGTTGGACAATTCTTAAGGATACTAGCATACCTACAGCAGAGCAGAAGATTTTTCAAGATTTCAAAGCACTGTTCCACCTTGACATCTGTTAAAATAGATTTGAATCAAACAAAACTAAAGCCTGACCAGGTAGTGGCACAGTAGATAGAACATCGGACTGGGATGCAGAGGACCCAGGTTCGAAACCCCAAGGTCGCTGGCTTGAGTGTGGGATCATAGACATGACCCTCTGGTCACTGACTTGAGTCCAAAGGTTACTGGCTTGAAGCTCAAGGTTGCTGGCTTGAGCCCAAGGTCACTGGCTTGAGCAAGGGGTCACTTCCTCTGCTGTAGTCCCCCACTCAAGGAATATATGAGAAAGCAATCAATGAACAACTAAGGAGCTGCAACGAAGGATTGATGCTTCTCATCTCTTCCCTTTCTGTCTGCCTGTCCCTATTTGTCCATCTCTCTGTCTCTCTCTCTCTCTGTTTCTGTCACACACGTGTGTGCACGCACACACACACACACACACACAAACACAAAAGAACTTCAAATTATTGCGATCTGATACTGATTATTGCTCTTGAAGTCCTACCAGAGACCATTAATTGTTCTAATGGTATCAAAATCAAAAGATCATATACTGGAATATATAATCTTTTAAATTAAACTAGTTTAACATTGTACGTCCCATATAAATTTCTTTCTTTTTTTTTTTTTTTTTTTTTGGTATTTTTCTGAAGCTGGAAATGGGGAGAGACAGTCAGACAGACTCCCGCATGCGCCCGACCGGGATCTACCCAGCACGCCCACCAGGGGCAACGCTCTGCCCACCAGGGGGCGATGCTCTGCCCCTCCGGGACGTCGCTCTGCCGCGACCAGAGCCACTCTAGCACCTGGGGCAGAGGCCAAGGAGCCATCCCCAGCGCCCGGGCCATCTTTGCTCCAATGGAACCTTGGCTGCAGGAGGGGAAGAGAGAGAGAGGAAGGAGGGGGGGGGGTGGAGAAGCAAATGGGTGCTTCTCCTATGTGCCCTGGCCGGGAATCGAACCCGGGTCCCCCGCACACCAGGCCGACGCTCTACCACTGAGCCAACCGGCCAGGGCCCCATATAAATTTCTTAATAATTAAAACTTTAAAATGTACTTTTTCATTTTAACCATCATAAACAGTATTTAAGATAACATCTAAACCTTTCCATTTCTGTATCTATCCAAAGGCTCTTTTTTGCAATTGTACTAATACTAGTCTCTAATGTTAAAACTAAGTAAACACAATTCAGATACATCTATAGTAACTTCCTTATTAGATAAGAATTTGTGGTAATTTATAACTACAGTACATTAATTGGTATGCAAATTGGTAGACCAGAATTTTTAAATTCCTGTGGATGTATTAAAACTTAATATTTTAATTAAGAACAAATTTTTAATTAAGCAAACTCAAAGACAGATCAACAAGACCTGCCTTACAAATTTCCTAAGGTAAACTGCCCTGCTATACTAAGGAACAGCAAAGAAACTATGTTTGAACTATAACTCTCTTTACCTCTTCTGATTAGATCAATACTGAAGAACAAATCTTGGCTGGCCAGAGACAAATAAAATGGCCTGGCATGAAAGATGAGCCCTAATTAGAATTGGAAGAACTCAAGATTCAAGTATATAGTTAGTAGATATTGAAGCAAAAAGAATGGAGAAAGGGAAGTCATGAAGTAGTTAGTATCATAGCCATGAGGTAAACCTATGTTATGAGAAAGATACAGGGGTTTTTTGTTTTCGTTTTCGTTTTTGTTTTGTTTTGTTTTGTTTTTTGTATTTTTCTGAAGCTGGAAATGGGGAGAGACAGTCAGACAGACTCCCGCATGCCCCGGACGGGGATCCACCCGGCACTCCCACCAGGGGCGAAGCTCTGCCCACCAGGGTGCGATGCTCTGCCCCTCCGGGGCGTCGCTCTGTCACGACCAGAGCCACTCTAGTGCCTGGGGCAGAGGCCAAGGAGCCATCCCCAGCGCCCAGGCCATCTTTGCTCCAATGGAGCCTCGGCTGCGGGAGGGGAAGAGAGAGACAGAGAGGAAGGAGAGGCGGAGGGGTGGAGAAGCAGATGGGCGCTTCTCCTGTGTGCCCTGGCCAGGAATTGAACCGGGGACTTCTGCACGCCAGGCGGACGCTCTACCACTGAGCCAACCGGCCAGGGCCTGTTTTTGTTTTTTTACAGAGACAGAGCGAGAGTCAGAGAGAGGGATAGTTAGGGACAGACAGACAGGAACGAAGAGAGATGAGAAGCATCAATTATCAGTTTTTCATTGCGACACCTTAGTTGTTCATTGATTGCTTTCTCATATGTGCCTTGACCATGGGCCTTCAGCAGACTGAGTAACCTCTTGCTCGAGCCAGCGACCTTAGGTCCAAGCTGGTGAACTTTTTCCTCAAGCCAGATGAGCCCGCACTCCAGCTGGTGACCTCGGGGTCTCAAACCTGGGTCTTCCACATCCTAGTCCGACGCTCTATCCACTGGGCCACTACCTGGTCAGGCCAAATTTATTTATTTTTAAATTTTTCTTTTCTCTTTCTTTCTTTCTTTCTTTCTTTCTTTCTTTCTTTCTTTCTTTCTTTCTTTCTTTCTTTCTTTCTTTCTTTTTTTTTGTTGTATTTCTCTGAAGTTGGAAACAGGGAGGCAGTCAGACAGACTCCCGCATGTGCCCGATGGGGAATCCACCCAGCATGCCCACCAGGGGGCGATGCTCTACCCATCTTGGGGTGTCACTCTGCCGCAATCAGAGCCAGTCTAGCGCTTGAGGCAGAGGCCACAGAGCCATCCTCAGTGCCTGGGCAAACGCTGCTCCAATGGAGCCTGGGCTGCCGGAGGGGAAGAAAGAGAGACAGAGAGGAAGGAGAGGGGGAGGGGTGGAGAAGCAGATGGGCGCTTCTCCTGTGTGCCCTGGCCGGGAATCGAACTCGGGACTCCTGTACGCCAGGCCGACACTCTACCACTGAGCCAACCGGCCAGGGCCTCCTTTCTTTCTTTCTTTCTTTCTTTCTTTCTTTCTTTCTTTCTTTCTTTCTTTCTTTCTTTCTTTCTTTCTTTCTTTCTTTCTTTCTTTTTTTTCTTTCTTTATTTCTCTCTCTCTCTCTTTCTTTCTTTCTTCCTTTCTCTCTCTCTTTCTTTCTTTCTTTCTTTCTTTCTTTCTTTCTTTCTTTCTTTCTTTCTTTCTTTCTTTCCCTTCTCTCTCTCTCTCTCTCTCTTCATTTTCTTTGTTTTTGCTGAAAGTAAATGAATTTCTTTGCCATCAAAAAATGAGAAAGATACAGGTTTTTTTGTTTTTTGGTTTTTTTTTTAGAAAAGGGGACCTTTTAGACAGGTTCAGGGGTTAGCCCAGGACAAGCTGCTATTGGCCACAACTCCCCTGGTTGCAAGTCTTGTGGGATCCCTCAGAGCTTAGGAGAAACAGAGGGGAAAGGAAACCATGCCTGGGGGAAAAAAGAGGGGGAGGGAGAGAAGGAGGAAGGCACTGGCATGCTCCTGGAAAGGAGAGCTCTTTTTATTTTAGTTTTTTACTATTTTATTGAATTTATTGGGGTAACATTAATAAAATTATATAAATTTCAGATGTACAATTCTATAATACAACATTTGTTTATTGTATTGTGTATTTACCATTCTTAGTCAAGTCTCCTTCCATCACCATTTATCTGCCTAATACCTTTTCAACTCCCCACCCCCATCTTTCCCTCTCGTAATCACCATACTGCTGTCTGTGTCTATGAGGTTCTTAAATTATTATTATTTATTTATTTATTTTTTAAAATTATTTCACCTTTTTCACCCAGCCCTGCAATCCCTCTCCCCTTTGACAGTGATTAATCTGTTCTCTATCTATAAGTATGTTTCTATTTTGTTTGTTAGTCTATTTTTTTTCCATTAGATTCCACAAACAAGTGAAATCATACAGTACTTGTCTTTCTCAGACTGCTTATTACACTTAGCATAATTCTCTCCAGGTTCATCCATGCTATCGCAAAGGGTAAGATTGCTCTTTTTATGGCCCAGTAGTATTCCATTGTGTAAGTGTAGACCACAGCCTTTTAATCTACTCGTCTACTGATGGGCACTTGAGCTGCTTCTAAATTTAGGCTACTGTAAATAACATTGCAGTGAACAAAGGGATGCATACATTCTTTGGAGTCAGTGTTTTGGGTTTCTTAGGATATATTCCCAGAAGTTGAATTGCTGGGTCATAGGGAAGTTCCAGTTTTAATTTTTTGACATAACTCCATACTGTTTTCCACAGTGGCTACAACAAACTGCATTCTCACTAACAGTGCACAAGGGTTCCTTTTTCTCTACATCCTCACCAACATTTGTTTGTTGATGTATTGATGATATCCATTCTGACATGCGTGAGGTGATATTTCACTGTTTTAATTTACATTTCTTTGATAATTAGTGACATTAAGCATCTTTTCATAAATCTATTGGCCATCTGTGTGTCCTCTTTAGAGAAGTGTTTGTTTCAGTCTTCTGCCCATTTTTAATTGTATTCTTTGTTTTTTCGTGTTGAGTTGTATGAGTTTTTTGTAAATTTTAGATATCAACTCCTTATCAGATGTCATTAGTGAATATCTGCTTCCATTCAGTAAGTTTTCTTTTCATTTGTTGATGGTTTCCTTTGCTTTGTAAAAACTTTTAGTTTGATGTAGTCCCATTTATTTATTTTTCTTTGTTTTTCTTGTTTGAGGAAATACATCAGAAAAAAATATTGCCATGAGAAATGTCTGAGATTTTACTGTGAATGTTTTCTTTTACAATTTTTATAGTTTTGAGTCTAACATTTGAGTCTTTAATCAATTTTGAGTTTATTCTTATGTATGGTAAGAAGGATGTCTAGTTTCATTTTTTTGCATGTGTCTTTCCAATTTTCCAAAACACCATTTATTGAATAGACTATCTTTACCTCATTATATGTTTTTGCCTCCTTTGTAAAATACAGTGCTACCTTGAGATACGAGCAGACCAGCATACAAATTTTTTTTTTTATATAAGATACAAACTGCGACTCAGTCCGTATTTTTGTCCGAGATCTGAGTGAAATTCCGACATACAAGTCATGATTCAGGAAGCTGCTGCTAGTTGGTGCGTTGGCTCACAGGTCCAGTATCGGCAGCACAACACCAGCACCTTGTTCTTTCCCATGTGTTACCTGCAGAATCAAGTTGAATCTCGTGCTCTGTACTTATTCTTGCATCATTTTTGCATTTTTTACTAATTTTTTGTGTGCTATCATGGGGCCGAAGAACGTAAGTGTAAAGGACAGTGGTGAGAAGAAGAGAATGATGTCGATAGAAGTAAAGCAAGAAATAATAGAAAAACATAAGCGTGGTGTACGAGTGATTGAACTGGCAAGACTGCACGACTGCAATACATCTACAATTTGTACCATCCTTAAACAAAAGGATGCCATCAAAAGCGCAAATCCAGCAAAAGGAACTATGATTCTGTCCCAATTAAGGACAGATACCCATGAAAAAATGGAGAAGCGCCTGACCTGTAGTGGCGCAGTGGATCAAGCATCGACCTGGAATGCTGAGGTTGCCGGTTCAAAACCCTCGGCTTGCCCAGTCAAGGCACATATGGGAGTTGATGCTTCCTGCTCCTCCCCTCTTCTCTTTCTATCTCTCTCTGTCTCTCTTCTTTAAAATGAATAAATAAATAAAAATAATTAAAATAAAAGAAATGGAGAAGCTTCTGCTGGTGTGGGTGAAAGAGAAAGAGCTGGCAGGAGATACAGTAACGGAGACTGTAATATGCGAAAAGGCACATATTATTTATGGTGACTTGAAGAAGAAAGAACCATCAACCTCAAAAGAGGCAGCAGAAGATACATTTAAGGTAAGTCACAGCTGGTTTGAAGAGTTCAAGAAGAGATCTGGCATCCACTCGGTGATGAGGCATGGTGAAGCTGTGAGTGCTGAGGTTAAGGCAGCTGAGGAGTATATCACACGTTTGCTGCGCTTATCACAAAGGAAAGCTACTTCCCCCAACAAGTGTTCAACTGTGATGAAACAGGATTGTTTTGGAAAAAAATGCCCCAGAGAACTTTCATCACCGCAGAGGAGAAGAAGCTGCCAGGCCATAAACCCATGAAGGACTGTCTGACCCTTGCATTGTGTGCAAATGCTAGCGGTGACTGTAAAGTAAAGCCACTGCTGGTGTATCATTCTGAAAATCCTCGAGCCTTTAAGTATCACAAGATTCTTAAAGAAAAACTGCAGGTTATGTGGCATGCCAATGCTAGGGCATGGGTTACATGGCAGTTTTTTATTGAATGGGTAAATCTCATCTTGGGTCCTGCAGTGAAGAAATATCTTCAAGAAAATAAACTCCCGATGAAAGCATTACTAATCCTTGAAAATGCTCCAGTCCACCCACCTGGTCTTGAAGATGACATTCTCGATGAGTTCAAATTTATGAAAGTCCTCTACCTCCCACCCAACACGACTTCAATCTTGCAACCTAAGGATCAGCAGGTCATTTCCAACTTTAAAAAGCTTTACACAAAGCACTTGTTCTGCCGCTGCTTTGAGGTGACTAAGAATACAAATCTAACCCTTTGAGAGTTTTGGAAAGATCACTACAACATCGTGATATGTTTACACATTATTGACTTGGCATGGCAAGAAGTTACAAGAAGAACCTTGAACTCAGCATGGAAAAAGTTATGGCCTGATGTTGTTGCAGACAGGGACTTTGAAGGATTCAAACCAGAGACCCAGACCAAGGTAGAAGTGTTGGAGGAGATTGTGTCCCTCGGAAAGTCGATGGGTCTGGAGGTAGATGAGGGTGAGATAAATGATCTTGTTGAAGAACATGAGGAGGAACTCTCAACTGAAGAGTTGAAGGAGCTACAGATGATGCAACATACGGAGCTTTTGCAAGAGATTAGTAGTGAGGAGGAGGTAGAGTCAGAGGAAGTGATTTCTACAAGTGAAATTAAAGACATGCTGGCAATGTGGGAGAAGCTTTCAAGTTTCATTGAAAAGAAACACCCAGAAAAAGTTTCAACTGGTCGTGCTTCAGCACTTTTTAATGACACTTTTTTGGCACATTTCCATAACACTTTAAAAGGCAGGCAAAAGCAATCCTCTTTGGATAGATTTTTATTCAAAAGTCCTGCAAGTGAAAGTGCTGAAAGTGCAGCCAAAAAGGCAAAAACAGGTGATGATTCAATGAAAAATATGTAATGCTAAGCTTAGGTTAAGTTTAAAGTTAAGAAAGTGCATTTTTTTACAATTAAGTATTTGTAGTTTCATTTTAAGTAAAGAAAGTGCAGTTTTAGTTTTGTTTAAAGTAAAAATGCAGTTTTAGTTTACATTTTAGTGTTAAGAAAGTGCAGTTTCAGTTTACAGTGCCTGCATCCCTTCCTCCCTTTCTCCTCCGCCATTCATGTCCGTTAGCCACACTCGTCTGTCTCCAAGGTAAGAATACAGTACTAAATAACATTTTTCTAATTTCAGATATTTTGTTATGCATTGGTAAAGTATACATGGGTGTTTCTTAATTAAAAACATGTCTTTTTCATAATTTAGGATGGTTTGGAAATGTTTCACAGGGCTGGAACGAATTAAATCTATTTCAGTTATTTTAAATGAGAGAAAGTTGTTTGATATATGAGTTGACTGACTTACAAGCTCAGTTACAGAATGAATTAAACTCGTATCTCAAGGTACCACTGTATTAATTGACCATAAAGACATGGGTTCATTTCTGGGATCTCTATTCTGTTCTATAGATTTATTTATTTATTATATATATAAAGAGAGAGACAGACAGACAGAGATAGACAGAAAGGAGGGGAGAGAGATAAGAAGCATCAACTCATAGTTGTGGTACCTTAGTTGTTCATTGATTGCTTTCTCATATGTGCCTTGACTGAGGGCTTCAGCTGGGCTAGTGTCCCCTTGCTCAAGCCAGTGACCTTGGACTTCAAACCAGTGATCTTTGGGCTCAAGCCAGTAACCATGGAGTCATGTCTATGATCCCACACTCAAGCTGGTGACCTTGGGTTTTTGAACCTGGGTCCTATGTCCCAGGCTGATGCTCTATCCACTGTGTCACTGCCTGGTCAGGCTATTTGTCTGTTATATGATAGTACCATGCTGTATTGATTGCTATGGCCTTGTAGTATAGTTTGATATCAGGTAGTATGATTTGTCCAACTTTCTTCTTCTTTCTCAAAATTGCTGTGGTTATTTGAGGTCTTTTGTGGTTCCATATAAATTTTTGGAATATTTTTTTCTAGTTCTGTGAAGTAAGACATTGGTATCTTGATAGGAATTATGTTGAATCTATAGATTGTTTTGAGTAGTGTGGACATTTTAATGACATTAATTCTTCCTATCCATGAATATGGTATATGCTTCCATTTATTTGTATCTTCTTCAATTTCTTTCTTCACTGTTTTATAATTTTCCAAATACAGGTCTTTTTCAGCCTTCATTAAATTTATTCCTGGGTAATTTTTTGATGTAATTGTACATGAAATTGTTTTCTTAGTTTCCTTTTTTGATAGTTCATTATTGATTATAAAATGCAACTAGTTTCTGTATATTTATTTTGTATCCTGCTACTTTACTGAATTCATTTATCAGTTCTTATAATGTTTTATGGTGAAATCTTTAGGGAAGCTTTAAAATTTCTGATATTCTGTTTAGTGCCTAGCAATAAGGATTCTGGTGATTTTTATTTTCTGTCTGATTTGATAACAAGGTATACAAAGAGATGCTCAATGGACTTTAGAAAATCCTAAAAACATACTAAAATTGGAAACCTGAAATGAATTACATTTAAACATACCAAAATAGTAGAATATCATAGAAAGTAATTAAATGGATTGAGAGGCAGAGAAGACGGTTTGTATTCCTGTATAATCTATAAGACATTCATTTATGTTACCAGACTACGGAGATTCATTTGACTGCATGCATGAAATGAGCATTAGTTTGTAGCAAGAAAGTAAAGGTTTATTTAAGGAAATGGCACCAAATGAGGAGTCACAGGCGAGCTATTACTCTAAGACAGTGGTAGTCAACCTGGTCCCTACCGCCCCCTAGTGGGCATTCCAGCTTTCATGGTGGGCAGTAGCAGAGCAACCAACATATAAATAAGATAATTTAACTATAGTAAGTTGTTTTATAAAGATTTATTGTGCCAAACTTAACGAAAATCCAACATAAAGTACTTGGTAAGTAATTATTATTATATGCTTTAATTTTCTGTAACTCTGCTTTATAAATTTTATAAAGTAAAGTTACTTCCCTACTTTATAAATCACCATTACTGTGGAACCGGTGAGTGGTTAGAAAATTTTACTACTAACAGAGATACAAAAGTGGGCGGTAGGTATAAAAAGGTTGACTACCCCTGCTCTAAGAACTGGCTCCCAAATGGCCTGCACAGGAACAGATGGTGGTAGCGGTGGTGGTTGGGTTATGATTAATCATGGTGATTAAGGGAGTGGGATTGTGTACTTTACTGATTGGTTGGAGCCAGGGTAGGAGTACTTAATCTTTATTTTATTTATTTATTTTTTTAATTTTATTTTTTTATGGGGTGACATCAATAAATCAGGATACATATATTCAAAGATAACAAGTCCAGGTTATCTTGTCTTTCAATTTGTTGCATACCCATCACCCAAAGTCAGATTGTCCTCTGTCACCTTCTATCTAGTTTTCTTTGTGCCCCTCCCCCTCCCCCTTTCCCTCTCCCTTTCCTCCCTCCCCCCATAACCACCACACTCTTATCAATGTCTCTTAGTTTCACTTTTATGTCCCACCTACGTATGGAATAATGCAGTTCCTGTTTTTTTCTGATTTATTTATTTCACTTCGTATCATGTTATCAAGATCCCACCATTTTGCTGTAAATGATCCAATGTCATCATTTCTTATGGCTGAGTAGTATTCCATAGTGTATATGTGCCACATCTTCTTTATCCAGTCATCTATTGACGGGCTTTTTGGTTGTTTCCATGCCCTGGCCACTGTGAACAATGCTGCAATGAACATGGGGCTGCATGTGTCTTTACGTATCAATGTTTCTGAGTTCTAGGGAGTTCCCAGTAGAGGGATTGCTGGGTCATAAGGTAGTTCTATTTTCAGTTTTTGAGGAACCACCATACTTTCTTCCATAATGGTTGTACTACTTTACATTCCCACCAACAGTGTATGAGGGTTCCTTTTTCTCCACAGCTTCTCCAATATTTGCTATTACTTGTCTTGTTAATAATAGCTAATCTAACAGGTGTGAGGTGGTATCTCATTGCAGTTTTGATTTGCATTTCTCTAATAACTAAAGAAGATGAGCATCTTTTCATATATCTGTTGGCCATTTGTACTTCTTCCTGGGAGAAGTGTCTGTTCATGTCCTCTTCCCATTTTTTTATTGGATTGTTTGTTTGTTGTTGAGTTTTATGAGTTCTTTGTATATTTTGGATATTAGGCCCTTATCTGAGCTGTTGTCTGAAAATATCATTTCCCATTTAGTTGGCTTTCTGTTTATTTTGTTATCAGTTTCTCTTGCTGAGCAAAAACTTCTTAGTCTGTTGTAGTCCCATTCATTAATTTTTGCCTTCACTTCTCTTGCCATTGGAGTCAAATTCATAAAATGCTCTTTAAAACCCGGGCCCATGAGTTGAGTACCTATGTCTTCTTCTATGTACTTTATTGTTTCAGGTCTTATGTTTAGATCTTTGATCCATTTTGAGTTAATTTTAGTACAGGGGGACAAACTGTAGTCCAGTTTCATTCTTTTGCATGTGGCTTTCCAGTTTTCCCAGTACCATTTATTGAAGAGGCTTTCTTTTCTCCACTGTATGTTCTTGGCCCCTTTATCAAAAATTATTTGACTATATATATGTGGTTTTATTTCTGGACTTTCTATTCTGTTCCATTGGTCTGAGTGTCTACTTTTCTGCCAATACCATGCTGTTTTGATTGTCATGGCCCTATAATATAGTTTGAAGTCAGGTATTGTAATGCCCCCAGCTTCATTCTTTTTCTATAGGATTGCTTTAGCTATTTGGGGTTTTTTATAGTTCCATATAAATCTGATGATTTTTTGCTCTATTTCTTTAAAAAATGTCATTGGAATTTTGATGGGAATTGGAATAAATTTGTATATTGCTTTGGGTAATATGGCCATCTTGATTATATTTATTCTTCTTAACCAAGAACAAGGAATATTCTTCCATCTCATTATATCTTTTTCGATTTCTCTTAACAATGGTTTATAGTTTTCATTATATAAGTCCTTTACATTCTTTGTTATGTTTATTCCTAAGTATTTTATTTTTTTTGTTGCAATCGTGAAGGGGATTATTCTTTTGAGTTCGTTCTCAGTTGTTTCATTGTTGGTATATAGAAAGGCTATTGACTTCTGTATGTTAATTTTGTATCCTGCGACCTTACTGTATTGGCTTATTGTTTCTAGTAGTCTTTTTGTGGATTCTTTGTGGTTTTCGATGTATAGGGTCATATCATCTGCAAAAAGTGATACCTTTACTTCTTCTTTTCCGATATGGATGCCTTTTATTTCTTTGTCTTGTCTGATTGCTCTGGCTAGAACCTCTAGTATCACATTAAATAAGAGTGGAGAGAGTGGACAACCCTGTCTTGTTCCTGATTTAAGGGGGAAAGACTTCAGTTTAGTGCCATTTAATATGATGTTAGCTGATGGTTTATCATATATGGCCTTTATCATGTTGAGATATTTTCCTTCTATACCCATTTTGTTGAGAGTCTTAAACATAAAATTGTGTTGTATTTTATCGAAAGCCTTTTCTGCGTCTATTGATAAGATCATGTGGTTTTTGTTCTTTGTTTTGTTGATATGGTGTATTACGTTAACCGTTTTACGTATGTTGAACCATCCTTGAGATTCTGGGATGAATCCCACTTGATCATGATGTATTATTTTTTAATATGTTGTTGTATTCGATTTGCTAGTATTTTGTTTAGTATTTTAGCATCTGTGTTCATTAGAGATATTGGTCTGTAGTTTTCTTTTTTTTGTGCCATCCTTGCCTGGTTTTGGTATGAGGGTTATGTTGGCCTCATAAAATGTGTTTGGAAGTATTGCTTCTTCTTCAATTTTTTGAAAGACTTTCAGTAGAATAGGAACCAAGTCTTCTTTGAATGTTTGATAAAATTTGCTGGTATAGCCGTCAGGGCCTGGACTTTTATTTTTGGGGAGGTTTTTAATGTTTTTTTCTATTTCTTCTCTACTAATAGGTCTGTTTAGGCTTTCTGCTTCTTCTTGACTCAGTCTAGGAAGGTTGTATTGTTCTAGGAATTTATCCATTTCTTCTAGATTGTTGAATTTAGTAGCATAAAGTTTTTCATAGTATTCTACAATAATTCTTTGTATATCTACGGTGTCCGTGGTGATTTCTCCTCTTTCATTTTGGATTTTGTTTATATGAGTTCTTTCTCTTTTTTCCTTGGTAAGTCTTGGAAGGGTTTGTCAATTTTGTTGATCTTTTCAAAGAACCAACTCTTTGTTCTATTAATTTTTTCTATAGTTTTACTGTTCTCTATTTCATTTATTTCTGCTCTGATTTTTATTATCTCCTTTCTTCGACTGGTTTTGGGTTGTCTTTGTTCTTCTTTTTCTAGTTCCTTAAGGTGTGAAGTTAAGTGGTTCACTTGGGCTCTCTCTTCTTTTTTCATATATGCCTGAAGTGATATGAACTTCCCTCTTATCACTGCTTTTGCTGCATCCCATAGATTCTGATATGTTGTATTGTCATTTTCATTAGTCTGTATATATCTTTTCATCTCTGCACTTATTTCTTCTTTGACCCATTCATTTTTTAAAAGTATGTTTTTTAGTTTCCACATTTTTGTGGGATTTTTTTCCCTCTTTTTTGCAGTTGAATTCTAGTTTCAAGGCTTTATGATCAGAAAATATGCTTGGTACAACTTCAATTTTTCTGAATTTGCTGATGTTGTTTTTGTGGCCCAACATATGGTCAATTCTTGAGAATGATCCATGTACACTGGAGAAAAATGTATGCTCAGTCACTTTGGGATGAAATGTCCTGTAGATGTCTATCATATCCAGGTGCTCTAGTGTTTTGTTTAAGGCCACTATGTCTTTGTTGATTCTCTGTTTGGATGACCGATCTAGAGCCGTCAGCGGTGTATTGAGGTCTCCAAGTATGATTGTGTTTTTTTGTCAGTTTTTGTTTTAAGATCAATAAGTAGCTGTCTTATATATTTTGGTGCTCCTTGGTTTGGTGCATATATATTAAGAATTGTTATGTCTTCTTGATTCAGTGTCCCCTTAGCCATTATGAAATGGCCATTTTTGTCTCTGAGTACTTTTGTTGTCTTGTAGTCAGCATTATCAGGTATGAGTATTGCTACGCCTGCTTTTTTTTGGATGTTATTTGCTTGGAGTATTGTTTTCCAGCCTTTCACTTTGAATTTATTTTTATCCTTGTTACTTAGATGAGTTTCCTGTAGGCAGCAAACAGTTGGATTTTCTTTTTTAATCCATTCTGCTACTCTGTGTCTTTTTATTGGTGAGTTTAATCTGTTTACATTTAGTGTAATTATTGACACTTGTGAGTTTTCTATTACCATTTTATAGATTGCTTTCTGTTAGTTTTGTGTCTTGTTTGATCCTTCTCTTTCGTTTTGCTATCTTTTGTTTTTATTTGGTTGTATTCCATACATCTTTTCTCTGTTGCTATCTTTTTTATCTCATGTGCTTCTGTGGTGGTTTTTTCAATGGTGGTTACCTTTAAGTAATGAAAAGTGTTCCTACCCTGTTCATTGTAGCGCACTATTTTGTGAGTACTTTTGCACTCCATCATCCTTTGCTACTGTTAATCTCCATCCTCTCCCCCCTTTCTTTTTGTTATTGTCACATTTTAAATTTGGTTTTATTGTGTTCTTCTTGGAGCTTTTACTTGTGGCTTTGTTTTTTTTTTTTTTGGTTCTTTGTATCTGATTGGAGAACCCCCTTTAGTAATTCCTGGAGTGGGGGTTTTCTGATGATAAATTCCCTCATCTTTTCTGTATCTGTGAATGTTTTTATTTCTCCTTCATATTTGAAGGATACCTTTGATGGATATAGTATTCGTGGCTGAAAGTTCCTCTCTTTCAGGACTTTAAATATTGGGATCCACTCTCTTCTAGCTTGTAGAGTTTCTGCTGAGAAATCTGATGATAATCTAATGGGCCTTCCTTTATATGTTGTATTCTTCTTTTCCCTGGCTGCCTTGAGAATTTTTTCTTTGCCATTGGTTTGTGCCAATTTCATTATGATGTGCCTTGGAGTAGGTTTTTTGGGGTTAAGAAAACTCGGAGTTCTGTTTGCTTCATGAATTTGAGGCTTTAGTTCTTTTCATAGGCTTGGGAAGTTCTCATCTATTATTTGTTTGAGTATGTTCTCCATTCCATTTTCACTCTCTTCTCCCTCTGATATACCTATTATTCTTATGTTATTCTTTCTGATGGAGTCAGATAATTCTTGTAGGGCTATCTCATTTTTTAAAATTTTTGAGTCTCTTTCTTCTTCTCTCTGTTGTGCCTCAAGTTGCTTGTCTTCTATTTCACTAATCCTCTCTTCTACCTGTCTGTTCTATTAGCTAAGCTTGTTACCTCGTTTTTCAGCTTGTGTATTGAGTTTTTCATCTCTGTTTGATTTGTTTTTATAGTTTCAATTTCCTTGGACATATATTCTTCGTGTTCATTGAGTTGTTTTCTGAGCTCCCTAAATTGCCTTTCTGTGTTTTCTTGTATATCTCGGAGGATTTTTAGGATTTCTATCTTGAATTCTCTGTCATTTAGCTCCAAGGTTTCCAATATATTAAATTTTTTCTCCATAGATTTTTCCTCATTTATCTGTGTTACCTCTCTTTCTTTTGTATCCATGATATTTGATTTTCTCTTCCTTAATGGCATCTGAGGGTGGTTTTGTTGATAGTATTAATGAGATTTAATAAAGAATAAAAAGTTAAAAAATAAAAAAATCAAAAAAAGTTGTTTTTTTTTAAAAATTAATAATGAAATAAAGAAAAATAAAATAATAAAAAAAATTTAAAAAATTTTTTTAAAAAAGGAAATTATTCCCCCCCCCTCCTTTTTTCCTCTCCTCTCCTCTCCCCTCTTTCTTGAGAAAATCTTGTGGTGAACTGTGAATTATATTGTATTTAATAGAACAAACAATGCCTGTAATGGAGGGCCTGAATTGGGGAAAAGTAATAAAGGAGCAAAAAAAAAAAAATAAAACATAAAAAAAAAAAAATTAAATTAAAATAAAAAAAGGGGGGGTATGGACCCCCAAAAAGCAAATAATGAAAAAAATTGGATTAAGAATAAAATGATTTGTGTTTAGGTGTTGGTTGACTAAGAGTTATGGTGAGAGGAATAAGAGGGAAACAGGAAAATGGGGGGACAAATTAAAAAATTACTATTGTATTTAGTGGAACAAGAACTAGATAAAATAGAGAGCCAGGGATGGGAGCACTGCTAGTGAGTTAAAAAGGTGAAGTAAAAACCCCCTAAAATGCCACAAACATAAGTTTGAGTCCCAGATAAGATAATTTGTTCGTTATTGAGTTTTGAATGAGAGGAGACGTAAAGGAGAAAGGAAGAAACTAATATAGAGGGAGAAAAAAAAGAGAGAGAGAGAAAAAAAAGAGGGAACCACTAAAAGAAGAAAAAAGAAAAAAGAGGAGAGAGAGAGAGAGTTAAGGGTTTTGGAGTGCAACCCTCATAGAGAGAAAGGAAGAGGAAAGAAAAGATAATGGGAGATGTAACACTTATGGGTAGTATAGTTTAAGGAGAGGAGAGAGTAAGACCGGTAGAGAGTTAAAAGACCAAATTGGAGGAGGAAAAAAAAAAATCAAGAATGAAGATAAGAGAAACAAACAAACAAATATAATAAAATGGGATAGGTCAGGGGTCTCAAACTCACGGCCCGCAGGCTGCATGCGGCCCACCCACCAATTTTTGCGGCCCGCAGACTGGCCCGCAGACTAATCCACAAAGTTTGATTAGTCTGCGGGCTGCACAAAATTGGTGGGCAGGCCGCATGCGGCCCGCGGGCTGCGAGTTTGAGATCCCTGGGATAGGTTATAAAGTCTGCGGATTATTCTTGATTTTGAGAGGTTATCTTGCTTTTTCTTTTCTCTCCCTCTTCCTGGTCGGTGACTCTGCACCCCAGGTTCTGCCCCTTTGGCATGCTCAGGTAGAGGTTTGCAGTTGATAAGTCTCTATGGCAATGTCATGTATTGTGCTTTAATCATGTTGGCAGTTGAGGCTCATTAGCATTTATAGGCTCTGACAGTGAGAGAGTCCTGGAGCCTCTCTCCTAATCTTTCCTTCCTCAATTAGTAGCCTGATAATCCAGCTATGGGGTTGCTGCTGCCTCTGCCTGGATAGTAAGAGGCTCAAAGAGCTGGCAACTCCCCACTCTATTCCCACTCAGCACAGGGCTCTGGGTAAGGCTCAGTCAATCAGAGCTGCTAGCATAATCAGCCGGGGCTTCCGCCCACTCAAAGACCTCTGGCTCTGCCACTCTGTCTGGTAACATGGGCGGCACCCACTCTCGGGGCGCTTGAAGGAAACTCTCGTTCACTATCTGCACGCGCAGACCAGGATGTCAGACTGGAAGTCTCGCCCTCTGAGTGAAACCCCCCGCCCACACTGAAAAGTTCCAGCGTTGGAAGTGGCTCTCGCTCTGTCCCCATGTGCGGCTTTTTCAAGGCACTGGGGAGGCCTGAGATTCCAATTTAGGCCCACACAAAGGCCCCTGACTCTGCTCCTCTGTGGGATAACACGGGCAGGCACTGCCGAGGCACTCGGAGGAATCTCTCACTCACTATCTGCATGCGCAGACCAGGATATCAGACCAGTGGCCTCACCCTCTGAGTGAAACCCCCTCCCGCATGGAAAAGTCCCAGTGTTGGAATTAGTTCTCGCTCCCTCCCCGTGCGTGGCTCCCTCAGGGTGCTGGGGCGGCCTGGAGATTCCACTTTTGGCCCACACAAAGGCCTCTGACTCTGCCTCTCTGTGGTACAACACAAGTGCACACTCCCGGGGCTTTGGAAGGAATCTCTCGCCCACTATCTGCATGTGCCGACCAGGATATCGGGTAAAATGGCTGCCCCGCTTGTCTTTCTTTGTCTGGGTTTGGCGCGAGTGTTAGTTGTATTGCCTGGGTTGTCACAGGAACAGTTTTTCCTCGGCTTGGATCTCCATGTCACAGCCTGGTTCGGCCGTTTGTGCCGCGGCCTGGATCTATTCACCCCCTTTGCCCGCCTTAGTGTCTATATTCTCAGTTTCCAGTGGAAGCCGCCCTGTTTAGGTTAGTGAGGAAGGCGGAGCATTTCTTTTTTTTTTTTTTTTTTTTCTTCCATTTTTCTGAAGCTGGAAACGGGGAGAGACAGTCAGAGAGACTCCTGCATGTGCCCGACCGGGATACACCCGGCACGCCCACCAGAGGCGACGCTCTGCCCACCAGGGGGCGATGCTCTGCCCATCGTGGGCGTCGCCATGTTGCGACCAGAGCCACTCTAGCACCTGGGGCAGAGGCCACAGAGCCATCCCCAGCGCCCAGGCCATCTTTGCTCCAATGGAGCCTTGGCTGCGGGAGGGGAAGAGAGAGACAGTGAGGAAAGCGCGGCAGAGGGGTGGAGAAGCAAATGGGCGCTTCTCCTGTGTGCCCTGGCCGGGAATCGAACCCGGGTCCTCCGCACGCTAGGCTGACGCTCTACCGCTGAGCCAACCGGCCAGGGCAGCGGAGCATTTCTTACTCCCTATTTCCTTCGGGGTTTGGTTATATATTTAGCCAATTTTTCACTTGATCATACCTTTGGGTGTATTGCGAAACATCTGGAGGCTCCAAGGATAGGTTTTTCTGTTTCTGGTTGAAGATCTTGTTGAGTTTTGGGGGAGATTTATCGGTATCGCTTCCTACCCCGCCGTTACTCTGACGTCATCTCTGAGTAGTTAATCTTTATACCAAGTCTTGATGTCAGCCATGGCATCATTCTGTCTGGTTTCATAAGGGTGTGGCTAGTAGGGTCCTCTGCCCTTATGGGTCTGGGGCTAAAAGACAACTGAGGTCAAACTGTTATCTTTAATTTCACTAAAACTTTGTTCTCAATGTCAAGAGGCCTGAGGCTTTATTCTTAAAATAGTTTGATGCTGACCAGAATCTGATATCCTAAGGGCTTAATGATTAAGGTAGTGGATCTATAAGGAAGGTGGGAGGTAGGTGAGTCATGGTGCTATTAGACTAAATGAGTCCAGTTTGAATCAAGAGGAAAGAAAAAAGATCTTATTAAAGAAATGAAGTTTCTGCACATTTAAAGTCACTCTAAGCCTTAGTCTGTAAAGAAAGTGACTTAGACCATTTCAGCTCTAAAATTCTTGTTTTTTTTTTTTTTTTTTTTTGTATTTTTCTGAAGCTGGAAACGAGGAGAGACAGTCAGACAGACTCCCGCATGCGCCCGACCGGGATCCACCCGGCACGCCCACCAGGGGCGATGCTCTGCCCCTTCGGGGGGGGGGGGGTCGCTCTGCCGCGACCAGAGCCACTCTAGCACCTGGGGCAGAGGCCAAGGAGCCATCCCCAGGGCCCGGGCCATCTTTGCTCCAATGGAGCCTTGGCTGCGGGAGGGGAAGAGAGAGACAGAGAGGAAGGAGGCGGGGGGTGGAGAAGCAAATGGGCGCTTCTCCTATGTGCCCTGGCCGGGAATTGAACCCAGATCCCCCGCACGCCAGGCCGACGCTCTACCGCTGAGCCAACCGGCCAGGGCCTCAGCTCTAAAATTCTTGACATAATTTCTTATTTTGTGAGGTGGTCGTATTGGAAGGAGGACTGCAGTGAAGGAAACTTTACTCAGTGCAAACAGCTGAATAATATTTCACAGAATAGCACAGAACAGCACTTCTATAGAACAGCTCTGGGGCATAATTCCTGATTCTTTTTTTTTTTTTTTCTTCCAGATGTGCAGGCTTTATTAGAGGGAAAAGACCTGCCAGGGCACTCCTCCAGGAGAAGTGTGTAATTCCTGATTCTTTTTTTTTTTTTTTTTAAGCTGGAAATGGGGAGAGACAGTCAGACAGACTCCCGCATGCGCCCGACCGGGATCCACCTGGCACGCCCACCAGGGGCGACACTCTGCCCACCAGGGGGCGATGCTCTGCCCCTCCGGGGGGGGGGGGTCGCTCTGCTTCGACCAGAGCCACTCTAGCACCTGGGGCAGAGACCAAGGAGCCATCCCCAGTGCCTGGGCCATCTTTGCTCCAATGGGGTCTTGGCTGCGGGAGGGGAAGAGAGAGACAGAGAGGAAGGAGGGGGGGTGGAGAAGCAAATGGGCGCTTCTCCTATGTGCCCTGGCCGGGAATCGAACCTGGGTCCCCTGCACGCCAGGCCTACGCTCCACCGCTGAGCCAACCGGCCAGGGCCTATAATTCCTGATTCTTAAATCTCCAAGGTATGAGGTCTGCTTGTTCAGAATAAACTCAGTTTACATATATTGTGATAAGATGCGGAGAAACTATAAAACTTAGCATTAGCAACACCGTTTTAAACAGGAAAAGTCAGGCCTCTTACCCCCTCCTTTCTGTGGAGAAAGGAAAGAGAAGAATGCAGGAGGAAGGGCTTCCAAGGGCAACAGGGTCAGATAAGTCATAATGTAACTACAGAGCAAAGAAGATGGAATTTATCTGAGAATCCCTTCACTTCCCTTTTTTTAAAAGCCTTTAGGGTGTAGCAATGTTCTCCTTTTGATAGATCTTATAGATAAACATTGTAACAAGGGGGTAAAATTCAGTGAGCTTGTTAATGAGATTAATGACTTTTGTACCATGCTCCCCCTCCTCCCAAGCCCAGTCAGTGTGTAATTTGGTCTATAAAAAGGGTTGGCTCAGCGGTAGAGCGTCGGCCTGGCGTGCAGGGGACCCAGGTTCGATTCCCGGCCAGGGCTCATAGGAGAAGCGCCCATTTGCTTCTCCACCCCCCGCCTCCTTCCTCTCTGTCTCTCTCTTCCCCTCCCGCAGCCAAGGTTCCATTGGAGCAAAGATGGCCCGGGCGCTGGGGATGGCTCCTTGGCCTCTGCCCCAGGTGCTAGAGTGGCTCTGGTCGCGGCAGAGCGACGCCCCAGAGGGGCAGAGCATCACCCCCTGGTGGGCGTGCCAGGTGGATCCCGGTCGGGCGCATGCGGGAGTCTGTCTGACTGTCTCTCCCCATTTCCAGCTTCAGAAAAATACAAAAAAAAAAGGGGGGGGCCTCAGAGCTGTGTTGGGGGCTTGTTGGGCAGATAAAATATATTATGCTCACTTTAACAAAAGATGGTGCTGCCCATGTGGAAGCCATCGCCCAGGTGATATTAATGTGTGTTAGGGGCGGGCTATGGGCAGGCAGGATCCTTGTAGGCTGGGGCTTGGTTTTAGGATTAAGCCTTTCTCACCCTTTTTGATGTGGGGTGGTGCGATCCCATCATGCCTCAGATAAGTGACTTTGTATTGGAGACTTTTCTATTTTGTATATTGAATTAAAGGTTTTGATTTCTACACGATATAATGGGGGCAGAATGGGAGCTTGCTTCCTCGGTTCCTCGGATTAGCATTAGAGAGTAGAGTAGAGAAAGGCCATGTGGAGGAGGCCAGGAGAAGCAGCCAAGATGGTGAAGTGCTGAGTGAGAAGCTGGTTTGTGCAGAGTTTGTGCAGGGAGAAGGAAGGAGATGGGGAACAGAGGTGAATAAAGTCTGGTGAGCTAGAAACCTTTGATTCTAGGAAACTTGGATAAATCAGTAGCTTTGTGAGCACTGAATGTGAGTGGGTTTTGGAGCCCAGTGTGTGTTTTTACTTGCCTACCAGGTGTGTTGGGCAGATAAAATGTATTATGCTCACTTTGTTAAAGATGGCGCCACTGCCCACGTGGAGGCCGTTGCCCAGGTGATATTAATGTGTGTCTCTGTGGATCATTGTAGCCTGGGGCTTGGTTTTGGGATTAAGCCTCTCCCACCCTTTTTGATGTGGGGTGGTACAATCCAATCATGCCTCAGAGAAGTGACTCTACTAGAGACTTCCCTATTTTGTATATTGGATTAGAGGTTGTGAAGCTACAATATAAAATGGGGGCAGAACAGAGTTTGGGCTCTTGGTTCCTGGGATGATTGGAGGAGAGAGCAGAGCAGAAGGAGGCCACGTGAAGGAGGCCAGGAGAAGCAGCCAAGATGGCGGAGTGCTGAGTGAGATACCAGTTTGTGTAGAGTTTGTATCTAGGATAAGGAAGGAGATGGGGAACTGAGGAGAATAAGGCTGGTGAGCTAGAAACCTTTGATTCTAGGAAACTCAGATAAGTCAGTGGCTTTGTGAGCACTGAATGTGACTGGGTTTTGGAGCCCAGTGTGTATTTTTACTTGCCCGCCGGGTGCAAGCTAGAATTAAAGACTATGGCCCATCAGCTTTTGGCTCCACTGTTTCTTTACCGACTGTCCGAATCCAATGCGAACCTGCATGGGTCTGGCTGCTTTGATAGTGGCCCTGGCTGCTGGCTTTACACAGGTGCAAGCTAGAATTAAAGATGATGGCCCACCAGTTTTTGGCTCCATTGTTTCTTTACCGACTGTCCGAATCCAATGCGAACCTGCATGGGCCAGGCTGCTGTGATGGTGGCAGTGCCTACTGGCTTTACAGGGCTGCAGGATTTGGGTTTGTTTTACCCCCCTGTAGTCACTGGCCAATAAACTCCTCAAATATTATTCTGGTGTCTTTGGGGAACTCACTGGTTACATTATGTTGGGCAGATAAAATATATTATGCTCACTTTGTTAAAGATGGCGCTACCCACGTGGAGGCCGTTGCCCAAGAGATATTAATGTGTGTCTCTGTGGGCTGTGGGCAGGCAGGATCCTTGTAGCCTGGGGCTTGGTTTTAGGATTAAGCCTTTCCCACCCTTTTTGATGTGGGATGGTACAATCCCATCATGACTCAGATAAGTGACTTTGTATTAGAGACTTTCCTATTGTGTATATTGGATTAAAGGTTATGAATCTACACTATAAAATGGGGGCAGAACAGGAGCTTGCTCTCTTGGTTCCTGAGATTAGCATTAGAGGAGACAGCAGAGAGGAGAGCAGAAAGAGGCCACATGGAGGAGACCAGGAGAAGCAGCTAAGATGGCAGAGTGTTGAGCGAGAAGCCAGTTTGTGCAGAGTTTGTAAAGGGAGAAGGAAGGAGATGGGGAACAGAGGTGAATAAGTCTGGTGAGCTAGAAACCTTTGATTCTAGGAAACTCGGATAAGTCAGTAGCTTTGTGAACGCTGAATGTGAGTGGGTTTTGGAGCCCAGTGTGTGTTTTTACTTGCCCGCCGGGTGCAAGCTAGGATTAAAGATAATGGCCCACCAGTTTTTGGCTCCGTTGTTTCTTTACCGACTGTCTGAATCCAATGCGAACCTGCATGTGAATGGCCACGATGGTGGCTCCTGGCTTTACATGTTACAATATCTGGAGGCTCCAGTGAGATTCCAGTGTTCTGTGTCACCGGGTAGAGACACCTGGAGCAGATGGCCTTTTCGGGAGTGTCCCTGACCCCACTGGATCTCTAGGAAGGACGCCTCCTGAGACGTTTTAGGGCTCAAGTTTTCCTGTGGGTCTCAGACAACTTCTCAGCAGATACCAAAGGTCCTTAAAATTCGGCAATTTGGCAGAGAAATCAAGGAGTATAAATTCTTGTTGGAATCCAAGGGACTCCAAAAGACCAGAGTAACAGGCTTTATTGAAAGGAAGAATGGAACCCTGCTGGGCACTTCTCCCAGGGAGAAGAGTGCCGGTTACAGACTAGGGGCGAATTATATAGTGTTTGGGAGAGCCTAAGGGGATACTGAAGCAAAAGTTCTAGTATGTCTGGAATGCTCCTCCTTGGGGGAGTTGCCAGCTTCTTGGAATTCCTCTGTCTCAGGGGCGATAGTCCAGTAAGGGTGAGGTCTGACAGATAAGCGGAACATCAAGAAGGCAGTTTGGAATATACATATTTATCAATTCTGACCTCCGGAGGTAAATAAAGTAGATCTTTTGCTTTGCTATATTCTGGTTCTCTGGGACTAGTCAATCTGGAATTGTTGTGACTGAGGATCAGACGCGATCAGACTCATGCAATGGGCTCTCCAGGGTCAAGACGTTGGCAGAGAATTAATGTGTTCTCATGGAAGATATTATTGGGGACTGAGTAAGTCCTGCCTTGGGCTTCCCCTGGACACGTCTATTTGTGTTCTCTGTCTATGCCAAGATCTCATTCTTTGCTCTTATTGTTTCTGTCTAAAAACCCCTGAGTGATTGGTGTGTGAATGGGGATCTCTGGTGCCTGCACCTGAGTTTCCCATTTGTGGCTCCACCAATGCTATGAGATGCCTAAGCTCCTGCAAGGGATGCTGCAAAGCAGGCACCTGAGTAGCCCCTCACGGTGCACTCCTTTTTCTTGTTCATTAGACTGTGTTGAAAAGTAAAGTGTAAATGTAAATAGTTAATTGTCTCTTTTGTAGGTTCTCTTTGTTTTTCAGGAAAATCTCTGGTGCAATATCAATTGGAAATTTCTGGCTTAAAACCAGAGGGCAGAAGTGAAGGGAAATCTGTAAACTCCATATGGTTTAGTGGCTGTCCACTGGAAGCTGAGGGAAACCTCTTCCATCTCTGGGTCTGACCTAGTCAGGGGTGTATACTGACCAGCCTATACTAAGGAGAGTGAATATCCCAAAGTGGACTCAGCAGATGTTTGTCACTTTTGAAAGGCAACTCTGAGAAAACTGTTCTAAAGCCCACAAATTATAAAAAAAAATAGCAAAGCAAAATTCATAGAAATATATTGATTAAAGCTAAAACTAACTAAAGACCTAAGAGAGTGCTTGAGGAAGTAGAGTAGAAACTAGTTTCAGATATTCACATACTGACCCAAAGAAGTTTTACCCATTTGGAAGATATGGGGTAGAAACAGTATTAAGAATGAAAATAGAAAAGATTAGAACTTTTCTTTAAAAGAATTGTAAAGAGCCTGACCAGGTGGTGGCACAGTGGATAGAGCATCAGACTGGAATGCGGAGGACCCAGGTTCGAGACCCTGAGGTTGCCAGCTTGAGTGCAGGCTCATCTGGTTTGAGCAAAAGCTCACCAGCTTGGACCCAAGGTCTCTGGCTAGAGCAAGGGGTTACTTGGTCTGCTGAAGGTCATGGTCAAGGCACATATGAGAAAGCAATCAATGAACAACTAAGATGTCGCAACAAAAAACTGATGATTGATGCTTCTCATCTCTTTCCATTCCTGTCTGTCTGTCCCTATCTATCCCTCTCTCTGACTCTCTGTCCCTGTAAAATAAATAAATAAATATAGTTACTCTATTATACCATTTCATTACAGAAATACTACCTTTTTTGTCAACACATCATTATATTATTTTTAGATAAATACACCCTAATAAAATGGATAGGTTTCTCAAAAAGAAGCATGATATTAAAGAATTTGATTCTGGAAGTGAGCAAAAGTTAAGTGTAAGTAAAATAGGACTTAAAGGCTGACATGCAGAATTTAATTTATAGCATTTTCCATCACTTAACACTGTATAATACAATTGGATTAGAAACGCATTCATGGAAGCTTCAAGTGATTTTGATTTAACATTAACAGAAGAAGAAGAACTGGCAACTATAACCACTGATCATTGATTGATCATAAGGAATTGTCTCTTAAAGCCTTTTGGCTTTCTATAAAAGAAGAATATGTGGCAATATCTAAAAAAGCTTTGAACATTTTACTACAATTTTCAACATCCTATTTGTTGTGAATTAGGATTTTCTACCCTCAACAGAATTCAGAGTAAAAGAAGAGGAATTCTTCAATGTGTTAGCGAGGAAATGAAAGTTTGCCTTTCAAATATATGCCCAAACATTAAAGAAATCAGCGCTAGGACACATCAGGCTCATGTTTCTCATAAACACAAGACTGAAAAAACTTAACATGTTCACGCCAGGACCTGCCGAATTTACTAAATCTTACTAAGAATGTATCTATATATATAAAAAGATAACTTTTTTGTCATTTTTTATTTTTTAATTCCTTTTTTATGAATTCTAAAAAGCATAACTCAAAAAATGAACATAAAAATGTTTTTTAATGTCAGAATAAATTTAGCCCTGGCCGGTTGGCTCAGCGGTAGAGTGTCAGCCTGGCGTGCGGGGGACCGGGGTTCGATTCCCGGCCAAGGCACATAGGAGAAGCGCCCATTTGCTTCTCCACCCCCCCCCCCTTCCTCTCTGTCTCTCTCTTCCCCTCCTGCAGCCAAGGCTCCATTGGAGCAAAGATGGCCCGGGCGCTGGGGATGGCTCCTTGGCCTCTGCCCCGGGCGCTAGAGTGGCTCTGGTCGCGGCAGAGTGACACCCTGGAGGGGCAGAGCATTGTCCCTGGTGGGCAGAGCATCGCCCCCTGGTGGGCGTGCCGGGTGGATCCCAGTCAGGCGCATGCGGGAGTCTGTCTGACTGTCTCTCCTCGTTTCTAGCTTCAGAAAAAAAAAAAAGAATAAATTTAATTTTGTCATATTTATTTTGTTTAATTACCATAAAAGCACACTTGGACTCTATATTTTTTTCTTTAATATTTGACTTAATTATTATAACATATTTCTCAGAAATTTGTATATAGTGCAATATAGATTTTAATCTAAATATAGATTTTAAATGAGCCCCGACTTCAAAAAGTTTGAGAACCACTGGGTTAGGAGTAGTGACTTGTCGCCCTCCATGGTGTGTGGGAAGTTGTGTGAAAGAGAATGAGTGTGGAATGAATGAGACTCACACTAGGAGAGGGTTCCGACTTTCTCCCACAGGGCCAAAGCGAGTGTTGGGTCCCTTCCAAATTTCCTCTACCCTTCCCCAATTCCTTTGTGTGGCGTAATTGTTGTCTGACATGGGAGGCATAGGAGATTCACAGGGGAAACCCACTGTTTTAGCCTTGATGGTCAAGAATTGTAAGAAAAGGTTCTTAAGGGTTTATGGGGTTACTATGTCCCCAGGGAAAATTGAGGACCTCGTGTAAGCTAGAATAGTCAGGAAAATGAGTTTGTAAAATTTGTATTTTTTGAAGTTTGCTACTTTTATTGTTAAAAATGGTGCTGGGCAGCCACATGTTTGCTTGCCCTCAGAACAGGGCAGTTGATGGCAAATTGTGGGTTGTGTTCCTGCTTGGGAGGGGTCATTGTTTTGCTAATGTTTGCTGGAGAAGAGGCAGAGAAAGAAGCCATGTTTGCAAAAAGAAAGAAAAAAAGAGGAGAAAAGCACAGCAGGGATAGTGCCGCCTCCATAGTGTTCAGGGCCCATGCTGTGCTCACTTATGCTCCAAGGAGCAGTGCCAAGGGGTGGCTCCTCACACAGCTCCTTCCGCCTGCTCCCCCTTAGGCACCAGGAATCCCAGACACCCCAACTCTTATATTGACTCGATGGTGTAAAGCACTGTAGGTCAAAAAGAGGGTTAGCATCTCTTATGACAGCTGGATAGCTGTGAAAAAGTGAGTGCATTTTGACTTTTTCTTATTTTTCTCAGTAAATCAGTGGTTCATTGGGAGGTAATAGTTTATAATCCTCTTATTGTAAAATGTACTAAATTTGTACCAATGATGAGTCATATAAAATTGTGTAGTCTGCCAAATATGAAGATTTCCTTTTGTACCATGGATCTGTTGGTGTGGAAAAAATATTTTCTATGTTAGAAATGTATATGTTATTTCAAGAGTCTTTTATTAATTCACCTTTTTATTTGCAATTTCATAGCCCTGTGATGTTGAAATCTTGGTTTAAATTAGGAGATATGTAATGATTATTAATGATATCTTTTTATACAGTGTATAATGTTCAGCTTATTATTTCTGAAGCAGTTAAAGGGGTAAGGTCCAGTCTACTCATGAGCTGTGGACCATGGAAGCAGTATTGTTCAATGCTAAGTCACCAAACCCAGAGTGACAAATATTATTATTGATTAGCTTAATGGTACAGTTCTCAACAGAGTAGGTGGAAAGGAGAAAATAGATGACTAATTGTGGTAGTAGGAAACATTTAAGTTTTGTGCCCAGATTAAAAGGGCTAAAGGATGTGAACAGAAATCTGTTTCTCTTGAGCTTTTTAGACATTATCTGTTAGGGTGCATAAAGTTACGGCATAAATAAAGTATGTTTGCTTAGAATGTAAAAGAGATTTATGATTGAGTATAATAAGATTTATTTTATAAAGTATAGGTCATTTCAGTTGACGCTTTTAACTAGACCGTTAGAATTTGAGGCATGGATGTAATAGAATATAGTTTAAATCCCTTTTTTCCCAAGTGATCTATAGAATTAGAAAGCTCAGAATCTCCTTTCTCGGGGAAGCCTCAAGCTCATCAGGACTGTTAGAATCTGTACTGTACATACACCACCCCACTTAGGACAACTGAGACCACCTTGAGAAAATGTTTCTGGTTTCCTGGCCTAAGCGGGACCCTAACACCCAAGCAGGAGAAGAAATTTTGGACACTTTCCACCAGTTTCTGTTAGCCAGGATCAGGGAAGATACTAAGAAAAAGAACCATAAACTTTTCTAAGGTGTCAGAAGTTATTCAGGATCCTCAGAAGGCCCCTGCAGCTTTCTTAGACTATGAAAATCTTACAGAGTTTATGCACCTCTAGACCCAGAGGCACCAGAAAATACTAAGGCAGTCAATTTAGCCTTTACATAGCATTCAGCTCTAGAAATTAAAAAGGAAAAGTATTACAAAAATTAGGAAACTTCCTCAAGATAAGTTTTTAAAAAGGTAGAAACATTAGCTGCTAAAAAAACTAAGCATTTCAGAAGGGACATTGCTCCTCCCTCACTCACTTAACTCCGGCCCCTAAGATAGCTGGTTAGCCAAAGACAGGTAAGATTCCTGAAGGCAAGAAAAACCCAAGACAGGCACAATTGAAGAGGGGCCATCAGGATAAGGCTTAAGAACTAACAAAGGTGAGGCTCAAACCCTCACCCCAACAATGCAAGAGCCTGCTCCCCTGAAATAGTGGCTTTCACCCACTGTCCAGGGCACCAAAAGAGGGGGTACTCCTTAGAAACTAAAAACAAAACAAAACAAAACACCAAGCAGCTGATGATACTACCAATAAAATAGCCCTAAAACCAGTGGGTTTTTTAAATTTGTTTTTATTTATTTATTTCAGAGACATAGCGAGAGTCAGAGAGAGGAATAGACAGGGACAGACAGACAGGAACGGAAAGAGATGAGAAGCATTAATCATCAGTTTTTCGTTGCAACACCTTAGTTGTTCATTGATTGCTTTCTCATATGTGCCTTGACCATGGGCCTTCAGCAGACCGAGTGACCCCTTGCTCAAGTCAGAGACCTTGGGTCCAAGCTGGTGAGCTTTTTGTTCACACCAGATGAGCCTGCACTCAAGCTGGTGACCTTGGGGTCTCGAACCTGGGTCCTTCCGCATCCCAGTCCAATGCTCTATTCACTGCACCACTGCCTGGTCAGGCTACCAGTGAGGTTTTAAGAAATTTTAGTAATTTTACTAGAACCCTTGTTTGCAAAGGTTTTTTTTTGCAACCAGTTAGAAAAATATTTTGCCTGCAGGAAAGGGACAACTAAGAATAAAAAGAAATAATTAGAAAAGCCAGACTTAGAATCTATTGCAGAAGGCATAATGTTCAAGTGTTTAGTCCAGGGATCCCCAAACATTTTACACAGGGGGCCAGTTCATTGTCCCTCAGACCATTGGAGGGCCGGACTATAAAAAAAACTATGAACAAATCTCTATGCACACTGCTCATATCTTATTTTAGAGTAAAAAAAACAAAATGAGAACAAATACAATATTTAAAATAAAGAACAAGTAAATTTAAATCAACAAACTGACAGGTATTTCAATGGGAACTATGGGCCTCTCACTGACCACCAATGAAAGAGGTGCCCCATACTACTCAGCCATAAGAAATGATGACATCGGAACATTTACAGCAAAATGGTGGGATCTTGATAACATGATACGAAGCGAAATAAGTAAATCAGAAAAAAACAGGAACTGTATTATTCCATACGTAGGTGGGACATAATAGTGAAACTAAGAGACATTTATAAGAGTGTGGTGGTTACGGGGGGGGAGGGGGGAATGGGAGAGGGATAGGGGGTGGGGAGGGGCACAAAGAAAACAAGATAGAAGGTGACAGAGGACAATCTGACTTTGGGTGGTGGGTATGCAACATAATTGAACGACAAGATAACCTGGACTTGTTATCTTTGAATATATGTATCCTGATTTATTGATGTCACCCCATTAAAAAAATAAAATTATATATAAAAAAAAAAAAAAAAAAAAAAAAAAAAAAAGAAAGAGGTGCCCCTTCCGGAAGTGCAGTGGAGGCCGGATAAACAGCCTCAGGGGGCTGCATGCAGCCCGTGGGCCATAGTTTGGGGACCCCTGGGTTAGTCTGTGCCCAAATAAATACTAAGCAAAGTAAAGAAATTATAAAGAGCCCTGGCCAGTTGGCTCAGTGGTAGAGCGTCGGCCTGGCATGCGGGAGTCCCGGGTTTGATTCCTGGCCAGGGCATACAGGAGAGGCACCCATCTGCGTCTTCACCCCTCCCCCTCTCCTTCCTCTCTGTCTCTCTCTTCCCCTCCCACAGCCAAGGCTCCATTGGAGCAAAGTTGGCCCGAGCGCTGAAGATGGCTCCATGGCCTCTGCCTCAGGTGCTAGAATGGTTCTGGTTGCAACAGAGCAATGCCCCAGCTGGGCAGAGCATCGCCCCCTGGTGGGCATGCCAGGTGGATCTTGGTTGGGCGCATGCGGGAGTCTGTCTGACTGCCTTCCCGTTTCCAACTTCAGAAAAATACAAAAAATAAAATAAAATAAAAAAGAAATTATAAAGAGAAACAAGGAGAGAGGAATTTTCCCAGGTGAACATTTAGAAATAGATTTTAGTAAAGTAATTGACATCTTTTTAGGATAGGTAGAAGCTTTTCCTACTAGAAATGAGACTGCGGTAACAGTTGTTAAGAAATTGCTATATGAATTATTCCCAGATTTAGCTTGCCCATTAATATTGGGTCTAATAATGGGCTTGAATTTGTATCCAAGATCTCACAGCCAGTAGGAAAGGCACTCAGTATTAATTGGAAATTACATTGTGCTCACAGGCCTCACAGTTCGGGACAGGTAGAAAGAATGAACTGAACTCTGAAAGAAGTTCTAACAAAATTCATTTTAGAAACAGGTGAAAACTGAGTCAATCTCCTTCTCTTTGTTATTTTGAAAACACAATGCACCCCTTACCAAGTAGAATTCACCCTATATACAACTGTATTAGGCAGGGCAAGACCCCTTCTCCCTAGGCTCCCTTGGAGACCCCTCGGAGAAGATGCAAACAGATCACACCAACCTCTGTAAATTGACCTTGAGAAGGACAACATGCCCCACTCCAGCCACAAACTGGAAGCTGGCTGGTCTACTTACTACAGAAGCTTAAGGAACCTCGCTGTGGGACTCCTAATAATTGAACTTTGGCAAGGGAGGGAAACTAAAATCTGAGAAAGGCCAGAGCAAGTGATCTTAAGGTTTGAAGCATGTGCCATTGTAAGTCATACACAAGGGAGATATAAGTCCCATTGCTGGTAGGGAAGCTACAAGGTAAATAAAAGTATATATGTGCTTATAGCTACTCCTATAAAGTAACCTATAAATATTACCTATTTAGAGGGAGGACACCTCCAAAAAGAAGTATATTTTTAAAAAATTGCTTGTTGCCAGCTTGGTTGTCACTGAAGGTTAAGATTTTTAAAATTAAGACTTCTGATTAAAAAGGAATTGTATAATTTAAATAATAAAAGGTATAAGGTATAGAGATACTTTTAAAAGAAAAAAAAGGAAAAAAAGTTGTTATAAAAGCTAAAGTTCCTGAAAGTTAAGGGTTTATATAAGTTGCAGAAGGTTTGTACAGTTTACAGAAAGTTAATCCGTTGCATTTATTTCTTCAGTAGACTATTGCTGTTAATGATAACATCAAGTCTATCTGTTAAATATGTACAAAAGGCATCTCCTTTCTGTTACATGTTATAGGTTAATGTTCCTACTTACAGGGTCTGCAGACCACTAATCCTAACCTTAACATTAGGCCCCTCTCTACTCAACAGCCTCATGCACCTTGTTAAAATGTGTCAATGATTTGATTCATCATATAAAGCTAGTGGGGAATGTGATAAGGTGCCAAGAAACTATAAAGCTTAGCATTAGAAATGCCATTTTAAAAAGAAAAAGTCAGCCTGGCCAGGAGGTGGCGCAGAGGATAGAGCGTCGGACTGGGAGGCGGAAGGTCCCAGGTTCGAGACCCCGAGGTCACCAGCTTGAGCGCGGGCTCATCTGGTTTGAGCAAGGCTCACCAGCTTGAGCCCAAGGTCGTTGGCTCAAGCAAGGGATTACTCGGTCTGTTGAAGGTCCGCGGTCAAGGCACATAAGAGAAAGCAATCAATGAACAACTAAGGTGTCACAATGAAAAACTAATGATTGATGCTTCTCATCTCTCCATTCCTGTCTGTCTGTCCCTATCTATCCCTCTCCCTGAGTCTCCCTCTCTGTGTCTCTGTAAAAAAAAAAAAGAAAAAGAAAAAGTGAGCCCTGGCCAGTTGGCTCAGTGGTAGAGCATCGGCCTCGCATGCAGGAGTCCCAGGTTCAATTCTCGGCCAGGGAACACAGGAGAAGCGCCCATCTGCTTCTCCACCCCTCCCCCTCTGTAAAGCCAGTATACAAGGCCACCATCACAGCAGCCTGGCCCATGCAGGTTCGCATTGGATTCGGACAGTTGGTAAAGAAACAACGGAGCCAAAAACTGATGGGCCATAGTCTTTAATCCTAGCTTGCACCCGGCGGGCAAGCAAAAACACACACTGGGCTGCAAAACCCATTCACATTCAGTGCTCACAAAGCTACTGACTTATCCGAGTTTCCTAGAATCAAAGCTTCCTAGCTCACCATACTTATTCACCTCTGTTCCCCATCTCCTTCCTTCTCCCTGCACAAACTCTGCACAAACTGACTTCTCACTCAACACTCCGCCATCTTGGCTGCTTCTTCAGGTCTCCTCCATGTGGCCTTTCTCTGCTCTCTGCTGTCTCCTCTAATGCTAATCTCAGGAACCAAGAGAGTAAGCTCCCGTTCTATCCCCATTTTATAGTGTAGAAATCCAAACCTTTAATCCAATATACAAAATAGGGAAGTCTCTAATACAAAGTCATTTATCTGGGGCATGATGGGATTGTACCACCCCACATCAAAAAGGGTAGGAAAGGCTTAGTCCCAAAACCAAGCCCCAGGCTACAAGGATTCTGCCTGCCTTTAGCCCACCCCCAACACACATTAATATCACCTGGGCGACGGCCTCCTTGTGGGCAGCGCCATCTTTAACAAAGTGAGCATAATATATTTCATCTGCCCAACACCCTCTCCTTCCTCTCTGTCTCTCTCTTCCCCTCCCGCAGCCAAGGCTCCATTAGAGCAAAGTTGGCCCGGGCGCTGGGGATGGCTCCAGGCCTCTGCCTCAGGTGCTAGAATGGCTCTGGTTACAACAAAGTAACGCCCCAGAGAGGCAGAGCATCGCCCCCTGGTGGGCATGCCGAGTGGATCCCCGTCGGGTGCATGCAGAAGTCTGTCTGACTGCCTCCCTGTTTCCAACTTCAGAAAAAAAAAAAAAAGAAAGAAAAAGTCAGGCCTCTTACCCCCTTTTTTCTGTGGGGAAGGAAAGAGAAGAATGCAGGGCTTGCAAGGGCAACTGGGTCAGATAAGCCATAATGTAACTACAGAGCAAAGAAGATGGAATTTATCTGAGAATCCCTTCACTTCCCTTTTCTTAAAAGCCTTTAGGGTGTAGCAATGTTCTCCTTTTGATAAATCTTATAGATAAACTCTGTGACAAGGGGGTAAAATTCAATGAGCTTGTTAATGAGATTAATGACTTTTGTACCATGCTCCCCCTCCTCCCAAGCCCAGTCAGTGTGTAATTTGGTCTTTATTATAAAAAGGGGCCTCAGAGCTGTGTTGGAGGCTTGTTGGTCAAATAAGTTTGTAAATATAATATATATGTTTGCTCACTTATAGTTTGCATTGGGTGTGGGAGACAGGTTGTAAGCAGTCAAGGTCCTTATAGCTTAGTTTTAAGACTAAGCTTTGGCCTGACCTGTGGTGGCGCAGTGGATAAAGCATCAAACTGGAAATGCTGAAGTTGCCAGTTCAAAACCCTGGGCTTGCCTGGTCAAGGCACATATGGGAGTTGATGCTTCCTGCTCCTCCCCCTTCTCTCTCTCTCTCTCTCTCCTCTCTATAATGAATAAATAAAATCTTAAAAAAAAAAAAAGACTAAGCTTTCCCACACACCCTTGACTGTTGCATGATAGGGGGTGGTGCACTCTAATGAGGAATCCCATTTATACCTCAATCAGGCATCCCCAAACTATGGCCCACAGGCCACATGCAGCCCCCTGAGGCCATTTATCCGGCCCCCGCCGCACTTCCGGAAGGGGCACCTCTTTCATTGGTGGTCAGTGAGAGGAGCACTGTATGTGGCGGCCCTCTAATGGTCTGAGGGACAGTGAACTGGCTCCCTGTTTAAAAAGTTTGGGGACCTCTGCTAGATAAATGACTTTGTATCATAGACTTCCTTTTTTGTGTATTGGATTAATGGTTTTGATTTCTACACTATAAAATTCTGGAGGAGAGTAGAGAAAGGCCACGTGGAGAAGCAGCCAAGATGGCAGAGTGCTGAAGGAGAAGCCAGTTTCTGCAGTTTGTGCAGAGAAGAGGAGATGGGGAACAGAGGTGAATAAAGCTGGAGAGGTACAAACCTTTGATTCTAGGAAAACTTGGATAAGTCAGTGGCTTTGGGAGCCCTGAATGGAAAGGGAAGTGTTTTCCCACTGTGTGTATTTCTTGCCCGCCAAGTGCAAGCTAGGATTAAAGCTAATGGCCCACCAGTTCTTGGCTTCATTGTTTCATTACCGTCTGTCTGAATCAAATGTGAACCTGCATGGGCCAGGTGGCTGTGATGATGGCCGTGGCTACTGGCTTTACAGGGTTGCAGGATTTGGGTTTGTTTTACCCCCCTATAGTCACTGGCCAATAAATTCCTCAAAAATTCATCTGGACTTGGTGTCTGTAAAGCCAGTAGCCAGGGCCACCATCATAGCCGCCCAGCCCATGCAGGTTCTCATTGGATTCGGACAGACGGCAATGAAACAACAGAGCCATGAACTAGTGGGCCATCTTCTTTAATCCGAGCTTGCACCCAGTGGGCAAGTAAAAACACACACTAGGCTCCAAAACACACTCATTCAGCGCTCACAAAGCTACTGACTTATCCGAGTTTCTTAGAATCAAAGGTTTCTAGCTCACTAGTCTCATTCTCCTTTGTTCCCCATCTCCTTCTCTCTACACAAACTCTGCACTAACTGGCTTCTCTTTCAGCACTCCACCATCTTGGCTACCTCTCCTCTCCTCCATATGGCCTTTCTCTGCTCTCCAACCTGCTCTCTGCTCTAATGCTAATCTCAGGAACCGAGAGAGCATGCTCCCGGTCTGCCCCACTTTATAGTGCAGAAATCAAAACCTTTAATCCAATATACAAAATAGGGAAGTCTCGAATACAAAGTCACTTCTCTGAGGCATGATGGGACTGCACCACCCCACATCAAAAAGGGTGGGAAAGGCTTAGTCCTAAAACCAAGCCCCAGGCTACAAAAATCCCATCTGCCCACAGCCCACCCCCAACACGCACTAATATCATCTGGGTGTTGGGCTTCCACGTGGAGAGCGCCATCTTTAACAAAGTGAGCATAATATATTTTATCTGCCCAACAGTGTCTTTGGGGAGCTCACTGGTCACTTCACAACAATATGTTGTTACAGTGCTATCTATTAAGCTTTTTTTTTTTTTTAAAGATTCTTTTTATTGATTTTACAGAGAAGGGGAGGACAAGAATTGTAAACTCAGTTGCTTCATTTTAGTTGTTCATTGCTTGCTTGTTGCTTGTTTTATGTGCCTTGATTGGGCAAGCCCAGGGTTTCAAACTGGCGACCTCAAGGTTTCCTGGTCAAGCTCTATCCACTGAGGGGTCTTCAAACTACAGCCCACGGGCCGCATGCAGCCTCCTGAGGCCATTTATCCGGCCCCTGCCACACTTCCAGAAGGGGCACCTCTTTCATTGGTGGTCAGTGAGAGGAGCACAGGATGTGTATGCATCCTGGAGTACTGTATGTGGCGGCGCTGCAAAGCACGGCATCGCTCACGTACAGTACTACCTCTGGTGACGCTCCGGAAGCGCATCATATCACTTGTTACGGCTAGCAGTGACAAATATGGAACCAGGCATTGACCATCTCATTAGCCAAAAGCAGGCCCATAGTTCCCATTGAAATACTGGTCAGTTTGTTGATTTAAATTTACTTGTTCTTTATTTTAAATATTGTATTTGTTCCCATTTTGTTTTTTTACTTTAAAATAAGATATGTGCAGTGTGCATAGGGATTTGTTCATATTTTTTTTTATAGTCCAGCCCTCCAACGGTCTGAGAGACAGTGAACTAGCCCCCTGTGTAAAAAGTTTGGGGACCCCTGATCCACTGCATCATCACAGGCCAGACATAGAGCACTATCTATCAAGTTATCAAGGTTAAAATGTAAATAAAATTCTCTAATCCCCTGAAAAGTTTATATGTTCGAGGCACCTGTAAGACCAATAGAGGAATGAAGTTTGTTTTCCACATAGATTATAGTGTAGAAAAAAATGGCCTGTTTTCTTGGTTTAGGATATTCTCAGCAGTGTGGACTAAAATGGGTTCTACGACCCTGGCTAGATAGCTTGGTTGGTTAGAGCAGTGGTAGTCAACCTGGTCCCTACCGCCCACTAATGGGCGTTCCAGCTTTCATGGTGGGTGGTAGTGAAGCAACCAAAGTATAAATAAAAAGATAAATTTAACTATAGTAAGTTGTTTTATAAAGATTTATTCTGCCAAACTTAGCGAAAATTCGACATAAAGTACTTGGTAAGTAATTATTATTATATGCTTTAACTTGCTGTAACTTTGCTTTATAAATTTTATAAAGTAAAGTTACTTCCCTACTTTATAAATCACCATTACTGTGGAAGTGGTGGGTCGTTAGAAAATTTTACTACTAACAGAGATACAAAAGTGGGCGGTAGGTATAAAAGGTTGACTACCCTTGGGTTAGAGCATCGTCTGGAAGCACAGAGGTTGCTGGTTCGATCCAGTCAGGGTACATACAGGAACAGACTGATATTCCTGTTTCTGTCTCTCCCCTTTCCTCTTTCTCTAAAATCAATAATTTTTTTTTAAATGGGTTCTACAGAAAGTAACCTCATAGGATGGTATGATCATAGATTTCATCTGGGTAGGTTATGGTGGGTAGTACACACTAAGCATATAACTTTTAAGAAAAAGGTTTATCTTTGCCTTAAGCAATCACTCTTCATTGTTTCTGTACATCTAGGTCTGTGATTTTCAACTGCTGTCACAAGAATTTTTTTTTTTGTGTGTGTGTGTATTTTTCTGAAGTTGGAAATGGGGAGACAGTCAGACAGACTCCTGCATGCGCCCGACCGGGATCCACCCAGCATGCCCAACAGGGGGTGATGCTCTGCCCATCTGGGGCATTGCTCTGTTGCAACCAGAGCCATTCTAGCACCTGAGGCAGAGGCCATGGAGCCATCCCCAGGGCCTGGGCCAACTTTGCTCCAATGGAGCCTTGGGCTGCGGGAGGGGAAGAGGGAGACAGAGAGGAAGGAGAGGGGGAGGGGTGGAGAAGCAGATGGGAGCTTCTCCTGTGTGCCCTGGCTGGAAATCGAACCCGGGACTCCTGCACGCCAGGCCGATGCTCTACCACTAAGCCAACCGGCCAGGGCTATGTCACAAGAATTTTTAAATCATGCAATACCTGACTATTTAGTTAGATGCACTGACCTCTTTTCCCTTAGGTTGTCAAATAAAAAAATAACAATGGCAAAAAAAAACAAGAGCCATCCAGTGTGAACGCCCTGTATTAAACCATAAATAGGTCATAAAATAGAGTTGCATCTTATTGGTTATGTCTCATAATAAGGTTGCATCTGATTGGTTACTTCTTGGTACTAGAAATCCTTATATCCAAATATAGGCACCTAATTTTTTAAAAAGTCACTTTGGAGCAAAAAGGATAGGTAATTATTACTATTATTATTTTTTGTAAATCAAAGAAAATTATGCATATTTTTGTCAGATCAGCAACAACAAAATATATATGTGTGTGTGTGTGTGTGTGTGTGTGTGTGTGTGTATCTTGATGTTCCACAGAATTTTAGTAATTAGTCTGTGTGCCAAAAGATGAAAAAGATTGAAAATCACTGATCTAGGTTATCATATCTTTGTAAAGCCTCTTTTCACACATCTCCAAGATGTAACCATCTTCAAGAGAGCAAATAACCTTAACTCTTCTGTAACTCATTCCCCTCCTTTCTCTCAGCCTCATGTAATCGTCCTCTGGTTCCCTTATTTCTAATGCATAAATGAAACTGCAAAATAATTATTCTGGGAAACATTTGTGATTTTGCTCCCCAGTATATGTCCTCAGTTTGGTTTAAAAACACTCATAAAAGGTGTGTACAGGTTTGGACTTTTTTTTACATTAACAGGATATATGGGGGCATTTTAAGGTGGGGAACGATCTCCCAGAGAGTGACAGAATAATAAAAAATTGCAATCTATGTTTGAAAAGGAATTATAGATTGTTTTCTATTCATATGTCCTTTCAAGGTCTTTTAAGGAAGTGTAGTTTTCATAACTATAAAAACATTTAGGCCCTGGCCGGTTGGCTCAGCGGTAGAGCGTCGGCCTAGCGTGCGGAGGACCCGGGTTCGATTCCCGGCCAGGGCACACAGGAGAAGCGCCCATTTGCTTCTCCACCCCTCCGCCGCACTTTCCTCTCTGTCTCTCTCTTCCCCTCCTGCAGCCAAGGCTCCATGGGAGCAAAGATGGCCCGGGCGCTGGGGATGGCTCTGTGGCCTCTGCCCCAGGTGCTAGAGTGGCTCTGGTCGCAATATGGCGACGCCCAGGATGGGCAGAGCATCGCCCCCTGGTGGGCAGAGCGTCGCCCCATGGTGGGCGTGCCGGGTGGATCCCGGTCGGGCGCATGCGGGAGTCTGTCTGACTGTCTCTCCCCGTTTCCAGCTTCAGAAAAATGAAAAAAAAAAAAAAAAAAAAGAGAGAAAAAAAAAAACACAAAACATTTAAACAAAATTGTTATGTTAAAAAACTATTAAGTTGTTGTTTTTTTTCAGAGACAGAGAGAGGGATAGACAGGGACAGACAGACAGGAACAGAGAGATGAGAAGCATCAATCATTAGTTTTTCATTGCGCGTTGCAACACCTTAGTTGTTCATTGATTGCTTTCTCATATGTGCCTTGACCATGGGCCTTCAGGAGACCGAATAACCCCTTGCTGGAGCGAGCGACCTTGGGTCCAAGCTGGTGAGCTTTTGCTCAAACCAGATGAGCCCGCGCTCAAGCTGGCGACCTCGGGGTCTCGAACCTAGGTCTTCCGCATCCCAGTTCGAAGTTCTATCCACTGCGCCACCACCTGGTCAGGCTAAAAAACTATTAAGTTTTTAAAGAGATAGAGATACCTCTTACCCAGAATAAAACTTGATGTCAGATGTGTTACTAGAAATAAATATCACTAATAATTAGTCTGTCTAGCCACAGGATAGAGCTAAATAGGAATGTACTACTAATCTAATTTGTTACTCTTACAATGATTCAGTATTACCAGTTTAGTGATCAAAGTTACATATTCTATAACAAATCAAAAATATATAATCAATTCTGTGGTTTCAACTCTGGCTAAATGCTCATTACAGTTCAAAGGTCTGTTCTCCTCTGGCTGGTGCACATCAAAAGTTAATTAACACCTGAACAGGCGGTGGCGCAGTGGATAGAGAAGCGGACTGGGATGCGGAGGACCCAGGTTCGAGACCTCGAGGTCGCCAGCTTGAGCGCGGGCTCATCTGGTTTGAGCAAAGCTCACCAGCTTGCACCCAAGATCACTGACTTGAGCAAGGGATTACTCGGTCTGCTGCAGCCCCATGGTCAAGGCACATATGAGAAAGCAATCAATGAACAACTAAGGTGTCAAAATGAAAAACCAATGATTGATGCTTCTCATCTCTTCCTTCCTGTCTGTCTGTCCCTGTCTATCCCTCTCTCCGACTCTCTGTCTCTGTAAAAAAAAAAAAAAAAGTTAATTAACATCATAAGCAGGAGCTACAAGAGGTACCTCAGCCCCTTCCTCCTCACTCCCACCACACTGAGGCTTGCAGTTCTGATTCTCACTCAAGGCCAAGAGAACAACCTGACTGCAAAGATATGTGGGCACCTGATTCAGAGAACAGTAACTCTAGTTTGTAAGTTACTTGCTAGCTTCAGTTCCTGTAACAACCAAAGCAGCGGACTCTGATCTTCAGATATCCCAGCTCCAGGAGATTTGCTGACCTTCAGTAACAAATTGTGCGGGCTTACACTTAGTCCACCCAGCAAAGAACTCTCAATCCCCTCCTTTTGATTCCTTTGTTCTACTTTTTGTTTATTCCCTCTCCTTCTCCCTCCTTATGAAAACGCCCTGCCTGCATCAAAAGATTAAGATAGGTGTTTGAGACAGGAGTCTCCTCATCTTCTCAGGCTGCCAGCTCTTGAATAAACCTCTTTCCTTTGCACCAGCACTTGTCCCACAAATATTGTCGCAGCAGGAAGCCAAACCCATGTTCGGTAAGAAATGCACATTATAATGATGGTTGTCTTGATAAATGGCAATTGAATGTGTGGTTATAGGGAATCTCAAAGTTTAATTTCTGAAAACAGAGAGTTCAAATTGAAATGATTTAACTAATTGAGCTTCAAATATTTTAGAGTTGATAAAAACATATAAAAAACAAAATCTTGTCTCATTCTTCTTGATTGTCGGTACCAATAAATATGAAATCACTGACACAAAATGAGAGTATAGCATGGGTTTATAAGAGGTAAAAAGAATACATACCCTCACCTTCATCTCTTTCTGAGACAGCGTAGGGACTTGGGCCCAGGAATGGAAAATACAGAGATGCTAGGAAGCCATGTTAGGAATAGGTGGTCAGAAGGAGCTCGAATAAGCTGTACACAAAAACTCCTCCACTCCCTGCTCAAAACCCACAGAAGGCCCTGGCCGGTTGGCTCAGTGGTAGAGCATCAGCCTGGCGTGCAGGAGTCCCAGGTTCGATTCCCGCCCAGGGCACACAGGAGAAGCGCCCATCTGCTTCTCCACCCCTCCCACTCTGCTTCCTCTCTGTTTCTCTCTTCCCCTCCCGCAGCTGAGGCTCCATTGGAGCAAAGTTTGCCCGGGTGCTGAGGATGGCTCTGTGGCCTCTGCCTCAGGTGCTAGAATGGCTCTGGTTGCAACAGACCGACGCCCCAGATGGGCAGAGCATTGCCCCCTGGTGGGCGTGCCGGGTGGATCCCAGTCGGGTGCATGCAGGAGTCTGTCTGACTGCCTCCCTGTTTCCAACTTCAGACAAAAAAACCCAACCCCTCCCCCACAGAAGCAGCTGATTTTATCTTTCTAACTTCCTGCTTACTCTACTGACCCTAAAGCACAAGCAAAGTCTATCATGATTTGACCATTATACACCTTCCCAGGGTGGTGGTAATGAGCAGTTTGCCACCTTAGTCCAACAGGGCATGGACATTTGTTTAGCATGGACGTTGTTTCTAGTAACACATCTGACATCAAGTTTTATTCTCTTTAAAAACTTAAAGTGACCACACAACAGTGAGAAAGGAAGTCACACAACCCTAATGGAAAATTCCACAAGACTGCCTTTTCCAAAAAGCCTGCTTTTGCCCAACTTATAAAAGCACCAGAGCAAAGCTAGCCCCCAGTCCACTTAAGAAGACCTTCCTTTCCTCTGTGTGCCTCCCTTGTGCTCCAGGCATAAGCTTAATAAAATCTGTCTGGACATTTCTCTGGGGTTTCCTCTTGACTTATATCTTGGGGAACCCAAAACCCTAAAGCTGGTAATAATTCCTTCCTATAAAAGAATATATAATTTCTGAACTATGTACATGTCCAGTGATGAAAGACTATTCTTTCATTTTCCCATGTACTGTTGTAAAGTACCATACCCCAGATTCTGAAAAGCACTGTACCTCACTTCATCGGGTTTACGTAGACACACCAAATCCAGATGATGTTTGAAGAGTTTTATTGAAGGAGGAGATTAGTTAAATATGCCGGCCACATATGGCTGACACGGGGCATAGCAGATCCAAATCGTGTGCGCCAAGTATATATCAGAAGCTGGTTATATACCCTTTGACTACATACAGGTTAGGAGGTCTTAACAGCATGACAAAATCATTAACAAGATTATAACATTTGTGTAGGGGATTTACAAAGAACATTAAAACTTTCAAGGTAATATAATCAAAGATATTCACAAATCCTTTTAGTACCTATCTCTCTTCCTTTGCCTAGAGCAGCGGTTCTCAATCTGTGGGTCGCGACCCCGGTGGAGGTCCAACGACCAAAACACAGGGGTCGCCTAAAGCCATCGGAAATACATATTTGTGTTTTGGTCGTTCGACCTCCACCGGGGTCGCGACCCACAGGTTGAGAATCGCTGGCCTAGAGGTACATGTTAATCTCAGATTCCAGGAAGGGAGGGAGAGCTAAGATCAGTGTAAAATGGTATGTAAAATTTGCCTCTTATTGAAAGCAAAAGGGAGTTCTTCAGATAACCTTAATCCTTTCAGAGAACTTAAAACCAAATGATTCTAGTTGTCCTTGTAAGTCAGGAGAACCCATACTCTTTTTCCTCCATTCTCCAAAGAAAAGACAGGAAAGCCTGACCTTTTCCTCCTAGAATATCAATATTAATTTTGCAGCTCTTTGGTATCTTACAACAGTACCTTCTGGGAAACTTCCCAAGAGGAGACAAAGCACAGAGATAATTGTTTTTGTATTTTTTGGACCAGAATTTTTTTTTTTTTTTTTTTTTTTTTTACAGAGACAGAGAGTGAGTCAGAGAGAGGGATAGACAGGGACAGACAGACAGGAATGGAGAGAGATGAGAAGCATCAATCATTAGTTTTTCATTGTGTGTTGCAACACCTTAGTTGTTCATTGATTGCTTTCTCATATGTGCCTTGACTATGGGCCTTCAGCGAACCGAGTAACCCCTTGCTGGAGCCAGTGACCTTGGGTTCAAGCTGGTGGAATTTTGCTCAAACCAGATGAGCCTGCGCTCAAGCTGGCGACCTCGGGGTCTCGAACCTGGGTCCTCTGCATCCCAGTCAGAGGCTCTATCCACTGAGCCACCACCTGGTCAGGCTGGACCAGAATTATCACTGAAAGTAAATGTAATAGAAAAAACTGTGTATTTTAAAATGAAAGGGTATTTAATGATACCCCCGCATATCCATAAATATTGATTTACAAATACAATGTCTTATGACATTTATACTGGATACCTAAATTAAGTTTTTTTGTTACTTCTTGTAAGTGTGTAAAGCCAGTAGCCACAGCCACCATCACAGCTGCCTGGCCCATGCAGGTTCTGATTAGATTCCGACACAGTAATGAAACAACGGAGCCAAGAACTGGTGGACCATCATCTTTAATCTTAGCTTGCACCCAGCGGGCAAGTAAAACACACACTGGGCTCCAAAACCCACTCACATTCAGTGCTCACAAAGCTACTGACTTATTCATGTTTCCTAGAATCAAAGGTTTCTAGCTCACCAGACTTATTCACCTCTGTTCCCCATCAACTTCCTTCTCCCTGCACAAACTGCACAAACTGGCTTCTCACTCAACACTCCGCCATCTTGGCTGCCTCTCCTGGCCTCTTCCATGTGGCCTGTCTCTGCTCTCTCCTCTCTGCTCTCCTCTCTAATGCTAATCTCAGGAACCAAGTGAGCAAGCTCTCGTTCTGCCCCCATTTTATAGTGTAGATTCAAAACCTTTAATCCAATATACAAAATAGGGAAGTCTCTAATGCAAAGTCACTTCTCTGAGGCATGATTGGATTGTACCACCCCACATCAAAAAGGGTGGGAAAGGCTTAATCCCAAAACCAAGCCCCAGGCTACAAGGATTCTGCCTGCCTTTAGCCCAACCCCAACACACATTAATATCACCTGGGCAACGGCCTCCTCATGGGCAGCACCATCTTTAACAAAGTGAGCATTATATATTTTATCTGCCCAACAACCTCTGTTCCCCATCTCCTTCCTTCTCCCTGCACAAACTCTGCACAAACTGGCTTCTCCTTTAGCATTCTGCCATCCTGGCTGCTTCTCTTGGCCTCCTCCATGTGGCCTTTCTCTGCTCTACTTTCTCTGCTCTCTTCTCTAATGCTAATCCCAGGAACCGAGAGCGAGCAAGCTTCTGGTCTGTCCCACTTTATAGTGTAGAAACCAAAACCTTTAATCCAATATACAAGCAAGGAAATCTCTGATACAAAGTCACTTATCTGAGGCATAATGGGATTCCTCATGAGCAGGAGTCCCCAAACTACATGCGGCCCCCTGAGGCCATTTATCCGGCCTCTGCCGCACTTCCAGAAGGGGCACCTCTTTCATTGGTGGTCAGTGAGGTCAGCATCCACATCCTGTGCTCCTGGAGTACTGTATGTGGCAGCGCTGCAAGGTGCAGCGTCACTCATGTAGAGTACTACTTCCGGTGACACGAACGCATGCGTCACAGCTCTGGAAAAGCGTCATATCTCTTGTTACGGCTAGCAGTGACAAATATGGATCCGGACACTGACTATCTCATTAGTCAAAAGCAGGCCTGTAGTTCCCATTGAAATACTGGTCAGTTTGTTGATTTAAATTTACTTGTTCTTTGTTAGAATCCACGGGAGTCCGAAAAACCAGAGTAACAGGCTTTATTGAAAGGAAGAAAGGAACCCTGCCGGGCACTTCTCCTGGGGGAGAAGAGCACCAGTTACAGACTAGGGGCGAGTTATATAGTGTTTGGGAGAGCCTGAGGGGATACTGAGGCGAAAGTCTTGGTATGTCCAGAATGCTCCTCCTTGGGGGTTTGGAGCATGTGGGTGTTGAATCAAAAGTCCTGGTGTGTCTGGAGCCCCTCCTTGGGGCGGCTTTTCAGCTTTTTGGAATTCCTCTGTCTCAGGGGCAATAGTCCAGTAAGGGTGAGGTCTGACAGATAAGCGGAACATCAAGAGGGCAGTTTGGAATTCATGTATCTATCATTCTTTTTTTTTTTTTTTTTTTTTTATTCATTTTAGAAAGAAGAGAGAGAGAGAGAAGGGGGGAGGAGCAGGAAGCATCAACTCCCATATGTGCCTTGACCAGGCAAGCCCAGGGTTTTGAACCAGCGACCTCAGCATTTCCAGGTCGACGCTTTATCCACTGCACCACCACAGGTCAGGCTTCTATCATTCTTTATTTTAAATATTGTATTTGTTGCCTGACCAGGCGGATGGCACAGTGAATAGAGCATCGGACTGGGATGTGGAGGACCCAGGTTCGAGACCCCAAGGTTGCCAGCTTGACCACAGGCTCATCTGGTTTGAGCAAAAGCTCACCAGCTTGGATCCAAGGTCGTTGGCTCGAGCAAGGGGTTACTTGGTCTGCTGAAGGCCCGTGGTTGGTGCACATATGAGAAAGTAATGAATGAACAACTAAGGTGTCGCAATGCACAACTAAAAACTAATGACTGATGCTTCTCATCTCTCCGTTCCTGTCTGTCTGTCCCTGTCTATCCCTCTCTCTGACTCTCTCTCTGTAAAAAATAAATAAATAAAATAAATTAATAAATATTGTATTTTTTTGTTCCCGCTTTGTTTTTTTACTTTAAAATAAGATATGTGCAGTATGCGTAGAGATTTGTTCATAGATTTTTTTTATAGTCCGGCCCTTCAATGATCTGAGGGACAGTGAACTGGCCCCCTGTGTAAAAAGTTTGGGGACCCCTGCTCATGGGAGTGCACCACCCCACATCAAAAAGGTGGGAAAGGCTTATTCCCAAAACCAAGCCCCAGGCCACAAGGATCCTGCCTGCCCACAGCCCGCCCCCAACACACATTAATATAATCACGCCCATCCCAAGCAAGAAGGGCAACCAATACCATCACCTGGGCGACGGCTTCCATGTAGGCAACACCATCTTTAACAAAGTGAGCATAATCTATTTTATATGCCCAACAAAGTGAATTTCCTTTTAGATCCATACACAATTATAAAAACTAATTACTGCTCCAATACATGAGCAGCTCCATCGAAACAAATATATTACCTACATATAATGGATTAAAAACCAGGAGATCTAAGATCCAGTCTTGTCTCTGCCACAAACTTGCTTAATATTGGTGGGCACATCACCCACACTCTCCAAACCCCAATATGCTTAGTGATTGTAAAAACCGTAGTATAAAGTTTCTCTTTGAGAAAAAATCAGAATTGTGAGTTTTCCCTTAAAAAAAGAGAGAGCCTGACCGGGCATTGGTGCAGTGGATAGAGTGTCGGACTGGGATGAGGAGGACCCAGGTTCAAAACCCCGAGGTTGCCAGCTTGAACGTGGGCTCATCGGGTTTGAGCAAGGCTCACCAACTTGAGCCCAAGGTCACTGGCTCAAAGAAGGGGTCACTCGGTCTGCTATAGCCCCCTGGTTAGGGCACATATGAGAAATCAATCAATGAACAACTAAGGAGCTGCAATGAAGAATTGATGTTTCTCATCTTTCTACCTTCCTCTCTGTCTGTCCCTATCTGTCCCTCTCTCTGACTCTCTCTGTGTCTTCCACAAAAAAATAAAATAAAATAAAGATGTTAAAAAAAAAAAGAGTGAGAAAGGGCCACTTAACTATGTTTTGCCTGAATAGTCAGGTTTTTTATTCTTCCCTCAAAGATCTCTGTTGTGGGTGTTGATAGTCCTATTTTCTGCCTCTTTGCTTAATATATAGTGTTTCCTTTATCCCTCCTACCTCAATGCCCCACTCATATTTCAGGCTGGGACCTACTCCTAATTTAGAGCTCTCTTTCTCCCTTTTGCCAACTTCTATTATGAATCTACCTTTGCCACCCAGCTTAGTGTATCCCAAGGTTCTCTTTACCATGCCACAGTCGCAGAGCCCCAGGGAAAAGCAACCTGGTCTCATCTGTCCAGGCAGAGAACAGAAGCTCCATATCCACGCATGCTGCAAATGGCTTTTCCAGTCTACCTGAATCATTACCAGCTAGAAGCAGCGGTCATTGGGACTTGGACATGAGCTGCAAAGTATAGAATGGTGACAACAATTCCAGTGCCATGCGGACTTTTCCTGGATGTGGACTTTTCCTGGACTCCTGCTCCCTGTGACAGCTCCTAACAGACTGAACTGTGGTTGGGTTGCATTTTTCAGGAATTTGGCATGGTGATGGGGCCAACTTGGACTTGGTGAACATGTTAAAGACACTATTCTTTTATGGATTCTTGCTGTATTGGCCAAGAGTTTGCTTAAAGGCTTTTAATCACTGTAATTAAAAAAAAAAAAAAAATAGAAGACTGGATAAAGAAGATGGGGCACATATACACCATGGTATACTATTCAGCTAGAAGAAATGATGACATCGGATCACTTACAGCAGAATGGTGGAGTCTTGATAACATTATGCAGAGTGAAATAAGCGAATCAGAAAAAAACAAGAACTGCATGATTCCATACATTGGTGGGACATAAAAATGAGACTAAGAGACATGGACAGACATGGGGTGGTTACGGGGGGTGGGGGGAGGGGAGGAGGGAGAGGGGGAGGGGGAGGGGTACAAAGAAAACTGGATAGAGGGTGACGGAGGACGATCTCTCTTTGGGTGATGGGTATGCAACAGAACTAAATGACAAAATAAACTGGAAATGCTTTCTTTGAATATATGCACCCTGATTTATTGATGTCACCCCATTAAAATAAAAATTTATTTATTAAAAAAAAAAGAGAAGCCCTGGCCAGTTGGCTCAGTGGTAGAGTGTCGGCCTGGCGTGCAGAAGTCCCGGGTTCGATTCCCGGCCAGGGCACACAGGAGAAACGCCCATCTGCTTCTCCACCCCTCCCCCTCTCGTTCCTCTCTGTCTCTCTCTTCCCCTCCCGCAGCAAGGTTCCATTGGAGCAAAGATGGCCCAGGCGCTGGGGATGGCTCCTTGGCCTCTGCCCCAGGCACTAGAGTGGCTCTGGTCCCGACAGAACGATGCCCCGGAGGAGCAGAGCATCGCCCCCTGGTGGGCGTGCTGGGTGGATCCCGGTCGGGCGCATGCGGGAGTCTGTCTGACTGTCTCTCCGTTTCCAGCTTCAGAAAAATACAAAAAAAAAAAAAAAAAAAAGAGATTCAGCTTTTAAACTACAAATCAAGACACTTGAATAAAGTATTTTACTTATGCAAATACTGAGTATAGACCCAGTAAACTGAAAAACTTAGCATACTAATTGAATAAAGTGAAGAAGAGTTCAGGTAAATTTCAATTGACTATGCTCTGCTGACAAAACAAAAAATGACAGCTTTCTTGGTTGTGTTTTCTTGCCATTCATTGTTATAAGGATTCTCTTTGTGTCAAATTGTTTTTTACTACAGGGGTTGTCTTTATCTGAAATTGCAGACAGCCTTCTGTCTGCAAGGCTGATAAGGGTAATGCTAGGTCAAAAAACACAGCTTGTTTAAGAGATATTGGTAGTTCATAAACTGTATTTATTGCTAATTACTGAGGAGGCAACTGAATTTAAAATGAACTCAAGTTTTTTCTTCTTTCCTATCCAAACTTGGATCCTTTTTATTTATTTATTTATTTTTTAAAATTTATTTATTCATTTTTTTAGAGAGGAGAGGGAGAGACAGAGAGAGAGAAGGGGGGAGGAGCTGGAAGCATCAACTCCCATATGTGCCTTGACCAGGCAAGCCCAGGGTTTTGAACCGGCGACCTCAGCATTTCCAGGTCGACGCTTTATCCACTGCGCCACCACAGGTCAGGCCTTGGATCCTTTTTAGATGGACACTACATAAACTTATGTAATACCTTTATTTGAGGTAGCAATCCAAACTCTGTGGTCAGTTCCTACAGTAAGTAAAAATGAACAACAAAAAAACCACAAAACTTTTTTCTGAGAATATTTAAGCCTAAAACAACACAGGCTTTGCTTATTCCTCAGTACTCTTCCTCACAGAAGAGGAAGTTGAACTATATATTTCCTGAAATCCCTTCTAGCACTAACATTCCATGGTTCTTGACTTAGAATTTAGAGGCATAGTCTACAGCTACTGTGAAATGAAATAAAACATTCTTTGAGTAAAGGTATTTATTTTTAATTTTTCAAATCTGTAAAGTATGAATGAGATTATTCAACAAGCCCGTAAAAGTATAATTTAAAATGTTGCTGGAGGAGAGGTGACATTTACTTAGATACTTGATATTACTTATATAATTTCATTTCATCTTCCAAAACAACTTTGGGAAGTTTTATTATTTCACTTTTAAATGAGGCAACAGTCTCAGCAAAGTTTAAGTGGCTTGTCCAGCAACATCAACAGCAGATAGGGCCAGAATTCAAACTTTGGTTTATAACCATAGTCATTACATCCATTGTGTATGAATTAAATACAATGCTGGCCCTGGCTGGTTGGCTGAATGGTAGAGCATTGGCCAGGCATGTGGAAGATCCAGGTTTGATTTCCGGTCACGGCACACAGAAGCACCCATCTGCTTCTCCACTCTTACCCCTCTTGCTTCTCTCTCTCTCTCTCTTCTCCTCCCCTCCTGCAGCTATGGCATGATTAGAGAGAGTTGGTCCTGGGTGCTGAGGATGGCTTCATGGTCTCCGCTTCAGGTGCTAAAAAATGGCTCCTGCTGCAACAGAGCTAGGCTCCCAGATAGGCAGAGCATCACCTCCTAGTGGGCTTGCCAGGTGGATCCTGGTTGGGCACATGTGAGAGTCTCTCTGCCTCCCTTCCTCTCACTAAAATTTAAAAAAAAATTAGAAATATATAATGCTAAAATACACTGTACATTTCTGTGAAATAATTTAAATTGTTCAGTATATAAGTCAGGTTTTGTTGACATGGAGCAAATTATATATGAAGTTTTTCAGTGTACAAATAATTTGAAATGCATTAATAATGAAGTCATCATATTCACAGAAACCATTAGTATATTTGTTAATGGGCTATCCCAACAGAATAGGAGCCATATGTCCTAAATGCTGTGACATAATACATACTTTCCCATTGGGTGAAACGGAGCCTATTTTGTTTGATTTGATCCTTTTATCTCTTCAGAAAAGCCCTTTGAAGATCCATTTTAAGCAGCAGGTAATAAGTTACAACTGAAATACAAAGAGCAAATTTTTCCTAAACAAAAAAAGTTTTATTTTTTAAAGTAAAATAAGGTTACCCTTCTCCCCCAAATGAAATAGGTAACACCAGGAAACAGGTGTAATCTTTTTTTTTTTTTTTTTTTTTTTTTTTTTTTAGAGAGAGAGAGAGAGGGAGAGAGTCAGAGGGATAGATGGGGACAGACAGGAATGGAGAGAGATGAGAAGCATCAATCATCAGTTTTTCGTTGAGACACCTTAGTTGTTCATTGATTGCTTTCTCATATGTGCCTTGACCGCAGGCCTTCAGCAGACCGAGTAACTCTTTGCTTGAGCCAGCGACCTTGGGTCCAAGCTGGTGAGCTTTGCGACCTTGGGTCTAAGCTGGTGAGCTTTGGCTCAAACCAGATGAGCCTGCACTTACGCTGGCGACCTTAGTGTCTCGAACCTGGGTCCTCCGCATCCCAGTCCGACGCTCTATCCACTGGGCCACCGCCTGGTCAGGTGCAAACAGGTGTAATCTTTAACGAGCTCCTTGGATTTTTCACAACCTCTTTCAGAAAACCAAGAGTAAGAGGCAACAGAAGCCCAACCGTGAGAAGCTCCTCTTTTCTCCAGGAAACCGGCAGCCCCGCTCCCCGCCACCCGGCTGGTCCCTCGGTCAGTTAGAGCGATCTCCGCGCCCTCTTGCGGCCTCAGGGGTGAGGCGCTGGGAAGGCGGCTGCTGGATGTCGCCCACAGGACCAAGTCGGGTCACTTAGAGACACATCTCTGTGGGGCCGCCTTCTAGTGACTCGCCCAGCGCTTCCAGCTCCCACCCTTTGGCCCAGCTCTCCCCATCCCTCCCCTCAACTTCTGCCACCACCTCCGTCAGGAAGACGAACCTCTTTGTCACCCCGCCACCAGGCCTTTCATAAACTCCCTCAAGCGTTTGACTTTTGCTCCCCCGTCCTGTTAACAGTCCCTCTCGGATCTTGGCGGCCAAGGACAGCCCTTCCCTAACTCTCAAATCCGCCTCCGGGGAGAAGGAGGGGGGGACGCTGGGCGTGGGCTGCGCTCGGGTCCCGCAGCGGCCGCGCCCCCCGCCCGCCCCCGCCCCTCTCTTCCCTTGCTCCGCCTCCTTCAGGTTCGTGTCCCGCGGGCGTGAGGGGCTGGGGCGGAGGGGGGCGCGCATGCGCGCCGAGGGTGGAGCCGCTGGGCAAAGAACCGGAAACTTAGAGACAAAGTTCCGAGCCCCGCCTCTCGCCTAGTTGCCCCGCCGTCTGGCCTCGCGGACTCGCCGTCCACCGACCCACTACCAACAAATCTGCCGGACTCTCGCGTGCACCATGTCTGGTTCCTCCAGTGTCACCGCTATGAAGAAAGTAGTTCAACAGCTCCGGCTGGAGGCCGGGCTCAACCGCGTGAAGGTGAGCGGGGGCGGGCGGCGAGGGGGAGGGGAAGGCGACGGAGGGCGGCAGCCGGCGGCCGAGCTGGCTGGGGCGGGCGGGACTCGCTTCCCTTGGGGAGGACGCGAGCTCGGTGGCCGCGGCGACCCGGGCGGCCAGCTTTAGAGGCTTAGCGGTGTGGATCGGCGCTGTGGTTAGGGGGCGGCTGCTGCGACCTTCCGCCCCAGAACTTTTCAAAGCGGGCTGGCCTCTGGGCTGACTGCGGCTTTCCGCATTCCGACCCTCCTCCCTCGCTCCCTCCCTCCGTGCTGACTCCCGGCGGGCCGCGGCCGGCAGCTGCTGCCCCGCGCCGTCCCGCACCCTTCCCGCCCTCTCTGCCAGCCTCGCGCGTCTCTCCTTACCCGACAGGGTTTTATCCGACTTTTGATAGAGAACAGACTTTTGTTTCCTTTTCTGTGTCAGACCTTTCCAAACCCACTCTCTTTAGGAATAGATTCTTCCCTCCAGCTCTCAGCCACCTCACATATACTTAAGAACGGAGTCTTGCATAACTTTGAACTCTAGGTTAAAGAAGTATGTTTGTTTTTGAAACTTTTCCGGTGGGTAAGGTTACCACTGGTGCCCTGTACAACCCACCTCGTACAAAGCGTGCATTTCGTGTCTATTTGGCATGGTTTGCCCAGATCTGACCTTGGGGATATCTACAGGTCTGCATACCTCCAAAAAGTGATTAGGGTGGACTAATCTCACTTCTTTTGCGTCTGGTTAGCATTGACGTTGCCTTCGGTTATTTACTTTGGGAGAAAAGACTTTTGTGTGTGTTGATGTGACAACCTGATACTCATGTGCTATTCCAAGTTCCTCCTGACTTTTAAATCCCAAGAGGATTGGCTTCCTTCTGGTACAGGTCATTTTTTTTTTTTAATACTTTATTTATTGGTTTTTACAGAGACAGGAGAGAAAGGGGAGCATGGAATGGGAAGTATCAATTCATAGTTGCTTCATGTTAGTTGTTCATTGCTTGCTTGTTGTATGTGCCTTGACCAGGGAAGCCCAGGGTTTTGAACTGGCAACCTTGGCATTCCAGGCCGAAGGTTTATCCACTGCGCCACCACAGGCCAGGCTGGTACAGGTCATTTTACAGGTCAAACGCTTCTTTTAATTAAAAAAAGAAACGAGAGTAGAATATAAATCTTCACTCTGTTCCAAAAATTAGGCATTTTCCAAGATGATTTGATTCTGTGCTAATCAGATTAGTCTTTACTTCTCCAGAAATGTTTTGTGGAGTAAGGTGGTCTCCCATTTACCTACTTCCTTAAATAGAAATGTCAGGGAATCTTAACTTAATTGTGTCCACCTCAGGGGGAAGGGAAATTCCCATCGTCTTGGTGTGGGATTCCCCTTCCTGTCCTAGAACCCATTGCTGTTTGGAATTCATTTCGCTAATCTCTTGTCTGGATTTAACTTTGAAATTTTAAATCATGTATCTTAACCAAACTTTACATTATTCAGGTATGCCTTTGTCATAGATGGGAGTGGCCCACGGGGGTGGGGGAATACTGGTTGAAAGCTCTAAGTGTTAAGTAGGGGTATTAGCCCTAGTCTCCAAAGACAGTAAGATGAAGTTCTCAGACTAAAGTACTAGGAAAGCTTTATTATGAAATATTATTATTTTTAGCCCCTCCAATAACTCCCCAACGTGATGCCTTCATCCCTATACTTAATTCTTTAGGAGGCTTCTGGTTGGTATCATTAAAGCCACAAGTGACTTGGTTTTAGAGTTCTCAATTTGTCTGATGCTAGGACTGGGGGTGGGTGGGGGTGGCATTCCACCTTGGGACCTTAAATGAGCTTTTTTTTTTTTTTTCAGATGAGTTACAAAATGTGGTTAGTTTGATTTCATTTTGTGCATCTTTTTAAATCCATGACTTTGTGCTAAGCGCTTTTTCCCCCAGTAATATTTTTAAGCTAACACAAGTTTACTGTTTAATCTTCTGAGTATAGTTGATAGAAATTGTCCCAGAAGCTTGACAAATTCTCCCATGTGTAGGGTGACCATATATTTACTTGATTGCCAACCCAGGATACTTTTCAGAGTGAAAGAGGGCACTAATAATTATGCCAGGATTATAGGGTTTCAGCCGCCTGGATGGTGCTTATTACAGTGACTTAGGGGCTAGCAGCTTGAATTTTAGAATTTTTGTCTCACTTTTCCTCACTCCTTGGAATTCTCATTGATCATGAATTTCACACTGATGGTTATGGGGCTGGATTTCAGGGGCGTTGAGATCTGCTTAAATGTCATCTCCTCAGAGACACCTTCCTGTAATTCACAATCGAACAAACCGCTCTTGTCTCTCCAGGGAACTTTGTTTCTGAGAACTGTGAGCTCCATAACAGCAGGGACCTGGTTGCTTTACGTATTCTTGGTGCCTAGAAGTATTTGGCACATAGTGGTGTCTGAGAAGTTTGTGAAAGGAAGTTAACTTGGAGCTTCCTACACTTTAGGCAGAAAGTGAACAGATACTTTACTGTATTTTCACTTCTGGTTAATGTGAATGAAATCAAGTTATAAGATTATGAAAAATTGTACCACTTTAGTTCTATATCTACTTTTTGGAGGGAGCAGAGTGGCCGTTTGTCATAGTACTTGGTACTAGGTAATGTAAAACCACTCCTTTACCAAGTTGCTAAATAAACCTGTGGAACTCAAACATACAAATTAGTTGTGAGAACAGTTTAGATTCATCTCAGGATGATGGATCCTTTTATCAGGTTGTTTGGTGTATAGCAATAATCTGTGGGCTTTCTTGGTATAGAGAGCATCTGTGATGCTCTCACGTCCTTGCTTCTGGACTGGACAACTGTTCTTACCCTTCTTGAGGAGTTAAAATGGAGAGTAAATTATTACTTTTCCCATCTTCCTAAACCAAAATTCCAGACTTAGGATATTTTATTCATTTCGGGCATCTTTTAGTCTCTGGTGTTCTACACCTTAACCATTCAGTTCTTTTTTTTTTTTAATTGAATTTATTGGGGTAACAATTTTTTTTTTTGTATCACCTTACCAGAATATATACAAATAGTTGATGTTTAAATGATACAGGAAGAAAACAAACTGTAAAGCCATAAAAGTTCCTTTGGTCTTGTTTGAGTGGCATTGCATACATGTAGGAAAATTACTAAATCACATTTAAGGCATATAAATATACAGTTTCTTAAAGGCAGGCTACCCAGTGAAGTTGTTAAAAGTAACTGAAGTTTGTTATCAGCTTTTCAGTCACCTGACACTGAGCAGAACGCTGTCACTGCCCCGTTTTGTAATATTAAACAGGTGATGATACTGGTACCAAAACAATGGACTAAAAGGTTTGGATTTAGAACATTACATTCATTCACAGTACCAGCATTTTTCCAGTAATACTGCCTTCAAGACAAGTAATAGTTTGCTAGAATTTTAATGGTTTTTTGCTTAACATGTACTATGGCATGTACTGCTATTTGCACTGCATTTAAAAAGCAAGATGTTACCCCCAAGGTTGCACTTGAACAGTCTGTTTATTAGTAAACTAGCAAGATGTGCTGTACTTGGCAGATAAATGGAATTGTACTGTTTGTACTGAATCATTTGATGCTTGTAATAAGCAAAGGAAAATATAAGCTAGTTTTATTTACATGTAATGCTTTAAGAGCCCAGTATTGACTGTTGACCTTCAATTAGTGTGTTTTTTAATGTGTTTATTGCAAATATTTTGAAATATTTGAGAAACCTTTTCCTTAAAACATTCTTACCACCTCCCACTCCCTCCCCTTATGTATAGGTTTCCCAGGCAGCTGCAGATTTGAAACAATTCTGTCTGCAGAATGCACAACATGACCCCCTGCTGACTGGAGTATCTTCAAGTACAAATCCTTTCAGACCCCAGAAAGTCTGTTCTTTTTTGTAGTGAAATTAATCTTTGAAGGTAAGTTTCCCTAGAGTAAAACAAAACCGCACTTGCACGAGTATGTAGTTAAGTCTTTTTCTTCGCCTTTGCACTTTTGTTTCGCACTGCAAGTTTCTGGTGTTGTTTTGTGAGGAAAGTGAGCATTGATGGAATTACTGATTTATAGTACTGTTGCCATTTTACCATAAAAAGGGTTAAATAGATTATTTAATAACCATAAAGGATATAGGAGAGTTACTAGAAAATTCCACTGCTGTGACAAGCCATGTTACTTTTTAAAACATTGGTGTATTTTGAGGTCCCTAAGTGTACTGGTTTAAGTTTGTGTAAGTAGCAGTTTTTTAAAAATCTAGTGTTTATGGGGATGACTTAAAGCACTACCAGTTGACTTGGATTGGTTCTGATGTTTTTGCTCTAATAGAATTCAGCTATAGGGCATCAAAAAATTGGGAGTTGTGAATGCAAGAGAAAATGAGATAGTTAAATAAGCGGACTTCCAAATTTTAATCTGTGCCTGTCAGTGTGTGCAAAAACATGTTAGTCCAAAAGAAGTGTGATTAAAATATGCTGTGGACAATTTAAAATGTAACCTAAGGATGCTCCCTTTTATACAGCCATAGTACTTTAGTCAGGGTGTGTACTCACTATGTAGTATTGACCGAAGAGAAGCAACCTTAAACTAATAGTGCTTTAAAAAAAGAGAGAGACTGTGTGGCACACACCCTTTACAAACATTCTAACTCCTCAAAATCCAGGAAGCTGCTTCCTAAAATACCTTGTTACGTAGTTGTGCCCTCCCAGATTAAGCTTTGTAGACTTGGGAGTGTCCAGGAAGTTTGTATAAGTACAACATATTTTCCAGTAAATACAGTGATTGGTTAAGATCTTTTGAAACACCACTGGGGAACAAAAGTACCTTTCAATAACAGGTTTTCCTTTCCATATGGAAGTAATTATTTTTAACACTCTAGTTCCTATGTAAGTTTAATAGTTCCTTGCTTATGGCGGTATTAATTCTTCGTGGTAGTTTTTGGAAATTATGTATTTTTATGGGTTATTAAAGATCTTTTTACAACTTCTGTCCCAGTTGTATGCTTTTTACAAAATAGCTTATTTTCATTTGATATAAAATACTGTTAAGAAGCCTAGCTCTTAACTGGCAGTTAATAGTGTACATTTCACAGGAGCCTGCAGATAACTGTTAAATGACTTGGTCAAGATTATAAATAAATAATCCTGGGACAGTAACCCAGGTTTCAAAGTAAAACAATGGTTATGAATCCTGGCAGTATAATAAAATAGCTTGGTATAGATATTAATATTTGAAACACTTTTGACTAGGAAAAAAAATTTTACATGTAAAAACATTTCTTCTCAAATTTGATGTATCTCTTTTTTAAAATGCAAATTCTAATTCAGTGGGTCTGAAGTGAAGCCTTATAATCTGTGTTTCTTACAAACTCCTAGGTTATACTAATGCTGGTGGTCCCAGGTCCACAGCAAGTAGCATGAAAAGAATTTACAGTTCAGTCTTTATACTCATAGCTTTTAAAAAGATGATTTTCAGACATTTTTTAGAGAAAGAGGAAGAGAGCGAGAGAAAGAAACATCAATTTGTTGTTCCACTTATTTATGCATTCATTGGTTGATACCTGTATGTACCCTGACTGAGAATAGAACCTGCAACCTTGGTGTGTCAGGACAGGGCTGTAACCAGCTGAGCTACTGGGCTAGGGCCTTGGTTGGCAAACTGCGGCTTGTGAGCCACATGCAGCTCTTCCACAAAATACCACGTGCGGGCGCTACCTTGATAAGGAATGTACCTACCTGTATAGTTAAGTTTTAAAAATTCGGCTCTCAAAAGAAATTTCAATTGTTGTATTGTTAATAATTGGCTCTGTTGACTAATGAGTTTGCCGACCACTGGGCTAGGGCATATACCGTATTTTTCGCTCCATAAGAGACACACTTTTAACCCCAAAAGTGGAGGGGGGAAAATCCCGTGCATCTTATGGAGCCAAAAATACGGTATATGGTTTTTTATAATTAAAAAAAAAAAGACCAAGTTAATTTATCAACAGTTAGTATAGGGAAAATACAAATTACCATGATCAGTATACCTAGAAATAACCATTGTTAGCTCTTACCTTTAAGAGAAATGTTTTTTAAAAATGAGGATCCAGAGTATATAGTTATTCATTTTCTTTAAAAAACAATTATGAATTATCTTAAGTACTGTATTGTAAATGAGGTGTTCAGTGGTTGTAAGGTAATTCTACTTAATTGAATAGTTCTTTGACATTTTATCCTAATTTGTTTTTTCTCATTTCAGGTGTTCTAAACCACTTTTCATGGCTGGAGAGGATTCAAAGAGACCGAAATATGAAGCCTGTACAAAAAGCTTATTTCTGTAACACGTGCCATACTACACAAAACTTCTGCTTCTGTCAGTCCTTAACATCTACCTCTCTGAATTTTCACGAATTTCTGTTTCACAAGGGTAATTATTTTATATACACTGGCAGCAGCAAATAAAATACCTATAAAAGTTTTTTGCTTAATTATTGGTAATATACTATATTAATTTTTTTGAGCACCTCAACTAAATGCTAATTTTTCCATTTTCACCATGGGTTTTTTTTTCAGTGTTCTACCAACTTCTCTCACATAACTAGCGCCATGCATTTCCAAGACTTCTAGAGAAATAAAGGTAATTTGCAAACTTCTATTCTTTTAGGAGTCAAGAGGAAGTTGCTGATAAAACTAGTTGCTATTCATGAGTTATTACAGGGTTAACTTTGTTTTCTGTTTTTTCTTTTGTGCCCCCCCCCCCCCCCAAGAGAGACAGAGAGAGGGACAGATAGGGACATACAGACAGGAAAGGAGAGAGACGAGAAGCATCAATTCTTTGTTGCAATGACCGCTCTCATATATGCCTTGACCAGGGGGCTACAGCAGAGCAAGCGGCCTCTCACTCAAGCCAGCGACCATGGGGTCATGTCTATGATCCCATGCTCAAGTCTGCTACCCCGCACTCAAGTGAGATGAGTCTGCGCTCAAGTGAGATAAGCCTGCGCTCAAGCTGGCAACCTTGGGTTTCGAACCTGGGTCCTCTGCATCCCAGGCTGATGCTCTATCCACTGCACTACCACCTTGTCAGGAGGTTTAACTTTGTTTTTGTAATAAATTCCTTTGTATAGGGGTTATTAGCATTACATTGGAGTTATTTACTTCTTAACGGTGGCTCTCCTAATAAGGATAGTAGAAAAAAAGACAGTGTAAGAATTCTGTTAGAAACATATAAACGCTGAGCTTGAGAGAATTCCTCAATGGAGTACTACAATACAGTGCAGTGAGGTACAATGTAGCAAGAAAAAAGGAACCAAAGATTGAGTTCAGTGATTTGCAACTTTGCTTTAAGTCCTTGATAAGCCATTCTGCTTAAAAAATTTACCCTTCTGACCTGACCAGGTTGTGGTGCAATGGATAAAGTGCTGGACTGGGTTGCAGAGAACCCAGTTGAAACCCCAAGGTCGCTGGCTTGAGCAAGAGCTCACCAGCTTGAGTGTGGGATCATAGACATGACCCCATGGTCACTGATTTGAGCCCAAGGTCGCTCACTCGGCTATAGCTCCCCACCCCCCGTCAAGGCACATATGACAAAGTAATCTATGAACAACTAAGGAGCCGCAACGAAGAACTGATGCTTCTCATCTCTCCCTGTCTGTATCTGTCCTTCTGTCTCTGGCGCACAAAAAAAAGTGCTTCTGAAAGACTTAAGGAAATGTTAAAACATCCCAAACACCTGGCCTCAGTCATTCAGAAAACAATTAAAAACTATGTGCCAGACCCAAGATTAGTCTGGTAGAAAACCAGTTGGTTGGACATACTCATCTACCAAGCACTGTAGTTGTCTCTAGCCCACATGTTCCATGGAAGTGCATATGAGAAATTATTTAGCTACCAGAAATAAAAATTAAATTTCAGAAAATCTAAATTACAACTTAAATTCTTACCCAAAATGACTTTTATTTGTATATCTTACAGAAACAGCAAGTGGTAGTTCTTAATTCGTGGCACCTGGTAATTTGTCCAGACATGAAGGAAGATACGTGAAGTCAATAAATGCCATTTGGAATTCTTCTGTTACAAATTCAAGATAGGCTTGTTCAGTAGGGTTCAGTATTATTCCGTCAGTACTTTATAAATGGAATTTTCTTCTACTTGTATCCATTTCTCGGGGCTGAAAGTTAGGGGGTAAAAAGTTTATAATAAATAATCGGTAACACTGCTTAAAAACTGAAAATCATGGTGGAAAAAAAAAACACCTCTCTGAAGTATCAGGCTTTCAGTCTAATATAAGGTGTTGGAAGTTAAAGAGTTCCAATGAATGAATGTGTAAAATATATACCATTTTAAAGTAAATATATCACACTTAAGTGAAATACTGCTTTCTAGATAGAAAAAACGTTTAAAATGAAGTTTTCACGTATGGGTTATTACACTACTTTCCAAACATCTACAAAACCTGTATAGCAATAGTTCTCAAGCATGCACCAGAATTAGGGTAACAAGGCTTATAAACAATGCTAGATCCATTTCAGCAGGTCTGTGGCCCAGCACTTGCCCTTCTTAAGTTTCTAGTGATGCTTCTGGTCTTACTCTGAAAACCAATGACCTTTAGGAACCAGGATTACACCAAACCCAAATACCACATTAGAGAATGGGTCTTTCTAGCTCACGAGGGAAGAGATTCATAAGCGTAACTTAAGGTATAAAAACCCAAAACTTAAAAAGTACATAGTTCCCTTCTCATTCCATACTTAAAATCATCTAAATGGTTTTTCAAGAATTAAGCACATACCTTATGAACCCATTCATATTCTCCATATTTAGAATCAAAGGTTCCTTTCTGAAGAGATCTTAATTTTAAAGTAAAGCGTGGTCCAAGTTCTTGAATTCCCACTTTCTTTTCACTCTTGAATATGTATCTTCAAAGGAAAAGAAAACAGTTGAGGAAATTAAGTCTGCATAAACCCAACTTATTTAATGTTATGACAGGGTCAAGAGATAACTTGTCATCTATAATACCTGTTATAATACCTTAGAAAACAAGTTTATATTGAAAGTGTATTTCATAATTCAAGTCCAAGGACTTAAGGTATCTTCCTCACCTGTGAAACCTGAAGAAGATATAATCACGTTGATTGTGGAACGTGGCAACCTGCCTTCCAATAAACTGAGGATTATGGGGAAAGAGAGATGCCAACATCCGTCCAACAGAATGACCCAGCCGTGTTGTAAAATTATTAAGAATTATTTCAGGTATGTGTTCTGTGGGGTCCTTGCCTCTTCTCTAGAAAAATCATGAAAATATAACAATGAATTAGGTTAATTAGCAAAACTTTATCATTGCAATTTTAAGTTTTATAATTTACATGACAAGTTTAAAAAATTTATCTTAATGACAAGCACAGATGGCTTACCAAACCTGTGAAGACGTTCTAAAAGTATTTTAATACGCTGTGAATGCACTCAAGTTCTAGGAAGGTAACATTTCAGAGTAATGAAGGCTATTGTTGCCTGCATGCTATAACTCAATTACGATCGTCTCACAAGAAAACTGTCAGTAGTCAGATAAAACTATAGCTTTAATCAGAAGAGCAAATGCCATTAATAAAATCAGGTCTATTACAGCATCTACTTCAGCAAATACACTATGAGACCAATGCCAATCAAGGAATGCATAAAACTTACCTTAATTTCTTTACGCAGACGAACACTGCTCATTTTAAAGTGAGCAGTTGGTCCATTTGGCAAGTGACTCAGAATTAATCCATCTGTTCATAGAGCTAAGAACATAGTGAACTCGAATAATTTAAACCTTGAACTGTTTAAATAATTGGTCCTCTATGCCCCAAAGTTCCTAAAGTCTGTAGCAAGGTGAATAGGTAACGTCCATGTATTCCTCTGGATTAATGGAAATTTTCTTACCATACCTCTAACTCAAAGATGCATACATCCACCAAAATATTTCAGGAAAATGGATTAACTTATTGTCCTACCTTTTCTCTTTTCACAATATAATAGCTCATTATTACTTTCAATAAGGTGTTTGAGTATTCAACAAAAGTAAGTGAAATATCTAGTAAATGTCCACTAACAGGAATGGTTAAGACAGGAAGGGATTCTAGAGTTTCTTGCATTGTAGATAAAATTTAAAAGGCCTTATAACCCTAAAAATAACACTTTTATGTTTTTAAGGTTAGGATATGTTATGTTTTGAATATCATCCCACAAGACCAGACACTCCTAAGCTTTCTTCTTGAAATCAAGGTTATAGTGTTTTTCAAGAGATAAGCTCTTATTTTTGGGATTACTGTACCACAAATTAAAACCAACTAATTAGTAACTATTTACTATCTGTCTGCCATGAACAGAATAGTGCTAAAATCTCTAAACTAGAATGAAACAGACACCTACCTACCCAGTAGAGTTAGCAGCACAGGGACTTTAAAAGTCCTGGAATCAGCAAAACAGATTATTACCCATACATCATTCCTCAAGTCTTTATATCACAACTTGATTCTTTGAAATATTGAACCTTAAAAGATCAGAATCAGACAGTTTTCAAATATTTGTACATTAGTTTTACAAAACACTTTTTTTTTTACAGGAACAGAGAGAGTCAGAAGGATATATAGGGGCAGACAGACAGGAACAGAGAGAGACGAGAAGCATCAATCATCAGTTTTTCGTTGCGGCACTGTAGTTGTTCATTGATTGCTTTCTCATATGTGCCTTGACCGCGGGCCTTCAGCAGACTGAGCAACCCCTTGCTCGAGCCAATGACCTTGGGTCCATGCTAGTGAGCTTTTTGCTCAAGCCAGATGAGCCTGCGCTCAAGCTGGCAACTCTGGAGTCTCGAACCTGGGCCCTTCCGCATCCCAGTCCGACGCTCTATCCACTGCGCCACTGCCTGGTCAGGCATCATCACCTTTTTATAATGAGATCAACACTCCTACTGTTCATTCCTGCTCTCCCATCAAATATTACTGTTTTATGTGCCTCACTTCTACATCTGTTCTCCCTTACTGTTAGTCTTAGTTGATATCCTTGAGATTTCCCACCTAGATCAGTGTTTTAATCTTCCATATAATTTCAGGGTGGTTAATTAACTCTTTCATGGACTAGCACAGAATTTCTGGTGGACTGCCAATTGAAAAATACTGACCTAGATTATTAAAACAGTATCTTGGTTGGTCTGACATCTTTACTATTTCAAGTACATCTTCTAATACAGACTGTAAATCAAGTCTGGACTTAGGCTTTGGTTATAAAACCAAGTGACAAGCTATAGGACTTAGCTGTGTCACCATCTGTACCAGTTTTCCAGATGCTATGTGAAAAAAAAGATATCTTGCTTCTTGACAGCTATAATTAATTTCAAGGCACTCTCATAGGTTTATGTACAGAATAAAACAGTTGTGGCCCTCATAATGTGGCTCCAAACTCTTTCTAACCTGCCTCCCCTTACTGTCTCACCATGCTGTTTCCTAACTGGTAGGCACTGATACAATCTCTTACACACCGTCACATAAAACTTAGCATGTTCTGTTGTTTCTTGACTCATGTTTTCAAATACCTGCACTAGTTTGCTCAAACATTAAGGCCCACTTCAAATGACACCTCTTGATGTGCTCAAAATTAAGTTCTAAATCTGTTCTCAACTCACTATATAGCACCTCTCACTTACCTGGGTTATAGTCATGAAAATGCCTTTCTTATTATCTAATTCATTAGCTCTTGAAAGATCTGTTCTTGACAGATACTAGTGCTGACCACATAGCAGATTATCGGTAAATGCTTGAATTCTCTTTTCAAAGATTCACCACAAGTTCAACTTGCTGACTCACAGTATTTTGATATTTCTGTATCATTTGCACACTGAAAAATTAATTAAATCTTAAGGGGGTTAACAGAGTTAATGGGTGATTTCTTGCACCTAAATCAAGGCTTGAATCTTTTCTAGAACATTCCTACTAAATGTAGTTTGTGTCAGAAGCCAACTACAAGATCCAAACATATTAATTCCTAAGTACCTATACTGCACAAAAATGTTTGTTACTGCTAATCTTGAACACAAACCATGCAAAATATGAGCCTGTTCTTAAAAAACAAAGGATACTTGGTGTTTTGCGATCTTCATTAATAACGATCAGATCTGTGAAATCTCTTGAGACACACTGTGGAATAATTCTTTTCAAAGCCAGTCCTCTTCTGTAATAAACATGTGAGTTTGGTATAACTGTGGAGAGCTGTTCACAGAGTCGTACTGTTCTCTGTAAAACAAAATAACAAAAATCCTCAAGTGAAAAGAAGAAAAATCTTACATGATATATATTTATCAGGAAAAGTATAATGAATATTATAAAATAATGTTATTAATAGAGAGCAAGGTTAGGGAAAGAATGAAATATGACCAGTGTTGCATCCTTTAACAAACCGTTGAAATGATCCCTGAAAGTCCAGTCTTACGCGTTTCATCCTTTAAAAAAGGCTGATCATCTTAGAGCAGTGGTTCTCAATGGGGGGTGGGGGTGGATTCTGTTCCAGAAGGGGATCTTTAGGAATGCCTGGAAACATTTCTGGTGATTATGATAGGGTGGGGTAGCTGGTACTGGTGCTATCGAGTGGATGGAGGCCAGGGATGCTGCTGGCCATCCTATAATGAGCACGACAACCCCATAACAAAAAATTATACAGCCCAAAATGTTTATAGTGCTGAGGCTGAGAAACTATCCTGAAGAACCATGCTTAGTGAACCTGCACTGCATCATCAATATTACATTTTATTTAGCTCATTCACAGGCATTATCTAAGGCAACCACCAATTAAATCTTCTGAATAGAATTCCTTTAAATAGTCTAAGTAATAAGAGAAAATTAGGACCCTGGCTGGGTAACTTTGTTGGTTAGAACATCATTCTGATATACCAACTTGGTGGGTTCAATACCTGGTCAGGGCACACACAAGAATCAACAAGAATCAACCAATGAATGCATAAATAAGAAACAACAAATCAATGTTTCTCTGTCTCTAAAATAAACACACAAATAAAAAGAATATTAGGGATTCAAAAACTATCAATTTTTATTACCCCATGAGGTCTATCTGATGTTGTAATGAGGATCTTGGGAGAAGTTTGTCTGTTGAAATAAGAAGCAAATTCATCTGTAGCTTCATCATAAGCAACCTAAGAACAGAAAATGAGAATTTTATATCAAATACTCTACTGAACCAAAAATTTAAAAATAGTTCTCGAATGATTCTATGATAGTGACTACCTAGCTGATAGAAAAGACAGCATAAAGAAGTTGGGTGATTTCCTCTCTGTAGAATACAAGTATAAAAAATGGAAAACAATTGTCAAAAACAATTTCAGTGCACAAACAGAAATGTTTATTCTTGAAAATAGCTATAGCCATAGCCAAAAGTATCAGGAACATTCTAGAGCTATTCCTTCCTATGGCAACTTGGTCAGTGAAAACAGGAACTTATCAACTTGAGGTCTGATGGTAGGCAAAAACCAAAAATCTTGAATCCAGAAGGCTGGGCTTAATTCAGGACAGGAGTGTGTATGTATGTGTGTGTGTGTGTGTGTGTGTGTGAAAACCTCAGCTTTGCCAGTCCAAAATTACAGGCCCACTTCAGGATAGGTGTGGAAATTTAAAGAAGCTATGAATTTAAATAACTCTGGATGTGAAAGAGCCATAGAAAGGCTGACATAGTCTCTCCACAGATTCCTGGCTGATGGCTAAACTACACACGGAAGAGACCAGAGAATCCAGCATACAATGATAGGCAAGGGAGACTTGAGAACTCCTGCAACCTTGAAATATTCCTTAACCCAGACACAGTTTAGTTGGCAGAAGCTATGTATGTACGTCATAGTGGCTCTAGGTATCTTAACTTCTGTTCAAATCATTGGCTGACCATACAATTGGGAAATCCCTAGAGTCAATTTAAAAATAACAAAACTGGGTAGAGACATATTGTAACTGTCAGGTAGACAGATTTCACATTTTAACTCTATACAAGTTACTAAAAAAACAACACAAAAACTAATAACCTTTTTTTTTTTTTAAAGTAGATGGGAGATGGATAAACTCCCTTATTGGCCCTGATTGGGATCTACCCAACAACCCCTGACTGGGGCAATCGCTTGGACCAACTGAGCCACTGGCTGCGAAAATGGAAGAGAGAGAGGGGGAAGAGGAAGGGAAAGAGAAGTAGACAATCCAGAGTTACTGCAAAAAAAAAAAGTCCAGTTTTCAACCAACGTCAGAGATATACAAAGAAACAGGAAAGTATGACCTATAATCAGAAAAAAGGCAGTCAATAAAAATCAATGATGAGTGGGCCCAACATTGAATTTAGCAAATATTTCAAAGCAGCTATAATAAATATATTCAAGGAATTAAATAGATATATGTATTTAACAGCAGATCTGAGATGGCAGAAAAATCAATGAACTAAAAAAAAAAAAAAGATTAATATCTAATCTGAAGAATACAGAAACCAAATCACAGAAAAAGGAGCAAAGCAGGAGAAACTTGAAGGACAGTGTTAGAAAGAGAGTACCAAAAAGAGGAGTGAAATGGGCAGATAAAAAATATTTGAAGGAATAATGGCTGAAAACACCCTAAAAACGATGAAACACTAACATGGCTCTCCAAGCTCAACAAACACCAAACAGGATGAAAAGAACACATCAGAGTCAAACTGCTAAAAGCTAAATCAGAGAACACTTTGAAGAGAAAAGTAAATCCTGTAGAGGGGACTGATGATTAATGGCTGATTTCTCATCAGAAATAATAAAGGTCAAAATATAATAGCATATGTTCAAAGTGCTGAAAGGGAAAAAATGTCAACCAAGAATTCTATATCCTAAAAAACCATCTTTCAAAAGTGAAGGTAAAATAAGCACATTTTCAGATAGATAAAAATGGAGATAATTAGCTGTTATGCTTGCTTCCAAACTAGACGACTTAAACTCAGAGTAAGGAAAGAAGAAATGGTAAATATGAAGGTAAACACATAACAGTGTGTGTGTACACTTTTAATTACTTAAAAAAAAACTGTATTGAGCACAAATCACAACAGAGTTTACAACATAAACAGAAATAGTATATATGATCACAGCACAAACAGTGGAGGAAATAAAGCCATCCTGTTGCCAAATTTGCTGTATTTTACCAGAATTGTGGCAGTATTTTGTGGCAGTAGAGTGTAATAATGGTGCATGCTATGCTTCCTAAAACAACCCCCCCCCACACACACAGCTTAAAAGACCACGAAGAATAAAAATAGCATACTAAAAATATTTGTTTAATAAAAAAGGATGCAGTAAGAAGGAAGAATAAAAAATAAAGATATAAGATGTGAAAAAAAGTTAACTGGCAGATGTAAATCTACATCAATAACTAACATTAAGTATTACCTGTCAGAGTGAATAAAAAAGCAATATCCAACCAAAGTGTGTCTGATACTTTAAATTCAAAGACACAAATTGGTTGAAATATTAGAAAACAGGATAAAAAAATCCAATAAATAAAAATACAATCAGAGGATAGAAGGAAATAAACAAATGGTATACCAAGATTCAACAGGGAAGCTCAAGGAAAAAAGTAATTTGAAAACAACAAAAGAGATACAAAAATAGATACATCTCTGGTTCAAAGCCCAAACAAATAATAGGAATATAGGAATGAAAAGAGGATAGTATTGCAGTATCACTCAAGAAGATAGATGTACATTTCTAAGCAAAGGATTAAAAAACAAAATAATGTATAAAAAATACAAAACACCATAAATAAGCTAGATTTACCTGAAGAATGCAAACATGTTTAGGTTTAATATTATAAAATCTATTTCACTTACTACACTAGTGCAATAAAGGGAAAAACATGTATATTCATCTCATTATAGGCAGAAAAAGTACATAACCTCAATATTTGCAGAAGCATCTGATAACATTCTATATCCATTTTTGATAAAACCCAGCAACACAACAAAACAACTTCATTCATTAATTCATAAGAAGATATCCTTAACACAAATATTAATGATGATACATTAGAATAGAAAGAAGTATTCTTTTTACAATCAGGATGCCACTAATGCTTTTTCTACTTATTGGACATGCTGGAGGTTCTATTCAGCATAAAAGAGAAAAAAATTAAAAGAAACTTAATGGGTTGAAAGTAAGAACACTTATTTGAAGAAATGATATATCTAAACATAAAAGCACTATTCCTACAATTAGACATGAATTTAGAAAACTACTAGTTAAAAGATCACTATTAAAGAGCTCTAACAAGAGTTATGTGTAAAACTTATTATGAAGAAAATTATGAAATTCACTGAAATACAATTTCAGTATTTAAAGACCTAATAAAGCAGTATTTATAGATCTCCTAAACCAATCTGCTTAATGCAATTTAAAATTTTTTATGAAGGATCAGAAATCCAGAAAGAGAACACTCCTGAGGAATGGGATTTGAGGATAGTGGTGGGGAATCTTATCACGAAGATAAACAATTAAGAAAGGCTAAGAAAGTATAGAACTGCCTGACTGGCGGTGGCACAATGGATAGAGCACTGACTCAGAGTACCAACATCACCAGTCTGAAACTCATCACCAGTCTGAACCCTGCGATGGCTGGCTTGAGCCGGGAGTCGCCCATCCTGGAGTACTTTTTTACCCAAAGATGGCTAATTCTTCATACCATTCTAAGGTCATCTCAAAGAAGCCTCCTGTGACCACTGTATATAAAATTGCAACCCAAGCCAACAGAAAAATGGGCAAGAGACATGAACAAATAATTGATTAAAAAGAAAAGATGTTCAAACCTCATTTATAACAAGATAAACAAATTAGAACTACATAGATACAAATTTCGCATCTACCAGACTAGAAAAAAATTGTAATTGAAAAATCTTAAGTGAAAGTTTGAAGATTAACATTTATTTATAGATTCTCAAAATATGTCCTCCCCCCAAAAAACAAAGGGAAATATAGTAGCTTAAATGGGAGAAACCTGGCATAAAATGCTATGCTAAGAACATCACATCTGTAGTATTTCTGTCAAAGTACATAAACTGAATATAACCATGAACAAACCTCCAACTTATTTTCAGTGACATTCTACAAGAAAATCTGGTCTGTACTCTTCAGAAATGTTAATGTTATTAAAAGCAAAGAATGTCTGAGGAACTGTTCCAAATTAATGAAGGTTAAAGAATCATTATAGTGGTATGAAATTGCATGAGCTTGGCTTTTTCTTTTGCTAAAAATGACATCACTGGGACAGCTGGTGACATCTGAATAAGCTGTATAGATTAGATAATATTGTATATCAATGTTACTTGTCTGATTTTGATAACTGTACACTGTGCTTATTTAAAAAATATACTTGTTTATAGGTAAAACATACTAAAAGTATATAGGAGTGAAGAGACTTCATGTCTACCACTAACTTGTAAGCATTTCAGAAAGAATATAAATGAAAGCAAAGTACTGAGAGGGAGAAACCCAAAGAATGCAGAAGGGCCGGCAGGAATGACTGCCTCAGCCAGTGAAAGATTATCCACATCCTGTAGATTTCTAACTCATCTCCTGGAGACTTACAATAATACTCACAAGAGAAACAGGATCTGTAAATAAATAGAACCAGGGGTCCCGCAACCCCTCCCCTTTGCTGCCCTGCCAAAACTCCCCTGCCTCACATTTAGTCATGAGGTGCACATAGGACCTCAGACAAAGGAATCAACGTGCCTCTTGCACGGACACTATAAAAGGTATATAAGATGTAAAAAGTCTTAACTTTGGGGAGTTCACGCTTTGGTGCTACTAGTCCCATGTGCTCTGCCGGCTACTACTAAATTCTCCTTCCGCATCTGCGGAAACAGGACCTATATCCACCTTCCCAGGAATGCAGAAGAGAGCTGTATAATTGGTATAATAAAACTATCTTTCTTCCTCTTGCCTCTGAAAATAGAAGAACTACGTGGTTACCCAGACCCACAGCCCTTACAATGGGTGAAAAGAGAACTCCAGATAGGAGACTGGAAAGGTGATGAGTGGCCCCCAAAATGGATAATCCAATATTACAGACCTGCCACTTGGGTAAAGGATGGATCTTGGGGATACCGTACCCCCATTTACACATTAAACCAGATTATTCGACTGCAGGCAGTCTTAGAAATCATTACCAATAAGACTGGGAGAGCCCTAACCCTCCTTGCACATCAGCAACCTCAGATGAGAAACACCATCTACCAAAACAGGTTAGCGCTAGACTATTAGCAGCAGAAGGAGGAGTGTATGGAAAATTCAATCTCACCAATTACTGCCTGCAGATAGATGACCAGGGCCAGGCAGTTGAGGACCTTGTTAAAAAGATGACAAGATTGGCACATGTGCCTGTGCAAGTTTGGCAAGGATGGGACCTCAATAGCCTTTTAGGGGGATGGTTCTCAGTCTTTAGTGGGTTTAAAACTTTAATAGGAGTAGTTTTATTACTCCTGGGAATCTGCCTGTTGGGTCCATGTTTGCTGCCACTGTTAACAAACAGCTTAAAGAGCATGATAAAAGCCACAGTACAGCAACAAATTACGGCCCATATATACTTTACCCACTACTATCAGGAAATCCCAGAGGAGTTAGACAAAGAATGTGAGAATCCGCCTGACCAGGCGGTGGCACAGTGGATAGAGTGCTGGACTGGGATGCTGAGGACCCAGGTTCAAGACCCTGAGGTTGCCAGCTTGAGTGCGGGCTCATCTGGTTTGAGCAAAAGCTCACCAGCTTGGACCCAAGGTCACTGGCTCGAGCAAGGGGTTACTCGGTCTGCTGAAGGTCCGAGGTCAAGGCACATATGAGAAAGCAATCAATGAACAACTAAGGTGTTGCAATGCGCAATGAAAAACTAATGATTGATGCTTCTTATCCCTCCGTTCCTGTCTGTCCCTGTCTATACCTCTCTCTGACTTTCTGTCTCTGAAAAAAAAAAAAAAAGAATGTGAGTAATTTCTAGAATCTCAAAAAGGGGAGTGAGAGGGGAGAAACCAGATGAATGCAGGAGAAGGGGCCTACAGGAATGACTGACTAAGCTAGTTAAAGATTACTAACATCCTATAGATTTCTAACTGATCTCCTGGAGACTCTTACAACACTCACAAGAAAAACAGATCTGTAAATAAACAGAACCAGGTGTCCAGCAACCCCTCCCCCTTGCTGCCCCATGGAAACTCCCCCACCCCACTTTGAGTCATGACCTCAGACAAAGGAATCATGTGCCTCTTGCAAGGACACTATAAGGGGTATACAATATGTAAGAAATATAACTTTGAGGAGTTCACGCTTCGGTGCTACTAGCCCCATGTGCTCCGCCGGTTGCTAATAAATTCTCCTTCCTCTATCAGTTAAGTTGTCTGTGTGTCTTATCCTCCATTGGTGTCATGTCCTGCACCAGTATGGTGGTACAATTTAAAATTTAGAAAATCAGGGTGGGCCCTGGCCGGTTGGCTCAGCGGTAGAGCGTCGGCCTGGAGTGCAGGGGACCCGGGTTCAATTCCCGGCCAGGGCACATAGGAGAAGAGCCCATTTGCTTCTCCTCCCCTCCCCCCTACTTCCTCTCTGTCTCTCTCTTCCCCTCCTGCAGCCAAGGCTCCATTGGAGCAAAGATGGCCCGGGCGCTGGGGATGGCTCCTTGGCCTCTGCCCCAGGTGCTAGAGTGGCTCTGGTCGCAGCAGAGCGACGCCCTGGAGGGGCAGAGCATCGCCCCCTGGTGGGCAGAGCGTCGCCCCTGGTGGGCGTGCCGGGTGGATCCCGGTCGGGCGCATGTGGGAGTCTGTCTGACTGTCTCTCCCCATTTCCAGCTTCAGAAGAAAAAAAAAAAAAAAAAAAAAAGAAAATCAGGGTGAAGGATATATATGAACTCCTATATTGCTGTTAAGCCTGAAATTATGTCAATATAAATAAAATGTATACACACATATGAAGTCCTATACATATAAAACTGCAAACTCTACTCCAAGGATTCCTGAATATCCTTTACCCTATTTGTTAACTCTAGTAACCTATCACTGGCTAACATATGATTATTTATTTTATGTTCCTTGTTTGATTCTCCTCCTAGAATGTAAGCTCTGGGTAGGCAGAAATTTTGTGTGTGTATGCAGGAGAGTGTTCTGTGCACTAATGGATCCCAAGTCTCTAAAACAAATTCCAATACACAGTACACAACCAGTAAACATTTGGTGGAAGACTGAATGAATGAATGACTATACCAGGAGACAGGTGAAAGAACGGCGACAAAAAACATTATCTGAAAGCAAACAACATAACAAAAACAAGTTCTCTGCAAAAACTTACAAAATAATACAACATTTTAAAAACCTTATTCTCCAACTGTACTGTTTCAAACTATTTAAAGGGGAAATGTGAAAAGTAGATTATTTTGAAACCAAGAGTTTTATGAGGACACACACAAAAAATTATTATCCTTAAGTACAAAATGTTAAACAGGTACTACAAACAGGTTCTACAGTATAAAGAAATACTTTTCAAATAATATATTAAAAGGAAATACTATACAAGAGATAAAATGAGAAAAAGTTTTCCTAGGCATAAAATGTAAAACATTTTTAGAAAATAAATCACTGCCTTTTTCTATAGCATTACTGGCAAATTTACTTATTAAACAATCTCTAGCAAATAATTTAAAATACCAACATGATAGCTGAGTCAGTCCATTATACAAATTCAACCCATTATACAAATTCACCAGCCAGTACTTTAAATGAAGCATCAACATACAGATAATTTATCAAGTGTGGAATCCAAATTTATTTAAGACTTCTAACGTTACCTCTTCATCATTAGGGTCTACTGTAGTTTCATCATACACTCGCTGGTTGTCAATGGTCTTGGGTATAGGCTTTGGTGGAGCCTAAACAAAATAAAACAGATAAAGTTGCAGAAGCATTTTACATAGAAAGTTTTGCATTGCAGTTGGGAAGAATAACAAATTTACCAGACAAACGTAGGAGAAGAAACTGAGATCAAAATAATTATCCATTAAGAATCAAAGTATCAAACAAAATGGAAAAAATTTAAGTACATATACATGTAGCTTTACCCCAATACTTTCAAAAAGTTATTTAGAAATATATAGCAAAAGCTATGAATCTGTTTCTATCTGCTGAACTAGTTTGGGGGATTTATGGTAAGGTATGAAAGGGGGGAACAGTTTATACAAAGAAAGATGCAGTATCACTATTGTTAATAGAAATAAACAGTAAATAGGGCAAATGTCCAAAAACAAGGTAATGACTACTGTGGCACTTCAACATAGTGGGATACTGTTGGAATCATAAATCATGCACATGCAGCTTAGAGCAAAAACTGTAAATAAAATGGTTAAGGAGAAGAAGCACAGAATTGTAAGCATATACTAACTAAAACGAATTCAAAATATATGTACACTAGAAGAGATGAAATGTGAACTGGCAAACTATTTAGCATTTTATTTTTTATTACACTATCAAACATCTTAAGTTTTAAATAATTTTTTGAAAGAAGTAGTTCTAGGAAGTCATCTTTCAGTACAAAAAACAGAACAATGATCAGCATATTAATTTGCTGTAACTGACTGAGAGCCAAAAAGAGACTAACATTGCTTGATAGAATTTGCATGTCAAAATAGTCTAATATTGCCAATTGCATGTTATTTAACCTAACCATGTTATTTAAGAGAATGCATGAAAAAGCAGAGTGTTTCATTTATAGTCTGTATTTTCCCCTTCTTCAAAAACACTTATTCTTAATTGGTATCTCATTTTAAAAAATGGAAGGGGGAAGAGTTATGTTTTTAAAAATTTTTAAATGCAAGTATAAATTATAACCTAGAACTAACTATAAATGTCATAAAACTAAATGAAAATAACTTAGCTGTGCAAAAATGTGGAAGTATTTAGTTCTTTTTAAAATCCTCAACAGGTCTGACCTGAGGTGGCGCAGTGGATAAAGCATCAACCTGGAATGCTGAGGTCACCAGTTCGAAACCCTGGGCCTGCTGGGTCAAGTTGCTTCACATACAGGAAGCAACTACTAAGAGCTGATGCTTCCTGCTCCTCCCCTACCACCTTTCTCTCCTCTCCTTAAAATCAATCAATAAAATCTTTTAAAAAAAATCCTCAACAGAAAGATTTCACTGCTGATCAATGCCACAAAAATAGGCAAATGCTCTGTTGATACATTATCTCGGCTCTCTTCTTAGCCATAATCCATCCAAATCTTATCTTCCTTTCATTCCCCATTTTCACTCTTCACGGATTCATATCCTATTATCAGCTCTCATTCTTACACACCCAACCCTGTAACAGAAGAGAGTCTGTCCTGCCTCTCCTCATCCTTGCCTGCTGACAAAGAGCCTTTGCTTCAAATTACACGAGCTCCGGCTCTAGGCCTAATTTTGAGAGCTTCCTCCATTCCCAAAGTCAACGAGATGTGTCTCTGCCTCTCAAACACATATGAAGTTGAGTAAAGTAAGCAAGTCAAAGTATACATACCATTTATGTGAAATTTTTAAAACATGCAAAACATTGTGTTTCTTTTGGAATAAAAACATACATTGTAAAGATAATCAAGTTCCTGGAAATAATAAACAGCAATTTCATGACTGGTTATCTTTGGAGGAAAAAAGCAATCAGGAGCTACAAAGGCTTTGAACATTATTGACTAATGCATTATTACTTAAGCTTGAAAAGTGTACAACAGGGTTTGTTACATTTTTTATATAGATCTGAATTATAATAAATTTTAAAAGTCATTCAACAAAAATATCAGGAAGCACTCTTTAATATGAGATAGAAAGATGGCTAAAAATTTTGTTTACCTTATCACCAAGAGCCTCTCTCTCTTTTTTAAGTGTTTTCTTAGCTGCCAACTTTTCCTAAAGGATTTTAAAAAAAGAACAATATTGAGAAATTATTAGTTATATCACAAACACATACTGAAACTACAAATTATTAATGCTATACTTAGCAATTTGCTAATATTTACACTGAGTAATCTTCAAAATGTATTAAAATTAAAATGCTGATATAGATTTTCATACCTAAGTTAAGGTAAAACAAATGAGCTGGTCAATCAATAAGACTTCTGCAACAAAGATCTAGTTGCTTCTCCAAAAAAAGTCTAAATCGGCCATTTTTGAATATTTAAAATTCCACTAACTTTATCTTTTACTGTAAAATCTCAAGTGAAAGTGCATAATGTATAGCTAAACAAATTTTTGCTGTGTTCTTCCTACATTCCTAACAAGTTGCATCCTAAAGAAAATCATGGTTATGCAGGTAGTTTCCCTGGGAAAATACTAAAAATAAATGGGAATGTGAGATTTTATGGTTCAGGTTGCTTCCAATAAAAGCATCACTAGCTATCCATATATTTTATAATCAAAATATACCAGTAAAATTATTAAGAACTTGCAAGGTGGGTTAAGATTGTTTGACCCGTGAATATGTCTCTTCTGGAGATTTCTGAACAGAATGCTTGACACACAATAGAAAACACCACCCCCACCCCAGCGTTCATTAACCCTCAACCTAATCAGGTCTCACGAAGTCTTCTAGGACACCCTTCTCCCATACTCGCACAGCAGAATGGGTTAGATACTCCTTCTGTGTACTCCAATAGGACGTTTGCACTTAAAAGGAGGAAAACTCAGTCCAGGGGCCTCAAAAAGTTTAGTAAGAGGAAGCAGGTACATAAAAACAGTATTATGTATGCGAACTTTGACACTGATAAGCAAATGCTTGCTTCTAATTGCAACTTAATCACAAATGAGCACTGTGACTTTGGGCTTCATCTCCCCATAGTCGTTTACCTTCCAGAACAGTATGAGGATTACGCTGTAAAAAACCCCCCAAATAAACAAATACAATTACTAGGAACGACAGTACTAATTTCGTGAGAGTTGCTGCAAGAATCAGAGAAGCATCACTTTGAATTTATGTACTGCCTGCATTAGATTCTAGGAATTAACCAACCAACCACAGCTAGAAGGGACCAAGCGGAGAGGGAGACTTTCGCCTCCTAAGTCAGGAGAGAAGGACCTCTTGTTTAAATTCTCAGCCAAGGACCCTAGTAGCAAGTAGCTGGTAAGAAAGGGAATCCCAGACGCTCAGGCAAAAGGCAGGAGAAGGGAATCAAAACCTTCGACGCCTAACCCTTGGGGTTGATCGCCGCAACTCGGGACCCCAAGCAGGGGTGACCACGCATGTGCAATACCCCTACCCACGCCCCCACCTCCCGTGCGGATGCTGCACATGCGCCCTGCCGCCTCCATCCCTCGCATACCTTCCGCTGCTGCTGTTTCCACCGCGTGAACATTAAATGTCGCCGCTGTTTGTTTTTAATCTCCGAAATGCTGAAGCCTGGAGGAAAGGCAGACGTTTTCGGGGGTTGGACTCCGCTTTCCGTCGCCCCATCTTCAACGACTGCAGCCTCCTGAGGTTCTTCGGTGACGCCCTTGCGTTTCAGGCCTTTCTTTCTTCTGCCGCCGGTCTTCTCCATGGTGTTGGCTCCCTAGCGAGTGTACGGAACCGGAAGTAGCTCCTTCCTCTCACCCTCTTCGGCTTTTACTTCCGGGGGCGGAAAGTTGTTAGAGGAAAAAAAAAGTAGATGTAGCGAGAGCTTTCGCGGTTTAAGATGGTGCTGAAACTTAGGTTTGAGCAAAGTTAAGAGGGTTGCCCAGCTCTATGGACATAAGATGTTGAGTTACTGGAATTCTTTATTGTTTTCTATGTGCCGAGCCCTCAAAACATTGGGGCAAAATCTTGGCCGTAGGGAGTTTACACTCTACTAGAGACCTAAAATGAGCTCACAAATAGTGTGGTGAGCTGTTAAGTAACACACGGTATCAAAAACAAACAAACAAACAAAAAAAAACAATAAAAGAAGATGACAGTGTAGAAGGACATGGTACAGCTTTTAAATTGGAAATAATTTCGGCTTTGTTGAAATTTACGTTCAGCAAATATTTGAAGGAGATAATAGAGTAAACTATCTTATGCAATTATGGGGGGCGGGGAGCTGCTAATCTGAGAAAAGCTGTCCAGGCAAAGGAAACACACTGCTCCAAGGCGCTTGGTCAGTGGCAAGCCTGGCTTGTTTGGGAAACACCATGGAGGCCAGGAGTCAGATGAGAAAGGCGAGTGGGGGAAGAGGTTAGGAGTGACAGATTGTGTTGGGTTTTGTAAAGACTTTGGTTTTTATTTTATTTGAGATGCACATCTCATGGAGGAGATCAGGAAAAGAATTACATGACCTGACTTACATTTAAAAAGCCTCACTCAGACTTTTCTTTTGAGAATAGACTTTAAGGGAGACAAAGCAAAGGAGGGGGGAAATGACAGTGTCTTGAACCAGGGTGTTCTGGCTGATGTTTCAGATCGTGGAGGAAACATACATATATTTAAATGTCACTCTGGAGTGACCTTTGTTTGTCTTAAGTCTTTATTTTGTTGATTCATTCAGCAAATACTTATTAAGTCATACTTTGTGCCAGATCCTCTGGCCCTCGCAATCAAAAAGAAAACCACTCTGTGCCCCCAAACGACTCCAATGGAAAGAGACTAATAAATACAGAAGCAAATCCAAAAATAGTGAGAGGTTTTATGACCTTGTGTAATCAAGACCAAATATAGAATTATACCTTCTCATGTCTTCTTCAAAGAGCCAGAATTGGTATATTTGTAAGTCAACTGTTGGTAGATCATAATATATTTTCCAATAAAACTAACCTATGTGTAGTGACTATATCACTTTGGCCAGAGACACAAATATTTGTTTCTTTGTTTTCAGCCAGTACTATTTATTTTTTCCTCATTTGTCTTAATTTTCCATAATCATAGAAAGAATTACTGTGTGCTATATCATTTCACAAGCAAAATATAGCTAACATTCTGTACAATTATCAGAGACACATTTAAAATTAAAAGTAATGAAACATAGTCCTTAGCTTAGAGTAGACAAGCAGTTCTCAAACTTCTCCGAACTCCATACACTCTTAAAAATTCTTGAGAACCCCAAAGATCTTTATGTGACTTATACAAATCAATATTTCCCATGTATAAATTAAAAATGAGAACAAATATGTATGTATTTATTTAAAGTTAGTAGCAACAACTTTACCATTATATGATAAACAGTTTATGAAAATGACTTTTTCAAAACAAAAAAAAGCGTAGCATCATTTTACATGCTTTGCACATATCTTTCTGTCTGGCTTAATAGATTATCACTGGATTTGTATCTACTTCTGCATTTAACCTGTTGTGACATATCATTTTGGTTGAAGTACATGAAGAAAATCTGGCCTAAGCCATGTAGTTGGAAATAGAGGAGTATTTAAGAGCTTTTCCAGATAACTATGGATATTCTTTTTTGATATTACACCAAAATTTGAGAAGTTATAAGTTTCTTAAAGGTGAGTTGTAATGTGTAATGTGAAGTCATATCAGTGATCTCTTCTTTTTTTTGTTTGTTTTTTTTTGCATTTTTCCGAAGCTGGAAACGGGGAGGCAGTCAGACAGACTCCCGCATGCGCCGGACCGGGATCCACCCAACATGCCCACCAGGGAGCGATGCTCTGCCCCTCTGGGGCATCGCTCTGTTGCATCCAGAGCCATTCTAATGCCTGAGGCAGAGGCCACAGAACCATCCTCAGCGCCCGGGCCATCTTTGCTCCAATGGAGCCTCCGCTGCAGGAGGGGAAGAGAGAGACAGAGAGGAAGGAGAGGGGGAGGGGTGGAGAAGCAAATGGGCACTTCTCCTGTGTGCCTTGACCGGGAATCAAACCTGGGACTCTTGCACGCCAGGCCGACGCTCTACCACTGAGCCAACTGGCCAGGGCTCCAGTGATCTCTTCTTACACTATTAAAATGGTCTAGCTAGCATTTTGAATGGATCTTTTACCAACAGATGATTAAGTAACATCATGCATTCATTGGCAATTGGAAAATACCAGTTCACTGAGTTACACATATCTTGCAAAAGTTAACACACTTCATTATACAATATTATTGGGCAAATGAGTTTGTAGAATCTGTATTTTTTTTTAGTTTGCTTACTTTTACTGTTAAAAAATGGCATTGGGCAGCCCACTGTGTGCTTGCCCTCAGAGCAGGGCAGTTGATTGCAAATTGTGGATTGCATTCCTGCTTGGGAGGGGCCAGTGTTTTGCTAATGTTGCTGGAGGAGGGGTCTGTGTGGGCCCAGGCAGTTTTGCAGGGAAAGCAGAGAGAATGCAGAGTGCTGAAGAAGAAGCTAGTTTGTGGAGAGAGAGAGAGAGAGAGAGAGAGAGAGAGAGAGAGGTGTGCAGATGGCGAACCAGAGCTGAGGGGCTTTGGGAGCCCTACTGAAGTTTGTGGGCGCCTTTGATTCTAGGAAAAACTGGAGAAGATTCTCCTGGTTGTGGAACTGGAGAATGCATCAGGGCTTTGGGAGCTCTAAATGAGTGGGAAGTGTTTTCCCTGCCTGTTTGCTTGTCTGCCAGTGTGAGACTTTAATAAAGGAATGGCCAACCATTTTTTGGCTCCACAGTTTCTTTACTGTCTGCCCGAATCCAATGAGAACCTGCATGTGCATGGCCACGATAATGGCAGCCCCTGGCCCTACAATGTCAAACTTATAGTGATGGATGTAAGTTTTCTGAAATTCTGATTTTCATTTTAATAGAGGCTTCTTTGGCTCTAGGTCACTGATGACAGTATTTATAGTGCAATGCAGGAGGTGGAGTAAGAGGTTTAAGAGAGTGAGGAGTTGCCTGACCTGGCGGTTGCGCAGTGGATAGAGCGTCGGACTGGGATGCCGAGGACCCAGGTTTGAGATCCTGAGGTTGCCAGCTTGAGCGTGGGCTCATCTAGTTTGAGCAAAAGCTCACCAGCTTGAGCCCAAGGTCACTGGCTCGAGCAAGGGGTTACTCGATCTGCTGAAGGCCCGCGGTCAAGGCACATACGAGAAAGTAATCAATGAACAACAAAGGTGTTTGCAATGTGCAACGAAAAACTAATGATTGATGCTTCTCATCCCTCCGTTCCTGTCTGTCTGTCCCTGTCTATTCCTCTCTCTGACTCTCTGTCTCTGTAAAAAAAAAAAAAAAAAAGAGAGAGAGAGAATGAGGAGTTAGAGCTTGTAAAGCCAGTAGCCACGGCCACTATCACAGCCTCCTGGCCCATGCAGGTTCGCATTTGATTTGGACAGACAGTAATGAAACAACGGAGCCAAGAACTGGTGGGCCATTAGCTTTAATTCTAGCTTGCACCCGGCGGGCAAGAAATACACACAGTGGGAAAACACTTCCCTTTCCATTCAGGGCTCCCAAAGCCACTAACTTATCCGAGTTTCTTAGAATCAAAGGTTTCTAGCTCACCAGCCTTATTCACCTCTGTTCCCCATCTCCTTTCTGCACAAACTCTGCAGAAACTGGCTTCTTCAGCATTTCACCATCTTGGCTGCTTCTCCTCTCCCCCACATAGTCTTTCTCTGCTCTCCTCTCTAATGCTAATTTCAGGAACTGAGAGAGAGCAAGCTCCCAGTCTGCCACATTCTATAGTGTAGAAATTAAAACCTTTAATCCAATATACAAACAAGGAAGTCTTTGATACAAAGTCACTTAGGGGGGAAAGTGTTAGTCTTAAAACTAAGCCGTAGGGTATAACGACTCTGCCTGCTTACAGCCTGTCCCCCACACCAATACAAACTGTAAGCAAGCAAACCTATATATCATATTTAAAAACTTATTTGACCAACAGGGCTGATGAGGGTTCTTTATTGATTTTTTTTTTGAAAGAGATGAGAGAGAGAGAGAAAAGTGAAAGGGAGGAGTGGGAAGCATCATCTTGTAGTAGTTGGTCCCTGAATGTGCCTTGACTAAGCAAGGTCAGGGATTCGAACCAGCGACCGCAGCATTCCAGGTTGACACTTTATCCACTGAGTCACGACAGATGGGGCTGATGAGGGTTCTGTTGATGTACATGACCCAGTACTATTTCTCAGGCTAGGCTATATCCCTGTTACCTCTTATTAGTGGGCCCCTGAAGATTGGCTAACTTTTCCATTGCCACCATCATTTAGCAACAGCAGCCTTAGTTTCAAGCCTGAATATATTCTCAGAGTCTGCTTATAGAGGCAGTTAAAGGAGTGCTTTTCAGGGGGTCTTTCTACCTACTCATTTGTGCAAGATGCAAGCCAGAATCTTATATATGATAGATCCTGAAGCAGTAACTTGGGGAGCCAAAGGTATACTATTTAGTGATTCTGATTAAGGTTTTTCTTCTTTTCCAACTCACTGCAGAAAAGAATGCTTTCTCACAGCCTCTCCTATCTATGAGATAATCAACAGAACTTACCAGTTATCTAAAAGTTTCTTTTTTTCACCTATAAGAACTAGGTTAAATAGAGATAAAAGACTCATACTTTTTTTTTTTCTGTATACTGTAATAGGAATTATAAATTCTTCCTGTAAGGCTGATTAGGCCAGAAGAAAGCAAACCCCTCATAACATTGGAATCTGGATAGAGTGGGTAGAGCGTGGTGTCTGGCTTTGATACCTGTTTCCTTAGAACTGGCCTCTCTCTGGCTGTCACCACCCTCCTCCATTGTTTAATCACCACAGGTAAAGGGAGTTTTCACCCTGCTGCAGGAAATCTTGCCAGACTCCGACCTCTATGAACTAGGGCTTCTCTTCCTTTCTGGGTCTCAGCCCATCTATATGCAGATGCCCCCAAAATTGTTTTATCCCCACATTTGGCCTGCCTTCCTTCTTGGCTCAGTCTAACACTTCTACAATGATGATCTTTGACTTAAAAAAAAAAAAAAAAAAAAGGCCCTGGCCTGTTGACTCAGTGGTAGAGCATCAGCCTGGCATACAGGAGTCCCAGGTTCGATTCTGGCCAGGGCACACAGGAGAAGCGCCCATCTGCTTCTCCACCCCTCCCCCTCTGCTTCCTCTCTGCCTCTCTCTTCCCCTCCCACAGCCAAGGCTCCATTGGAGCAAAGTTGGCCCAGATGCTGAGGATGGCTCCATGGCCTCTGCCTCAGGCAATAGAATGGCTCTGGTTGCAACAGAGCAATGCCCTAGATGGGCAGAGCATCGCCCCCTGGTGGGCATGCCGGGTGGATTCTGGTCGGGCGCATGCGGGAGTCTGACTGCCTCCCCGTTTCCAACTTCAGAAAAAACAAACAAACAAACAAACAAAAAGTGTATATATATATATATATATATATATATTTTTTTTTTTTTTAATCCAAATTCGGAGGAACCCAAAATATGGAAGACAGGAGCAAAGTCCGTCGTTTACACATTAAAGTTTTATTGTCTAGCTTGGCCAAGCGGCGGGAACTCCGACAGAAATCTGACGGAGAGCGCGCTGGCCCTTTGTTCTACTTAGTTTTTATAGTTTTGTAAGTGGGAAGTACAGAAGCAAAAATTGCAATTAGGAGCCCCTTACCGCTATTGGTTATAGTCATATGTCCTTTAACATGATAGGACCACGTTCAATTTGCAAACCATACATCATTTTGGAGAAAACAAAATTTACAAGTCAACACAATGGTAGAAAAGGTATCTCTTTACATATTAAAAGGCCTTCCTATATTTTCTAGTGTTCATCCGCCATCTCTCTGTCCAGAGTCAGAGGTATTAACCACATGCATTTACATAAGAGAGGTAGTTTCTGTGGGGACAAATGCCCACAAATGGCTCATAGTTATAAGAAAAGGTTTATTTTGGCTTTTCCCTTCCTGCACCTGGCTAGCCATTCACTCCTTTCCCCACAGCTGTGGTGGAATGTCAGGGAATCTATGCTTTCCTTCCCTTTTCATTTACAATACAATGGCAAGATCCATCCTGGTTATGCCAATCACACAGTACAGAGACTATTCTCACAATTTCTCTTCACACCTTAACCCAAATTAATAAAATGTCCTCCAAGCCTCCTAAAATATTAATATTAATTCTGTAGCCTTTGGTACTTTACAACACCTGCGGGTGAAATGGCTCAGTGGCTCCTCAATATATACTTTTTTTTTTTAATCAGGCTAAGTTTTGTTTAGGGGGATTAGCAAAGTCACTAGCTTTCCTGGAATTTCTATCACAAAAGCCAGGAGAACCTTTGAGAGGGAGAGAGAGGTAAGGAGATAGAAGAACAGTTTGAAGAACTGAAGATGTATTTATGAGATAAGTGTTAACAGTAGTGATATAGGAAGAAACTGCAGGATTGGATTATGCTCATATCTTCTGTATTTTTTCCTAATGTCACCCCTACTTACTAGATTGATACTAGGGAAAGAAGTAGAGATTAGGGATAAAATACCCCCTACTAAGAGATCAGATTCCAGAAGTTTCCACCGTGTTCCAGTAGACTCCGGGGATATTTTGTTGATTTAGGTTTCCTACAGTTGTTCCTTCTGTATTCTACAGCTAAGATTAAGGATAGAGATTAATATATTCCAAAATTTGCCTTACTTAAAGGCACTGTTTTTTTTTTTTTGTTGTTTTGTTTTTAAAGGCACTGTTTTTATGACAGAGATGTGCTAGGAAGTTTCAGTATTCTAAAGGGATTGCTAGATATTAGAACATCTTGTACTTGCTAAAACCTCAGAAAAGACCTAAAGAACTACTGTATGAAATATGACTGATGGACTAGCAACAATGCCATCATCTGGAAACATGACAGAAATGCTGAATCTCCAAGTTCAATCTCAGACCAACTGAAAAATTCCCAGGTGATTCATAAACATTTTGAAGTTTCAGAAAGACTTCTGAAGAAGATATGGCTACATAACTTATCCCTATTAATTTTTATTGATCAGTCAGAGGCCTTGTTTCAGGCCAAAAATTTATGGTTGGTTTATATTTTATTAGAATTAAAAACAATATTTTACTATTTTAAAAATGATTGTATTACTTGAAGGGAAAAGAGACTAGTGAGAACTATTGGAGAAAGTGAATATATGCCTGACCAGGCAGTGGCTCAGTGGATAGAGCATCGGCCTGCTATTCTGAGGACCCAGGTTTGAAACCCTGAGTTCACCAGCTTGATTGTGGGCTCGTCCAGCTTGAGCACAGACTCACCAGCTTGAGCTCAGAGTCTCTGGCTTGAGCATGGGATCATAAACATGACCCCATGGTCGCTGGCTTGAACCCAAAGTTGCTAGCTTGAGCAAGGGGTCACTCACTCGACTGTAGCCCACCTCTCCAAGGCACATATGAGAAAGTAATCAATGCAATGAAGAATTGATGCTTCTCATCTCTCTTCCTTCCTATCTGTCTGTCCTTATTTGTCCCTCTGTCACTAAAAAAAAAAAAAGTGAATATATTATTTATTTTCTTAGTTCTTACACAGACTTGGACTGAGATTCTTTTTTCCTCCTGTGCCTGAGACAGAGTCAGAGAGAGGGACAGATAGGGACAGACAGGAAGAGAGATGAGAAACATCAATTCTTCATTGTGGTTCCTTAGTTGTTCATTGATTGATTTCTCATATGTGCCTTGACCCGGGGGGGGGGGGGGGGGCTACAGCAGACCAAGTGACCCCTTGCTCGAGCCAGCAACCTTCGGCTCAAGCTGAGGAGCCTTGCTCAAACCAGATGAGCCTGTGCTCAAGCTGGCGACCTCAGGGTCTCAAACCGGGGTCCTCCACATCATAGTCCGATGCTCTATCCACTGGGCCACCACCTGGTCAGGCTGGACTGAGATTTAATAGATCCTTCATCTGACTGGTAGCCAACATAATCTAGGGACCTATTATTATGCCTCATCAGAACAAAATGACTTTCAAGCAACTATCAACAAAAATGATTCTCAAAGTGTAATTCCATGACTACATCACCTGAGGAACTAGTTAGAAGTACAGATGCTTGATTCAGGGTCTGAATCAGAGGCTTTGGGGACTCAGAAATCTGTGTTTTAACAAGCTCTCCAGGTGGTCCTGATGCATGCCAAAGTTGGAGACCTACTGCTATTGATCCAATATTATCTTTCTTTACGTGCAAGCAGACTATATAAGGGGATCGAAAAATCAACAGGGTATTTGCAGTTTGGATTTTGGGGACAGAGGTGTAGGGAGCTGGCTGTTGCCCAAACCCCACCTTACTAAGTTGTAAAGGGCCGTCCTTCAGTACTGGTCCCGCCCCCTGTGTTCCTCCGAGGAACTGGAAGGAAGTTACTTCTTTGTGTATGTTAAGTATTGGTGGGGGTTTTCTACACGTAGTGGAATTCTTGAGTTGCCTTGGAAACAGTATGCTAATTACCACTTTGCCCTGTAAATAAAGAAAAATGCGTTTCTGTGGGGTGGCAATGTTTTGTGGCTCTGCCAGGTTGGGAGTTACTGCTGGCACAGAGCTGTAAAGCCCCTTCGAAACTCATCTTTTATATGTCTTTAATTCTTTGTCTATTTTCATCAATTCCATACTGTTCCCACTTGAGACCTGAATAAACTCCTTGTGGCTGGCCCGCGGCAGTTTTGTTTCTCTATTGTCTACGTTAAACTTCCCTAACTGGGAACCAAATCAGCCTTTTTCTTTGTCTTCATATAGAAAAATCTAGGTGCCCACACTAGAGATACCCAAACAATTATATCACAATGTTCTCAAAGATATAAAAACAATAATGGTAGAGCTGGTATTGGTATAATCATTATCTTTAGGTAAATAAAAGAGAGATTAGCAGAAGCTTCCAGTCAAGATGTTAGATCAGGTAAACACTGTATTTACCTCCACCCATGACCACTTCAAAATTACAACTAAATTACAGACCAGCCGTCACTGAGAAGCTCCTGGACAGAAGTTCTATAAGCTAAAGATATAAAGAGCGAGGACTGGAGGGGCAGTTTTTTTCCAAACAGAAGTGCCGGAAGAAGCCATTCTTCCTTTGTTAAACCCTATCCCGGTAGACTTAGGCAGGCACAGTGTATGAGTCTGTTAATCAAAGTGGATAACACTGTTTGTCCAGCCCTGGTGATTCCCAGGGACCCCACCCCACCCAACTTGCTGGCCCACCCAAGCAGTTTCCAATGCCTTTTCTGTACAAACGGCTTATCTTGGCCTATGCTGCAGAATTTTCTAAATCTCTCAAAGGTTCACAAACTCCAAACAACAAGCATGTAAAAAACAGAAAAAGAGATTAACAACTGGCTACAAGATCATGTTTATTACTTTTTGTTAAAAGTTATGTAAGAATCTTACACTACTACTGCTCATATCATTATTTTGTCAATGATTAGTTTTATTGCCCAGAAGTGGCTGATTTCTTAGTATCAGCACTAAGACATTAAAGTTTCTTTCTGCTAAACGCAATCTAATATATAGATTGACTCCTGGAATGAAAAAAGACATTAGTAAAAAACAAATAAAATTTAAGTAATGTCCACAATTTAGTTAATAGTAATGTACCAATATTGGTTCTTAGCTTTCAAAAAATGTATTATGGCAATGTAAAATGTTTACATTAAGTCATGTTGAATGATGGTATATAGCAGTGATCCCCAACGTTTTTTGGGCCACAGACCGGTTTAATGTCAGAAAATATTTTCACGGACCGGCCTCTAGGGTGGGATGGATAAATGTATCACGTGACCGAGACAAGCATCAAGTCTGAGTCTTAAATGGATGTAACAGAGGGAATCTGGTCATTTTTTAAAAATAAAACATCGTTCAGACTTAAATATAAATAAAACAGAAATAATGTAAGTTATTTATTCTTTCTCTGCAGACAGGTACCAAATGGCCCACAGACCGGTACCGGTCCGTGGCTCGGGTGTTGGGGACCACTGGTATATAGGAACTCTGTATTATTTTTGCAACATTTTTATAAATCTAAAATTATTCCAAAATAAAAAAAAATCTTTAAAAAAAATCTCTTCTTGATCCTCTCTTAACAAACTGTTTGAATTATTTCTATTATAGGTAAAATAAATTAAGCTACTAACAGTCACAAGACACATTTTTAAAATACAGTGGTACCTTGAGATGTGAATTTAATTTGTTCTGTAACTGAGCTCGTAAGTCAGTCAACTCGCATATCAAACTGCCGATACTGGGCCCGTGTGCCAACGCACCAACTAGTGGCAGCTTCCCAAATCACGATTCGTATCTCAGAATTTCGCTTGAATCTCGAACAAAAATATGGACCGAGTCGCAGCTCGTATGTTAAAAATTCACATATTGGTCTGTTCGTATCTCAAGGTACCACTGTACCTAGGTCAGGCATTTAATCTCTCTTCCTTGAACTTATATGTATAGAGTTTCCACTTGAGTACTTTGCACTTGGTATGTTGTTTTAATAAAATCCTCAAATCATTTCATGGATGACTGATCCCATCCACCCCCGGCCCTCCTCCAGAGCACTTAAAGTAGTATGCTGCAGGAAGTAGGCATTCAGAGCTCAGATTTCTCTGACTAACCAAATGACTCAGTGTGCTACCTGTAATTATATTTTAAAATTTATTCAGAGCAATTCTAGGAACTCGAGGGGATAAAGTCAAAATCAACTATTCAAGTTAGGTTTGCATAAATTGTCTAGAGTGAATAGACCTCATCAAAACTTGTCAAAATGCAGAATTTGTCAGTGAAAACCGGAACACTAAAATTTTCATTATCCATATGCAATATGCTCAAGACTGAAGGTGAATAGTTCGTGGTGAAGTTAACATTTCTAAAATATATTTTGGGCTGAACAGAAAGTTATCATTCTTATATGTTTTTTGTTTTATTGTATTTTTTTAAATATTTTATTTATTCATTATAGAGAGGAGAGAGAGAGAGAGAGAGAGAGAGAGAGAGAAGGGGGGAGGAGCAGGAAGCATCAACTCCCATATGTGCCTTGACCAGGCAAGCCCAGGGTTTTGAACCGGCAACCTCAGCATTTCCAGGTTGACGCTTTATCTACTGTGCCACCGCAGGTCAGGCGTATTTTGTTTTTTAAGGTAGTCAAGAATTACAAATGTTGTATTGTTCTGGCTGTAGATATCTGTTCAGAAATTCTGAAAAAGGCTTGTAATAGAAGGAACTAGTTATCACCCTGATCTGTTTTGGTAATATGTGTGTAAACTGAAACCAAAACTATTTAAAAATAACAAGAATTGGCCCTGGCTGGTTGGCTCAGTGGTAGAGCGTTGGCCTGGCATGCAGGAGTCCCGGTTCGATTTCCGGCCAGGGCACACAGGAGAAGCGCCCATCTGCTTCTCCACCCCTCCCCCTCTCCTTCCTCTCTGTCTCTCTCTTTCTCTCCCACAGCCGAAGCTCCATTGGAGCAAAGTTGGCCTGGGCACTGAGGATGGCTCCATGGCCTCTGCCTCAGGCGCTAGAATGGCTCTGGTTGCAGCAGAGCAATGCCCCAGATGGGCGGAGCATCGCCCCCTGGTGGGCATGCCGGCTGGATCCTGGTCGGGCGCATGCGGGAGTCTGTCTGACTGCCTCCCCGTTTCCAACTTCAGAAAAATACAAAACAAACAAACAAACAACAAAAAAATAACAAGAATTATAATACATCTAACATTAAAGATTTTCAGTGTTTCCAATGTATCATTGCAATCCTTCTAAAATTCCTATAAATATATGCAAGGCAGGAATTGTCCCCCCACCAGGGGGAAAATGGAAATTTGAAGAGAATAAAAACAACACCTGGATAAACCACGAATTGTAATTCTTAGGTTCAACTAATCATGTGTCATGCCCTTAGATCCATATTACTTAGAATAAATTAAGTGAACAATCCCATGCATCTGCATACACTCTCGTTTTCTTTTCTTGACTGTGCAGTGTATGTTCAGGAACAAAGCAATGTAGATCCTTTAAAAGAGGCAAATGCATGAATTTTGGAGCAGTATATGTAAAAGCAATATTTGTTTTTCATTTAACTATTTCAACCCATGTTTTTTATTGCAGAGATGGTGGAGGTTGATACAATTTTGATAAAATGAGTTTAAGAAAGAAATATACATATGATGTATTTTCCATATCTATAATTAAACTGGGAAGACTTACCCCACGGGGTTCCGATTATAGGAAGTGGGAAAGAATTATCTTTATGATTTCCTGAGGTGAGATACTAAATTGACAATTATTTGGCACAATTACAAAATTGTTGGTCAGAGGCTTTATTGTTGGTCAGAGAGAATTATTGACTTTTCTTCCAATTTTCTTTCTCAGGAAATAAATAGTTTTTAAATACCTGAATTGGATTTTACATTGAAGCCATTCATTGGGAAGTTTAATATTTGAGCTGCTAACAAGAAGTTTGCCATTTGGATTGCCAGGAGACTGTGCCTCTAGTCTTATACATCATGAAGATTTAATTAATGTACTTTACATAGCTGATAAAAGATAACAATTTTATACTTTATCTCAAATTAGCATAAACATTTCAACATTTGTTATTAAACTAACATCTAACATAGAATGATCAGGGTTTGAGCTTCTTTCTAGATAATGAAATATACAGTGTGTTATCTTTTCCAGACGAACATTGTATTGTCATGTCACATATTTAAATAGGCGTCATGGTATTGATCCATAGGCATCTTCATTAAAAATGAAAGTCTCTCAAAACTTGGAATTGTATTAAATGAATGTAACACATTTAGACCATATAAACTATTAAATAAGGTGATTCCAGTACTTCTTTATCATTCATTCTATAAATATTTCTGAATCCTAACAACCAACCATACCGTTGTGAGGAAGCCAAAGAACAAAACACAACATTAGGCCCTTTTCTCCAAGAAACTTTAAAATATAACGTTAAAATATATGGAGATATAAAATAAATATATTTAAATAAAATATTAAAATATAATGGAGAATCAAAACATTAAACATGGAATCTTATACCTCAATTCAGGCAGTAAATAGCACTGAAAAAGAACTGTAGATGTTGGGGATTAAATCTATCATTAAAAATAAAGAGAGAGCTCTGGTTGAAAGCAATGCATTATAATGGTAAGGAACACAGGTTTAATTTTTTAAAAATATTTATTTATTTATTTTATTTTATTTTTCTTAAGCTAGAAACCGGGAGAGACAGTCAGACAGACTCCCGCATGCACCCGACTGGGATCCACCGGCACGCCCACCAGGGGGCAACGCTCTGCCCACCAGGGGGCGATGCTATACCCCTCCGGGGCATCGCTCTGCCGCGACCAGAGCCACTCTAGCACCTGGGGCAGAGGCCAAGGAGCCATCCCCAGCGCCCGGGCCATCTTTGCTCCAATGGAGCCTCAGCTGCGGGAGGGGAAGAGAGAGACAGAGAGGAAGCAGAGGGGGAGGGGTGGAGAAGCAAATGGGCGCTTCTCCTGTGTGCCCTGGCCGGGAATCGCACCCGGGACTTCCACACGCCAGGCCGACGCTCTACCACTGAGCAAACCGGCCAGGGCCAAATATTTATTTTTTAAAGATTTTATTTATTGATGAGAGAGACAGAGAGAGAGAGAGAAGTGGGGGAGGAGTGGGAAGCATCAACTCATAGTAGTTGCTTCTTGTATGTGCCTTGACCTGGCAAGCCCAGGGTTTTGAACCAGAGACCTCAGCATTTCAGGTCAATGCTTTATCCACTGTGTCATCACAGGTCAGGCATCAGAGGTTTGATTTTTTTTTTTCAAATTAAGAGTACAGTATTATTGCCTGCATTTTTTATACTGTGCTTAGATCTCTACGGCTTATTTACTACTCATTGCAAGTTTATACTTTTAAACACTATCACTTTTATCTCCTTTCCCTACCCAAAACCCCTGGTGTTACTTTTTTTTACATATATTTTATTTATATTACATATATTTTACATATATATGATAACATACCATACTTGTCTTTGTCTGACGTATCTCACTTAACAAAATACGCTCAAGATCCATCCATGTTGTCACAAATAAGAAGATATCCTTCTTTCTCATGGCTGAATAATATTCCATTGTGTACATATATTGTATGCTTTTTATCCATTCATCCACTGTCAAGCATTTCAATTGTTTCCATAACTTGACTATTGAGGAGTACAGGTTTTAGAGACAGCCAGATCTGGATTCCAGCCCATCTTATTCACATTAGCTGTGTGATTTTGGGCAAGTCTCTACCTTCTCTAAGCTTCTATTCATTTTCCTTTATAAAATGTAGATAATGAAAGCATCTAGCCCAATGGAGGAATTGTGATGATTAGATGAGACCAATAATGCATGAAACAACTTTAGCACAATTTGTTTGCCATTTACTATGCTCTCACTAAACACCCCTTATTAGTAGTAGTTTACTATTATAATCAGAGACAAATTCCCAAAGAAGACAAACTAAGGTGGATCTTCTCAGTGTTTGAGTTGGGTGCAAGCCCTAACTTGTTGCTGATACTGAGGAAAAGAGATGATTCGCGATGCTTCAGTTGGAGAGCTATTCAATGACTGGGTAAATTCATTCATTTATTCATCAAATATTTCTTGTGCCTTCTCATTGCTGGCTACTGTACTAGGTGCCAGGAATACAAAAATAAGTAAAAACACTCAGACCCTTCTTTAACTGAACAAATACTTGTATAAATATACATATTATTACAATGAGTTTTATAAAGGCGTAGTCTGTGCTCTGAGAGTGTGTGTCAAAGGGATACCTCCTTAGTTCAGAGAAAGCTTTTCTGAAGCACTGATGTATGAGCTGAACTCTAAAGAAATGGGAAGGGAGGAATAAAGAAGGGTGTATGGGCAAGGGGAACAACATATGTGAAGGCTAAACTTGGTGTGCATGAGGCCTGAAGAGCCCAGTATAAATGGAGTTTAGAGAGGAGAAGGGGAGGTCAGCTTAGACTATATGCAGGGCTTTGGGGGAAGTAAGGATTTAGAATCTAGATCATTATGTGGTAAGCAATGAAAGCATTTAAGTAGGGTTATGAAATAATCAGATCTGTGTTTTGCAAGATCTGTGGCTACAGTGTAGGAGGGCCAAGAGTGCCGGAAGTACAAAGGAGTCTCTGTGGTTGATCAGATAACCAGGTGATTGAAGGGACTGAATTCATTGAGGGTATAAACATGAAAAGATTCTACTGTTTCTAAATCATTTTTAACAGAACAATTAAAAAAATAATTTTAAAAATCCTGCTTGGCTTAGTTCAATCTTACACCCAATTTGAACCTTTCTCAGCCCACTCCCACTCCCAATGGCCTTCCACTTCAGTCATGACTCAAGGACTGGGGACATTCCTGGAAGTGGGATTAGCATGTGGCCTCTTTTCTCAGCTCTTTTGGTATTATTGCCTTTATTTTTGTTCCCTGACCATTGATGTCATAGTGAAAGGCTGGGGGTGAGGGGAACCTCAAATATCTTCCACTCAATCAGAACCACTGCTTAATGGGATAGACTCCTTTTGGTAGTATCCAGATGCTGCCTTTGTCTGATGAAGCACTTTTCCTAAGGTCCTGCAAAGACCTCTGTACAGTTCTCTGATGTGGGAAGGGCAGTCTCTTTTGATACCTTACCTTAACAATGTATCCCACAGCCTCTTGGTGTTAGGATCCCCACACTTGGGGTATAGCTCTCTTGGGCAGGTGTCAGCAATTTATTTAAAGTTTGGCTTTCTTCTTTTGTGTCTTTGAAAAACTCAAGCATCTTGCCACCCACACAGGTATTGCTTCTCTTTGTTCTACAATTCTTATTTTTCTGCTGTTCAGAGTGGCTCTGAGAGCAGATTAGCAAGTCCACTACCTAAGTAAATGTTCAACTCAGCAATGAGATGTTTGTATCTCCTTCTTGTAGGCATTTCTTGCTTGTCTTTACAAGCAATTTGATTGGGTTTCTTAACTTAGCTTGTGGGGAGGGGAAGAGGCATCTTATTTACCTCCAGGGATTCCCTTCATGTTCCTCTACTATATAAATGTATAACGCAGTACTTGCCTCCTCCCACAACCACATCAAAATTACAACTACACTACAAAACAACCAACATTCGGAACAGCCTGATATCTGGCTGAATAGAAGCCCTACAACTAGGGAATTAAAGAAGAAGCTACATAGAGACTGGTAGGAGAGGCAGAGATGCAGAACAGGCTGGCTCCATACCCATATATGGTGTATAAAAATTGGAAGAGGCTTCTCGACTGCAGATGTCCCCCTGTCCCCCTGGAAGAGTGAGATATGCCAGCCCCATACCAAGCCCCCCCCCCCAAGTCCAGGGTTCCAGTGCCAGGGAGAGAAGTGTCCATAACCTCTGTCTGTGGAAACCAGCAGAGATTGGGGTGGAGGGAGACGAAAGGTTGCTGGAGTCCCAGGAAGTTCCTCTTAAAAAGGAACCACACAGATTTATTTGAATTCACTGTCCAAGCTCCAGCAGCTTGAGAGGTACCAGAGACATATGAGGAGAAACTTAATTGTCTGGCATTAAGATGAGAGCTGGTGGTGGAGGGGGAAGCTTTCTCCCAGACAAGAGTGCAGGCAGAGGCCATTGTTTCTTTTCTGAGCCTTCCTCCCACAGAGCCAGAAGGCAAGTGCCATGTCTCAGTATCCATCAACCTCATTCACACTGTTGGCTCCACCCTGGTGATTCTGTCGTTCAACTTAGTTGAGCCAAGCTGTTTCCAGTGGCTTCCATATGAATGGGCTTGTATTGATTCAGGCTTCAGACTTTCCTAAAACCTCTCAAACAAGCAACACCTGGCCTCAGTATGCCCCCGTGCATCTTGCTAAATGACCCAGGCCTAGCACTAACAGCAACTGGACTTGGTTTACAGTTTGTCGTCCTCTTCTGGGCACCTCCAAGCCTAGCACAAGTAGCAGCCATCTGTACATCGCTTTGTAGCTTGTGCTGTGGGGCCTCGAGCAGAACACAGGCAGGGCCCCCAGAGCCAGCACATACAGTGGACAGACTCAGACCACATTGAAGCATCACCATTCAGCCACTGCCACAGGTGACACACTCAAGGGTGAGGGGACTCAGCAAGCCCCAGAGTCCTGTTATAGTATGTCCTACTCTGTGGGATAAGCCCCTGATCAGCTGGTTCTCCACAGTGATTTGATGTCAGTGGTTGGTTGTGGTCACAGCAATCTCTTCAGCTGATTGGCTTTAGGAGTAAATCCTTCCCATTAACATACCAACAACACAGGAGGGTACAACTAACGTTGGGGGTTGCACCTCAAATGCCCAACTTAGGTCGTCAGGGAGGCTGTGCTAGTGGACCCAACAGACATCTACTACATTAGGCTACTCGACCAAGCTTGGGAGACCTAACAGCTTTACCTAATACATAGAAACAAACACAAAGAGGCTGCCAAAATAAGGAGACAGATGAAAGAATAGAAAAGAACTCCAGAAAAAGAATTAAACAAAATGGAGACAAATGATCTACTAGATGCAGAGTTCAAAACACTAGTTATAAGGATGTTCAATGAACTTAGTGAGAACCTCAACAGCAAATAAAGAACCAGCCAGAAATGAAGGATATACTCACTAACTGAAATAAAGAGTAATTCACAGGGAGTTAACAGTAAAGTAAATGAAGCCGAGAATCAAATAAGTGATTTAGAATAGAAGGAAGCAAAAAACAACCAGTCAGAAGAGGAAAAATAAAAAACAATCCAAAATAATGAGGATAGTTTAAGGAGCGGCTGGGTCAATTTCAAGTGTACCAACATTCATCTCATGGAGGTGCCAGAAGGAGAACAGAGACAGCAAGAAATTGAAAACCTGCTTGGCCTGTGGTGGCACAGTGGATAAAGCATCAATCTGGAATTCTGAGGTTCAAAACACTGGGCTTACCCAGTCAAGGCACATATGGGAGTTGATGCTTCCTACTCCTCCCCCCTTTCTCTCTTCTTCTCTCTCTCTCTCTCCTTCCTCTCTAAAATAAATAAATAAAATCTTTAAAAAATAATGATAATAATGACAAAAAACTTTCCTAACCTGGTGAAGAAAATAGACATACAATTCCAGGAAGCACAACGAGTTCCAGACAAGATGAACCCAAAGAGGCCCACACCAAGACACATCATAATTAAAATGTCAAAGTTTAAAGATGAAAAGAGGATCTTAAAAGCAGCAAGAGAAAAGCAGTTAGTTACCTGTGACATCTTAGGACAAGCGGTGCAGGCCACCAGCCATGAAAACTGAGTACATCCAGTACATGGCTGGAGGAAAAAAAAAAAGATAAACAACCGTTAGAAATGTAGACCCAACATCCTGCATTCTATGAGTCAGAGACCCTTATCAGAAGTTTATGTTTGAAATTCTCCACTGAGCTATACCCCCCCTGTTGCTATGCTGTGCACGACGTCCCTAGCGAATAGCTAACTGCCACATCTGCTTCTGTAAATGCTTGCTCAGCCTAGATAGCCACCCTATAAAAAGGAGCCATTTTAGAAGCTCGGGGCTGCAGTGCTCCCTTGCGTGGGTTGCCTGCAGTCCCTGCGCAGGTTTGCAATAAAACTTATAAAATTCACTTTGGGTTTGCTGTGGTCTGTCTCCTGGGATGTAACAAATGGAGACCCCAGCGAGATAGGCCATGTAAGACCCCTCCTCATGGAGTGGGCTGCAGCAGATGTTGGTAACTGGCCAGCCTTTGGCAGTTGCCATTTGGAAACTGAATTTGGCTGATTTGAAACATTTGGAGTCTCGAGACTGTTTGGTAAGGAAGTTTCCTCTTTGAATATTTGGAAACAGAGCTCTAGTTAGAAAAGGGTGTAGTGGAGCAGGCGGGATGCCACCTGATTTCTCTCCACCCGGTTGGTCGGGGAACGCAGGACGCTGCCTTCTCCCTTTGGTTTTGGTTTAGAAGTTTTGTTTGTTTTGTGTGCATATTTGGTTGGTTTGTCTGCTTCGCCCATTGCTTCCCTCACAGGATTCCTTCGAGAGTCAAGGGCCATGGGTCAGGGGCAACCTGCTGCCCTAACGCCTCTTCAGTGCTTGCTTGATAACTTTTCTGATTTCTCTCACAGGGCATGAGACTATGGGACTCCTGTTGATTCTGCCATGTTGCGGACTCTTTGTGAACTAGAATGGCCAACTTAAGAGCAGACTGGCCAAACCAAGGATTGCTAGACCCATAGAAAACATAGAGAGTTTAGTGTACTATCACCAGCACCCACCTGCAGGCAGGTGGCACGGTCAGTATGCAGCCCAGTATAGCAGCAGAGGTAGAGAAAGAAAAGGCAGCCAGGCTGCAGGAGAAGTGGCAGGCTCCCCTCACAGTTTCAGGCACTTGCCCCTCCCCCTTGGGCACCAGCTCAAGGGTTGAGCCACTGCTTGGTCAGGCAAAGATAACAGTGCAGTAAGCTAGAGGTTATCATCACCTTGCTACAGCCCCTGCCCTCCTCTGCTTTGGCTCCAGGAAATCTCTGCCTCCATGTGGAGCCAGACCAGAGGAGAAGATTTAGGGAATTATAGGGTTACTATGTCCCTGAGAAAATTGAGGACTTTATGTAAACTAGAATACCCCACTGTTAAGAAAATAAGTTTATAAAATTGTGTGGTTTTTTTTTTAGTTTACTACCCCGACCCTTGTAATGACTTAATGTTGTAAAGCTCTATAGGTCAAAAAGAGGGTTAGCATCTCTTTGCCAGCTAGGAAGCCACAAAATAGTAACTACATTTTGACCATTCCTTATTTTTCTCTGAAAATCAGTAGTTCATTAGGAATAGTAGTTTATAATCTCTTATTGTAAATCGTACTAAATTTGTACTAATAGTAAAGCATATGGAATTGTATAGTCTGTCAAATACAAAGACTTCCTTTTTGTACCAAGGATCTGTTGTAAAAAAAAACCAAAAAAACATTTTCTATGTTAGAAATGTATATGTTATTTCAACAGTCTTTTGTTAATTCTCTTTTTCATTTGCTATTTCATAGCCTGTGATGTTAAAATTTTAGTTTAAATATTAGGGGATATATAATAATTCAGTAATTGTTAATTGTTCAATGTTAGGTCACAAAACCCAGAGTAACAAATATTACTATTGATTGGCTTAATAGAAGAATTCTTAATATAATAGGTAGAAAGGAGAACTCTAGAGACATAATCTTGAACCTCCACCTGATTTACCACCACAGATACAATCCTTTTTTTCCTCGGTCTAATAGGCTTCTTTAAACACTAAATTCCCAATTTTGCTCTCTTAGTCAAGCCCTTCAGTGAGATCTTCTAAGCATGGCTTTTAAGGTCTATAATGACCAAGGAAGTAACAGAAAAGGCAAATAAGGCCCAAAAGAAGTCAGGAAATACCAACTTTTGGCTCCAGCGCCCTAAGGGACTTTATAGCATTTCATCAAGGCCCTGCTCCAGAGTGGAAAGAAAGGTCATTGAACTGAAGCCTGCCAGGCTTCCCAGCCCCACCGGTTGACACACCTGTGCTGTGGAAATAGGGGCATGAGAAGGTAAGCTGCCCCCTTGCTCCATGGAGGGAAGGTTCAGTCTCTTTAGCCCTGTTCCAGCTACCTGTGACCTGACCTTGCCCAGTGTGCTGGGAATTGCCACTGAAGGCCCAAGGACATCGTTCACGAGACTAAGGTATTTCTTCCAAGTAACAGATAAGCTAATCTCATTTCTTGTAAACACAAGGGCCATCTACTATGCCTTGCTTGAATATTTAAGTTTTATTTATCCCTCAAAGATCTCTACTGTGGGTATTGACAGTCTGATTTTATTGCTTTATTTAATGTTTAGTATCTTTTTTATTTCTCTTATCTCAATGCCCCATGCCTATTATAGGCTAGGACCTGCTGCTAATTCCAGCTAGAAGCAGTGGTCACTAGGACTTAAACTCTAACTGCAAAGTGTAGAAATGTAACACCCTTTCTCTAAGTACTTGCAGGTTTTATATGTTACTCAACAAACTGTTCAAAGACTGTCCAAGAGGCACTTCTAGCAGTACACCACCCAAGGACTGACTCCCACTACTGCCAAGGTAGAAGGCTTACCCGCCTGGGTCCACCGCAGCCGGCTGAAGCTTGCAGTCCCAGCAGAGACACCTTTGTGGACAGCGAAGACTGACCTCGCCAACCCTTGTAAGCTGACCCTGAGAAGGACAGCATGCCCTGCTTCAGCCACAAACCAGAAGTTAACTGGTCCACGCATGGCTAATACCTAGAGAAACTCACTAAGGACCTCCTTTTAATTAGACTTTGGGAGGGAGGGAAACTAAGGTAAAGGAAAGCCAAGTAAGTCATCTTAAGGTTTGATGCATGTACTGCTATGAGTCATACAGAAAGGGAGTGTAAGTCCTTTGGCTGAGAGAGAAGCTACAAGGTAAATGAAAATTATATATGTGCTCATAGCTACCATTATAGAATAACCTATGAATACTGGTCATGTGTCCAATAGGCTCCAAAGGACACCTCCAAAAAGCAATCTTTATAAGAGGATTACTTATTACTAACTTAGTCCTTGCTGAAGGGTAAGGTTTTTGGAATTAAGAATTTTGATTAGTTAGAAAGGAACTGTATGGTTTTAATAATAAAAGGTATGAGGTGTAGAGGTACTTTTGAAAAGAAAAGGAAAAAGTAAGTTGTGAAAGCAGATTATATATGAATAGTAAAGAATGTTCATGAAAAATTGAAGGTTTATGTAAGTTGCAGAAGGTTTGTGCAAGTTGTAAGAAGTTAGTACAAAGAAGAAAAATACAAGGCAGGAAGAAATCAGTATGAGAATTTATTCTCTTCATCCCCTTGGCTCACTAAGTTCAATGATTTGAACTAGTAAGAAGAAAATGGGGGAATGTGACATCTTAGGACAAGCGGTGCAGGCCACCAGCCATGAAAACTGAGTACATCCAGTACATGGCTAGAGGAAAAAAAAAAAAAAGATAAACAACCGTTAGAAATGTAGACCCAACATCCTGCATTCTATGAGTCAGAGACCCTTATCAGAAGTTTATGTTTGAAATTTTCCACTGAGCTATACCCCCCCTTGCTATGCTGCGCGCGACATCCCTAGCGAATAGCTAACTGCCACATCTGCTTCTGTATAATGCTTGCTTAGCCTAGATAGCCACCCTATAAAAAGGAGCCATTTTAGAAGCTCGGGGCTGCAGTGCTCCCTTGCGTGGGTTGCCTGCAGTCCCTGCGCAGGTTTGCAATAAAACTTATAAAATTCACTTTGGGTTTGCTGTGGTCTGTCTCCTGGGATGTAACATTACCTATAAGGGAGCTCTCATAAGACTGTCAGCTAATTTCTCAACAAAAACCTTGCAGGCCAGAAGGGATTGGCAAGAGATATTCAAAGTGATGAAAAGTCAGGACCTACAACCAATATTACTCTACCTAGCAAAGCTATCATTTGAAATAAAAAATAAAAAAACAAACAGATAAAGAGCTTTCTAGACAAGTGTAGAGCCAGTATCCACAGCCACCATCACAGCCGCCTGGCTCTTGCAGATTTGCGTTTAATTCGGACAGACGGTAAAGAAACAATGGAGCTGAAAACTGGTGGGCCATTTTCCTTTATTCTAGACTCACACTTTGCAAGTGAATAAAAACAAACACACTGGGCTCCAAAGCCCACTCATTCAGCACTCACAAAGCTACTGACACATTTGAGTTTTCCTAGAATCAAAGGCTTCCTCCTCACCAGTCTTATTCACCTCTGTTCTTCATCTCCTTCTCCTCTAGGAACTGGCTTCTCCTTCCCCATTCTGCCATTTTGGTGCTTCCTCCATGTGGCTTCCCTGCCCTGCTACACCATGGCCTCTTCCTCTCTACAAGAATGTGATCACTCTCCCTCAAATGGCCTCCTAGCTCCTCCTTTTAAAATCTTTTGGCGCAAAAGCCCTTTCCCAACACACATTAGTATAACCATGCCCCTTCACAAGCAAGAAGAGCATTTAGCTGTATCATGTGAGAGCATTGTCCACCTTTAATAGAGTGAGCAAAATATAATTTATCTGCCTGACAACAAGAAAAAAGCTAAAGGAGTTCATCACCATCAAATTAATATTATATGAAATATTGAAGGGTTCTCTTGAAGAAGAAGAAGAAAAAGGAGGAGGAGGTAAAAGAAGGAGGAAGAGGAGGAGGAGGAGGGAGAGGAGGAGGAGAAGACTAGGAAGAAAGATAAAAAATATGAACAGTAAAATAAAATAAATACATATCTATTGGATGCATTTGAGAGGACACTAGAATCTCTGTAAACACAATAAATTAAAATTAAGAAAAATACGTATCTATTAACAATTGAATCTAAAAAACAAAATAAACAAGCAGAACAGAAACAGATTCAGATACATTTTGACGGTCGGCAGATGGGAGCGGGGGCTGGGGGGATGGGCGAAAAAGGTGAAGAGAGTAGGAAGTACAAATTGTTACAGAATAGTCATGGGGATATAAAGGACAGCATGCAGAATATATTCAGTAATAGTCTAATAACTATGTATGACATCAAATGGGTATGAGATTTATCAGGATGATCACTTAGTAAGTTATGTAATGTGTAATCACTGGGGTATGCACCTGAAACTAATAAAATAATGGATATATCTGCTGTAATTAAAAAATAAAAATGATTTAAAAATTGAAAAAAAAATATGATGCAGCATGAAGGATGAGACTGATGATTGGAGAGGCAAAGCCAGCTCTGCTGCCTCCCATTGACCCCTTGGTTCTCTTTAGGTGATGGGGGTTCTTAGATGCCTGTTGTCTTCAGCGTTGTAACTGTGGTGGCAATTCTGAGAAAACAGGGAGGTAACAACTTACCATTCTAAAATATTGGCTATGGGAGATTAGGAAAAAGAAAATAAAAAACAATTCCCCATTTCTGAGCTAGAAAATGGATAGATAGTGAGACAGGTAAAAGTAAAAAAAGAACCAGGTACTCAGGTAGAGGAAAGGCCCTGAGTTTGATTTTGCACATTTCGTGTGAGGTGCTTTTTAAGCATCTATCTGGAGTTACCAAGTACACAGTTGGCCCTATGGCCTGGAGCACAAAGAAGTCCTTGCTAGAGGTATACATTTGAGAGTCATTGTGCATAGATAATAACTGGTATGCATATCATTGACTAGGGAGAATATGGCATAAAAACAATAGGTCTAAGACTGATGTTTGAGAAACTCCAACAGTTAGAGAGTGACTAAAGGGGGACCTAAAAGACTGAGAAAGAATAGTAAAAGGAAAACAAGGAGGGTGTAGTGGGATAGAAACCAAGATAAGATTGTAGTCAGTGGAGGAAGCGGGGTTGAAGGAGGGTGTTTTGGAGGTTAGGAGAGTGAGTCTTTTTGCAAGCTGATGGGAAGTATCCAGTACAGAGGGGGCATTAGGAATCAAACACACAGGCATTTAAGGTGGAATCCAAAGCACAGAAAGAGGAACCAAACTTGGGTAAGGAAAACAAATGTAAGAAAAATTTGGTGTAGTTCTTTGTAGGTGTGTAGGTTTCAGTTTGGGGAAATCAAGGGAGTTTCTTTCTGATTCTTTGGTGTAGTAGAGATAAAGTCATAGGGGAATATTTTAGCTGACCTGAAAACCAAGGTATTCATTATAACTGTTTTACCATCATCTGTCAAAGCCTTTAGCTTCAAAATTCCATTTGAATTAAGGCTTTTTTCAAGGTAGCATTTCTTTTTCACCCTCCAAAGCATCCTCACACATTGTCCCAAACATGCTGAAATAACACAGTTATTTTTCCATAGCCAGTAATCTTATTTTATTCATTAATACACATCCCAACAAAAGCAAAAGAGATTTGAGAGAAGGAGAATATATTTTAGTAGTTTCCGTAGTCCTAAGGCTTGATTATCACCAAGATCACCCAGCTTTATGCAGGACTTCAGGGCCAGTACTTATTTTCGTGACTATCAAAGTACAATGTCCTTAGTCAATCTGTATTAAACAAAAACTACAGAAATAGGTTTAGATTTTTAAGCATCTTCCCATATAAACAAAGTGACAATTTGGAAACTCCTGAACAAGCTTATAACATCTCATTATGTAACTTTTACTGAGTGACCAACATGCTTAGAAAACCAGGAAAACCAGTTCTATATAGCACCAACTTCAGCTAGACTGACAAACTTAGGTGAATGGAGAAGTTGTTTAAATTTTCTTTCACAAAAGTCAGTTTTAGAGTAAAGGACTAGGAATTCTGATATATGACAGATTAGTAAAACTATGACTCTGATCCCAGCAAATAAGACTGACTGAAAATATAAATACTAACTCATGAACTAACTTGATTCATTAATTAGTTCTAGTTCTCCAGCTAAGTGAAGAAAAATTGTTTTTCACAAAGTTCAAGATTTTTTTTACCTCCTGCCTTCCTCCCAAACTGAAACATAGTCCTCTTTCCTCTCTCAGTCACCTCAAATTAAGTAACCACTTTGGGATCATTCTTGATAATTTCCCAGTTTTTAAGTGCTTGTGTGAAGAAGTATATTCAGTCCTAGGTGGATATAGACTTGTTTTAATCCTGCTTGTCCTATTAATCTATCAGTTCCTTAAGGGTTCCTCTATTGAAGTAGTTTGAATACCTCCCTCCCTCCCTCCCTCCCTCCCTCCCTCCCTCCCTCCCTCCCTCCCTTCCTTCCTTCCTTCCTTCCTTTCTTCCTTCCTTTCTTCCATCTTCCTTTCCTCCCTCCCTCCCTCCCTCCCTCCCTCCCTCCCTCCCTCCCTTCCTTCCTTCCTTCCTTCCTTCCTTCCTTCCTTCCTTCCTTCCTTCCTTCTTTCCTTCCTTCCTTCTTTCCTTCCTTCCTTTCTTCTTTTCTTTTTAGTGAACAAGAGAGAAAGAGACAGACAGGAAAGGAGAGAGATGAGAAGCATCATCAACTCATAGTTGTTCATTGATTGCTTCTCATACGTGCCTTGACCCTGGGGCTCCAGCCAAACCAGTGACCCCTTGCTCAAGCCAGCAATATTGGGCTCAAGCCAGTGACCTTTGGGCTTAAGCCAGCAACCATGGTATCATGTCTATGATTCCACACTCAAGCTGGAGACCTCAGGGTTTCGAACATGGGTCCTCAATGTCCTACATCGACACTCTAGCCATTATGCCACCACTGATCATGTTTGAATTGGTTTTTAAGTCCTGATAAGTACATCACCAAAGAATCTGAATCCTGGTAAAAAAATAAACTCATGTTTACACACATTCTATTATACTTCTCATTCACTGTATTATTTTAATGACCAAAAAAATTGTGGTGATATGGTAGAGAGTACAGTTTATTGCAATGATAATAGCGGGCAATGATAATAGCGGCTAACATTTATTTAGCACTTTTTACATGTCATGCAATGTTCTAAGTGCTTTATATGATTCATTTAATCCCCTCAACAATCCCATGTGTTGGGTACTATTATGGGCCTCATTTTTACAGATTAGGTGTTTGAGGCACAGAAAGATTATGTATATTGCCCAGAATCACCCAACCAGAACCAGGATCCACACACAAGCAATCTACGCCCATATTCTAAGGAGCTACTATAAAATAATCCATCATGTATAATCAAGTGGGTTATTACAAATATAATAATATTTTGGAGCATGAACTTAACCATTACAGATCTAAAATGAAGATAAATAAAAATCAGCAAATAAAGTCAGCAGGAAATGGTGCATTATGCTTATAAGTGGACATAGGAATTAAATAAAATTGAATATCTAGAAATTCATCTTTTATCCTTTATGTGTTACTCCTAGTAGAGAATTACTACTTTATTAAGCATTCTGCATAACTCCCTATTATACCTTCTATATATGATTCCAAACAGAGTAGGCTGTTGGTGAATATTAATCTTTTATTGGAAAATTCACTAGTTCATTCAATAACCATTTGTTCAGAACCTACGTCCCAAAAGCTCATAAGTCTGTAGGGAAGAGAAACATATCAACAAATTATTACAACACAGAAAAATAATATATAGTAGTGATACCAAGATGAAGAAGAGTAGTGGTGGAGGAAAGAATGATAGAGAAAAGAAGGTATCAGAAAAGCATCCTTAGAGCAGAAGTATTTGAATTGGGTCAGTGAGTTCTCCAGGCAGACAAATAATAGGGAAGGCCATTCTAAGCAAGGGATGTCACACGTGTAAATACTCATGGATATGAAATAGGATAATGTGTTCAAGAAACTGTAAATCTCATGGGATTATAGGGACATAAACTAAAGGGAAGGAAGGGAAGATTAAGCTGGAGGGATAGGCAAGGATAAGAAGAATATGAAGGAATTTGAAATGGTGGACTTCTCTTTCCTAAGCCTCCCTCTCTGCCATATTTTGTGATAATTTTTTCAGGATTATATAGATATTCCATAGAACCAGAGCTTAAGGAAGATAAATGGTTTTTCCTGTAATCCTGAGCACATACTCATTCTCCTTTCCTATTTCATTCCTCTTTTTTTTTTTTTTTTTTTTTGCCACAGAAACTTGGAATTTTGCAGTACAGAGAAAATGGAGGCAAAGAGAAAAGCAATAAAAAAAAAAAGATAAAGCCAGCAAAGGAAGCTGAAGAGAAGAATGAACACTTGAATGAGGAGAGGAGTCAATACTCAAAATATTTTTAAAGTACTCAAAAGCAAATAATTAAAACTAGTCAACATCAACAAAACAAAATAGTATCATTTATCCCGCCTTTGCATCTTTTATATCTGCATCGCCACCACCACCCATCTCATCCTCCTCGGGGCTTTCAGATCGACATTTCACAAAAGTCAAAATGGTTTTGAACATGTTTGTGGGTTTTTTTTGTATTTTTCTGAAGCTGGAAACGGGGAGGCAGTCAGACAGACTCCCGCATGCGCCCGACAGGGATCCACCTGGCACGCCCACCAGGGGGCGATGCTCTGCCCATCTGGGGGGGTTGCTCTGTCGCAACCAGAGCCATTCTAGCACCTGAGGCAGAGGCCACAGAGCCATTCTCAGCGCCCGGACAAACTTTGCTCCAATGGAGCCTCGGCTGCGGGAGGGGAAGAGAGAGACAGAGAGGAAGGAGAGGGGGAGGGGTGGAGAAGCAAATGGGTGCTTCTCCTGTGTGCCCTGGCTGGGAATCGAACCTGGGACTCCTGCACGCCAGGCCAACGCTTTACCACTGAGTCAACTGGCCAGGGCTCATGAACATGTTTTTTCAATATAAGTATTAGAGCTATTGCTCATCATTGCTTGGGTGCCTCTAATTAAAAAGAGGACTGCTTCTAACTGCTTTATCATTAGTAGTACTGAAGCTATCCTTGCAAGGGACTGCCTGAGAGGATCAGGCACGTCGGGAATGATGGTTCTAACCCACCTCTTACTACATCCTCGGGAGGGAGGTAAGCTTGTACTCTGCTCTTTGTGAAGTCATTTTGAAGACTCTTGTTCATGTTTCCATTTTATTTTATTTTATTATTTTATTTTTACCTGTATATGGCTGGTATTATTTAAAAACTGCTGTGTGGCTTCAGCTGTTTTCTTGGATATAAATGTAGCTGATAACAATACAAATGGTATTTTTCTCAAGAGGGATGGCAAAGAAAGCTTAGCTCATTCCTTTTATTATAGGTTTGCCTTCTAAGCAGAGGCCACACTGAGATCGAGGTAGCATTATTTAGACTAGCAAATATCATTTACTTGTGGTGTTCTGGTCTTTCTTTCTTCCTTTCTTTTTCACTTCTTGATATAATAATAAATCTCTTTTTTTCTTTCATCTAGTCAGCTTAGAAGAGGAGAGTAAATGGTGGTTTCTTCCAATGATAGGATCTCTTTGGAAATTTGTTTTAATAATTACCCAGGCTTTGATGTCTTTGTGTCCATACCTGTTGCCATTCCTTGATGCTAGAAGTGATTTACTTTGTAACCTTTCATCCTCATCACTTTACCTCCCAGAGGCAAAGGATACGCTCTGTGCCTGACAGCATTACGACACACCTGGGTTTGTCTGCCCCATCCTGCCGCAGACTGCACCGCCCCGACGGGGCATTATGGAAATGAAGTTGCCTCGGACTAGAAGGCAGTAGTAATGTGCTGGGTTCAGATGAACTTAAACAAACATGGAACCCCTAAGGCCAGGCTGTGGAAGGTCATCTCTGAGCCTCCTTGAAGTAAGTTTTCAGAAAGATTATTACTTATTTTAGGATTGGTTTTTAGATTCTATTTCATTGGGTTTTAAGATTTGATGCTTGGCATAGGAGTATGAGGTCTCCAAATTTAAGACTTCACTGAATGAGGGTGATCATTAGCAGACTCTCCCCCCTTTCTTTTCTCCTTGCAAGGGTTCCTTTTTCCTTTGTTGGTATTTTATATGCAGTGCCTTGGGAGAAACACTTCCCAGAAATTAGTTCCCAAAAAAGAACAGGGAGAGTTGAAAGGCAATGGAGATGAAATTCAAGGATTGATTCATGAAATATATGCATTTTAGTTTAGGTTTTATATGGCTCATAGCCTATCTTTATAGTCTAATTCATCTGATTCTTGCATACTACCTCAAATGTTATTTATCACTCATTCATTCAACAAACATTGATTAAATTGGGCACTTTGAAAATAAAGAGGGAGCAATTTCAACCAGAATATAAGCTCCATTAGTGCAGGATTTTAGTACATTTCATTCACTGTTATAGCTCTAGCACTCAGAACAGTGCCTGGCACACAGGGGGCACTCACTACATATTTGTTGATGAATGAATAAATGAATGAATGAATATTAGTATGATTAAAATATCACTTTAGATTAAGAGGTATACTAAGTATAATGGACTTGGAATTGTGGATATCATAAAGCCTGTCATTCAGAGAAGGACCGAGGAAGACAAGTCACTCAAGTGTCAGAGGAGTATGCTCCTTTGTGTGTAGAGTGGGCATCTAGTTTATGTTCCAGATTGTTTTTGCCTCAAAAGAGGCATGTGGTTAATTTCATCTTTTTGTTTTCATTCTTGTTTAGAAGATAAAAAGATTATGAGATATAAAAACAATGAGTTGGATTATATTGATCAGTTTTTTCCATGTTCACTTAGTACCGATCTCTAAGGAATTGCAAGGTACACACCAAGTGGTTGAATTAAACCTCATTGCTCAGCACAGGGGTTTTGAGCAGAGCTCGCCCTTGGGGTGGGCAGTGTGTACCTCTTTCTGCATATAGATCCGTAGGGAATGCCAAGCTGATCTTACCAGTGTTCATTTTAAAATTTTGTATTTGCTGTTCCTCTATTTCTGTATCCTTCTTTGGGCCAGCAATAATGGGGGTGGGTATTGAAGATAAGGACCTGGGATTCTGGCGAAGGACTTATTTGACTGGTCTGCTCTGTCATCCACTTTCTTTCCTGCCTGCCTACTTCAGAAAATGTCTGTTTCTCTTCTTTGCTCCTCCAGCAACAAAGTAAAAGTAGGAACTAAATGCAGACATTGCCAAGGGCACTCCACAGCTAGGAGGGCACCATCACCTCCCCTTTGTAGACTTGAGAGCTGAGAATTCTGAGTGACTTCTCTGAGGTTATGCTGTGTCTGCTGTGGTGAGACCAGAAGTTCTGTCTGAGGCTTTAGCCATTATGCTGTGCTATAAAAAGCACATAACACAGTCTGATACTTTTATGTCTCAGTTGAAGTGTTATGAGATTTCTTTTTATAAGAACCTTGAGTACAACACATAAATTTCTCAGGTCAGCAAGACTCTGTATGGAGGTGTGTGTCGGGTTTTTTTTCCCCTTTATAATTCACTCTGAGTTCATCCAAGGCAAACATTTCTAAACCAGACAATTAGAAGAGACATTGTAGTGTCATGGGAAAAACAAGATTAAGAATCAGACTCTCAGTGCTAGATTGGACTTTGTGACTAACCAACTCTTCACCCGGAATGAACAAGACCCTGTGCTTCATTTTCATGGTTATAAACTAAAGGAATTAGCATGAAATGAACTGCAGGAGCAATGTTAGCTGTAATGTCTATTTGGGCTCATGGCCTTTGTCCCTCCTTTTTACTATAAAACATTGGAAAGAAGCTTATCATCCCTTCAGTTGACATTAGTTAAATCTGAGCTAAGTTGATGTAGACAATCTACTTAGTTTATAAAGGAGAAATCTAAGTGAACATAGAAAAGTCAAGTTACTCACCTAGGTCACAAACTATTAGCAGGTTGTTGTGCAGAGGTATGTGTTGGTTGCTTTAGGATTAAACACAGACCAGAAACTCCTGGAGAAAAGACCACCCTGTTCTTTAGGAAACTAACACCTTTCTTTAATTTTTCCTTCTGATTTCACTTTTCAAATCATGCTTATTGTTCAAACAATAAAGGAGGTCAGAAAAATCTGTTCAGACAAGAAAGAACCAGGAGTTCTAGTCTGACCTCGGCATGGATTTTGGAAAATCTGATAGATAAGTAACATCTCCTAATATGAAAATGATAACTCTCTGCTCCACACACTACTTTCCTGTTGTGGAATGAGTTTTGCCCAAGTATGAACTCATCGTGGTCTCAGAGGCTGGCTCTTCCTGGCTTCTCCATCTCTTTGAATAGTGTCACTAGTCTCCAAACTTTATTCACACATCAAACTTGAGTCATCTTTGACTCCTCCCCTTTCCTTGATACATTGACACAGTTGGTAAACACCATGGATTCCTTCTTTGCAGTGTGTCTTACATCAGTGTTATTTCATGCCTATTATTTTTTTGCATATATCATATAAAATATATTTAGAGAGTGGTGAAGGATACCGGTTTGGAGTCAGGCAGAACAAGGTTTGAGCCCTACCTCTGCTACTTACTACCTATGTGTCATGGCTTAATCGCCCTGATCCTTTGCTACCTTATAGTAAAATGAGGATCACAATTGTATTGGCCTCAAAGAGTTATGAGAATTAAATGTCATAATGTATGTAAAATACTAGAGTGCTTAGCACATAATCAGTGTTCAATACATAATAGTAATCACAGTAGTCTCCCCTGATCTTTGGTTTTGCTTTCTGCAGTTTCAGTTACCAGTGGTCAACTGCAGACTAAAATACTAAATGAAAAACTCCAGAAATTAAACAATTCTTTTTTTTTAAGATTTTATTCATTCATTTTACAGAGAGAAGAGGTGGGGAGGGGAGGAAGAAGTAACTCATAGTTGCTTCCTTTTAGTTGTGCATTGATTGTTTGTTGTATGTACCTTGACTGAGCCAACCCCGGGTTTCTAACTAGCAACCTCGGCATTCCTGGTCGATGCTCTAGCCACTGCACCACCACAGGCCAGGATAGACAGTTCTTAAGTTTTAAACTGCAGGCCATTCTGAGTAGCATGATAAAATCTTGTGCTGTTCTGCTTTATCTTATTGGGATATGACTCATCCCTTCGTCCACTGTATCCACTCCATTAGTCACTTAGTAGGCCTCTTGGTTATCAAATCAGCTGTCGCAGTATCACAGTGCTTGTGTTCAAGCCACCCTTATTGTACTTAACAATGGCCCCAAAGCACAAGATGTTGGCAATTCAGGTATGCCAAAAAATAGCTGTAAAATGCTTCTTTTAGGTGAAAAGCTGAAATCTCAATTTAATAAAGAAATTTAAAAATTGTATGCTGGGTTGCTAAGGTCTACGGTAAGAACAAATCTTCAATCTGAAATTGTGAAGAAGGAATAAGAAATTTGTGCTAGTTTTGCTGCCATACCTCAAACTACAAAGCAATGGCCATAGTGCATGGTGAGTGGTTAGTAAAGATGGAAAAGACATTAAGTTTTTGAGTGGAGACATACACAGAAAACTGATAGCAACATGTTGTGCCACAAAGCATTGTGCCTATACAAAGATTTTAGCAAGAGATCCCCTGAAACAAGTGACACCTGGCCATTTACTGCAAGTAAGGGATGGTTTCATCGATGCAGGAATAGATTTGGACTGAAAAATATAAAAATTACTTTAAAAAGAGAGATCATATCTACATAACTTTTACTACAGTATATTGTTATAATTTTTCCATTTATTTATTGGTTATTGTTGTTAATGTCTTCCTGTGCTTACTTTATAAACTAAACTTTATTATAGGTATGTATGTATAGGAAAAAACATAAGGCTCAGTACTATTCGTGGTTGCAGGCATTCACTGGGGGGGGGTCTTGACATGTTTCTCTTATGGATAAAGGGGGACTACTTTAACTCTGTTCACCTTTCCTGGTCTATCCTACTTCCTGTCAGCAGATTAATTCTCTCAGAGCCCAGCTCTGACAGTCTTTCTTCCACACTCCCAAAGAGAGGCCTCGCGTCAGGGTTGTTAAAAGCTGCCTTCTACAGCTGGATGACTTGGTTTACCATTTACCAGCAGTGTGATCTTGAGCAAGTTTCTTAACTTCTCTCTGCTTCTGTAAAATAAGTATCTACCTCAAACGGTTATTATGAAGTTTATATTATTTAACATTGATAGTTAATATTTTAAAGTGCTTGGCACACACTAAGTCAATAGCAATTTTTGATAAATTAAAACCTATGCTGGCTTCTTATATTTGCCATTTCATGCTCTGTATTAATGCCTTTGGTCTTGCCAATTCTTCCATTTACAATGCAGGGTGGGTTGATGGAAAGAGGACAGCAGCCGGGGAGAGGAGTAGGTCTTACTTACAGAGGAGTAGGTTTTCCTTACAGCCAGCCTTGCCTCAGCAGCAGGACCACCTGAGCTCCTTCCAAGACACTGTGTGGCTCTGTGTGGTTTCAGTGGGACATCAGCTGGCGGTGCCTCCAGTTGGCCTGGAGGAAGAAGTAAAGACACATTCTTGCATTTTGTCACCCAAAGCAGAACTCATAATCATAAGAATCACAATGTTTTCATTATAAAAATACATACTTCAAGGTGAGAGATAAATTTTCTTAATCCTGAGGTCTAAAGCAAAGAATCCTGCATGGCTCTTCAAAAACATCATTCCTCTAATGGCTTTCCATACTGAATCATTTATTCCTCACCACGTTCTCTGAGGTTGGTACTGTTTTGTCCTCATTTCCTTTTAATAAGTGAAGAAGCAAAGGCACAAGGAGGTCAAGTAACTTGCACCAGATGCTGCAATTATTAAATGGTAGGGAATATGAAACCTGGGCAGTCTAGCTCCAAAGTCTACATTTTTGGCTACGTTACTAAATGTGAATTTTGGTTATTGGGTTACTTTTTTAAAGTAAATCTAATTTAATTTAAAAATGGGTACCTTAGCCCTGGCCGGTTGGCTCAGTAGTAGAGCGTCGGCCTGGCGTGCAGAAGTCCCGGGTTCGATTCCCGGCCAGGGCACACAGGAGAAGCGCCCATCTGCTTCTCCACCCCTCCCTCTCTCCTTCCTCCCTGTCTCTCTCTTCCCCTCCCGCAGCCAAGGCTCCATTGGAGCAAAGATGGCCCGGGCGCTGGGGATGGCTCCTTGGCCTCTGCCCCAGGCGCTAGAGTGGCTCTGGTCGCAACAGAGCGACCCCCCTCCCAGGGGCAGAGCATCGCCCCCTGGTGGGCAGAGCTTCGCCCCTGGTGGGCGTGCCGGGTGGATCCCGGTCAGGCGCATGCGGGAGTCTGTCTGACTGTCTCTCCCCATTTCCAGCTTCAGAAAAATACAAAAAAAAAAAAAAAAAAAAAAATGGGTACCGTAATGCAGTTTGAGCAAATTTGATTCAGAACGTTCAGACAATTAATTCTATAAAGGCCTGCATCAATGTTCAAGTGTGTAGTTTTCGGTGGTTTGGTTTGCTCCAGCAATAACATTAAGAATATCTTGAGCAATGGATGTAAACCACTCCCTGCAGAGCTGTAGGGCTGCATGGAGTTTTTGGGGGGTCTGAGGGCTGGTAGTGGTGGGTGTAAAAGGTTATCTGAGCCTCCACTCCCATTTCAACCAGGGTAGCCTTGTTTTATCTATTTAAAAATTAGCATGCTAAGTAGAATTTATTTTGAGGTAAAGATCTTTGCCTTTAAAAGTGAAAAATCACTGATCAAGAGAAATAAATGGACACTATATTTTGGGGGCAACTCATTAATTATTATTGCTGGTCACTGAGCTGCCAATGTGTTTGGCTGTATTATATACAAAGTTATATTTCTGGAAAGAAACTGGAGTGTAAATAATGTTGCAGTTATGGTCAGATATTCATTCATTGATGGTCATTAGTACAAAGGGCAACAATAATATTCTCTAACTAAAACTGGAACACTCAACCTAAATTCACACAATAGTCACTAGGATGTTCCTGTACTCAACTGCTCATTCCTTGAACTTTAGTGACTTATATGTTGAAACAAAGTATTAGGCCTCCTTATATATACAAGAACACATGTTTAGGCTCTCTTTTTTTATTTTTTTATTTTTATTTTTTTTAATTTTTTTAATTTTTTTTATTTTTATTTTTTCTTTTTTTTTCATTTTTCTGAAGCTGGAAACAGGGAGAGACAGTCAGACAGACTCCCGCATGCGCCCGACCGGGATCCACCCGGCACGCCCACCAGGGGCGGTGCTCTGCCCCCCAGGGGGCGATGCTCTGCCCATCCTGGGCATCGCCATATTGCGACCAGAGCCACTCTAGCACCTGAGGCAGAGGCCACAGAGCCATGCCCAGCGCCCGGGCCATCTTTGCTCCAATGGAGCCTTGGCTGCGGGAGGGGAAGAGAGAGATAGAGAGGAAAGCGCGGCGGAGGGGTGGAGAAGCAAATGAGCGCTTCTCCTATGTGCCCTGGCCGGGAATCGAACCCGGGTCCTCCGCACGCTAGGCCGACGCTCTACCTTATTTTTTTTATTTTTTACAGAGACAGAGAGAGAGATAGACAGGGACAGACAGACAGGAACGGAGAGAGATGAGAAGCATCAATCATTAGTTTTTTTGTTTTTTATTAATTAATTAATTAATTAATTTTTAATTTTTTTAACAGAGACAGAGAGAGAGTCAGAGAGAGGGATAGACAGGGACAGACAGACAGGAATGGAGAGAGATGAGAAGCATCAAACATTAGTTTTTCATTGTGCGTTGCAACACCGTAGTTGTTCATTGATAGCTTTCTCACATGTGCCTTGACCGCGGCCTTCAGCAGACTGAGCAACCCCTTGCTGGAGCCAGCGACCTTGGGTCCAAGCTGGTGAGCCTTGCTCAAACCAGATGAGCCTGCACTCAAGCTGGCAACCTTTAGGTCTCGAACCTGGGTCCTTCCGCATCCCAGTCTGATGCTCTATCCACTGTGCCACCGCCTGGTCAGGCAATCATTAGTTTTTCATTGCGCATTGCAACACCTTAGTTGTTCATTGATTGCTTTCTCGCATGTGCCTTGACTGCGGGCCTTCAGCAGACTGAGCAACCCCTTGCTGGAGCCAGCGACCTTGGGTCCAAACTGGTGAGCCTCGCTCAAACCAGATGAGCCCGCACTCAAGCTGGCGAGCTCGGGGTCTCGAACCTGGGTCCTTCTGCATCCCAGTCTGATGCTCTATCCACTGCACCACCACCAGGTCAGGCTGTTTAGGCTCTCTTACTGCAGTATAATAGACAAAAATATTGAATCTGGCCTCAATGGATTTTGTAGCATCTTGAGTGTTCACTTTGTAAAAACACTCCTGCTTTTTAATAGTAATCCATGCCCAGGTTATCTTGAGATTGGAAAAGTTTCTTGTGAACTACTTTTCATCAAATTACCACATCAACCTTGATTTAAGTGGAGAGGAGAACTGAAAAGGAGACAAGCAACAATTGGATGAGTACTCCTAGGATCTATGTTCTAAGACACTTGGGTAAGTGTTTTAAGAATACAGGAAGGACTCTAAATATACCCTGGTATTCTCCAGAACCAGCTTGTTGAAATGCGACTTATTGAGTCAGTGAGGATCCTGGGCTAGGCCTTTAGATGTATGCCTAAAAAGCCATCTGTCTTTACAAAATGAAATATATAATTCTATTAACAATCAGTTTTTCAGTGTCTTAAGAAGTAGGACTCTGGTTCTTATTATTTAAGACTTAGCATGAGTCACTTGTTTGCCCTTGTGAGATATATATATATATATATATAAATAAATAAAATTTTATTTTATTTTATTTGTATTTTTTTGAAGTGAGAAGCGGGGAGGCAGCGAGACAGACTCCTGCATGCTCTCAACCGGGATCACCTGGCATGCCCACCAGGGGGTGATGCTCTGCCTATCTGGGGTGTTGCTCCGTTGTGACTGGAGCCATTCTAGCGCCTGAGGCAGAGGCCATGGAGCCATCCTTAGTGCCCAGGCCAACTTTGCTCCAATGGAGCCTCGGCTGTAGGAAGGGAAGAGAGAGATAGAGAAAAGGAGAGGGGGGGTGTGGAGAAGCAGATGGGCACTTCTCCTGTGTGCACTGGCCAAGAATCAAACCCGGGACTTCCATACACTTGGCCAACGCTCTACCACTGAGCCAACTGGCCAGGGCCTTGCCCTTGTGATATGTTATTTTATCGGCCTGTAGTGGATTTTCCCTTCTGATTATGATTTGTTTTAGGCAAATGGCATTTAAAGCATTTAATTTGGAGAAGCACCCACAAACTAGACATGGCCCACAGGGGTTTGGGAGAACGTTGACAGCAGGAGAAAGTCAGTCTGGTATTAACATTCCATGTGGAAAATCTACCTTAATCATAACCCACAAAGGGAAAAACTGTGAGTTGATTTTACAAGCAGAACCCATCGCTCAAGTTGACTTGTGACATTGTTCAGCCGTAACGCTAATCTCCAAGGCATCCCTCCTCAATTCCTTTATCTCTAAGAGCGAATGAATACAATACTGGTAGAGCTTGAGAAGGGAAGCCCTCAGTCCTCACCACTGGCACGGCCATCACAGCCCTGGACACCTGCAGACCATTTAAATAAAATAAGACTTTGAATTCCTACTGAAACAAGGTTGACACTTCAAAAGTTGTATAATTTAAATGTCTGCTTTTTTTTTTTTCCACTTTAAGTTGCCTTTTTAAATGTGGTCCTAAAGGAAGATTGTATAGAAGATGTTATGGAAGACAAATCCTGATCTGAAATAAGGTTGTTTTGAGTGAATGAGTCAAACAGAGCACCTTCCAGAGGGGCTTAATAAATGCATTTGTGTTGGGCATTTTGCAACATCAATTTTCACTCAGAAGGTAATAAGTTTTGAAGAAGTTGAACCAGTAGTCATATGGAAAATTATACTGGTTCTTTCTGTAGTAATTTTAGGTGTATGGATGACCCATATTTATGACTCAGCTAGGGAAGTAGAGGCTTTCATTTTTCTGAGCAACACTGCCTCCTTGTGTAATGAGAATTACCTTCTAGTCCATTAGTCTATATAATTTTTTAAGAAGTACTTTTATTTGAATTGAGTAGCTTCAATAATCCAAACCAGATAGGATGCCTCATTGAAAAAAATTTCTTTGTGCCCACATTTGATTATTTCCATTGATAGGACCAACCATCTTTTTTTCAGGGACCATTTGCCCAATTTGAAATTATCTATATTTTTTGCTCAAGCTCCTAATTCCTCTCATTATGTTTTTAAAGTGGTGGAAAGGGCCTGACCTGTGGTGGCGCAGTGGATAAAGCGTCAACCTGGAAACACTGAGGTTGCCGGTTCAAAACCCTGGCTTGCCTGGTCAAGGCACATATGGGAGTTGATGCTTCCTGCTCCTCCCCCTTCTCTCTCTCTCTCTATTTCTCTCTCTCCCCCCTAAAATGAATAAATAAATAAATAAAAATTAAAAAAAAAAAGTGGTGGAAAGGAACAGAAAAAGTAGGTGAAATACAAAGCAATTTTTTTGCTACTCCTTACCTTTGGAGTTTTTCTTGAAAAGAAGATAGAAACCTTTGGATAAATAAAAATATTTGCTAATTAAAAAACTAAAATTATACAGGTGTTTTAACTTTATCAAAGCAGTTAGTGCAAAGTAGTAAAGCTGAGTGAATGTATTACATAATTCCTCATCTTTTCCCTACTTATTCTTGGTTTAGAATATTGGTTCTATTTGGCATCATGCAATTCATTCAACAAATATCTATGTGTCATCTATTAGGTACCAGGTACTCTTTTAAGATGCTGGAGATACTGAAGGGAACAAAACAGAAATATCCCTGCCCTCATAGCGATGATATTATAGTTAAGGGACAAATGAGAAAGATGCTAAAGTAAAATATATATTATTTTAGATGGTGATAAGTGTGCTAAGTAAAAAAAAAATAAAAGAGAAAGAGGCTAGGCAAGGTGCAGAGCAAGGGGTAAGGTCACAGTGTTAGGGCTGGGGAAGGCCTTACAGCAGAGGTGGTGGTAGAGTGAAGCTGTGGGGAGCACAGAGCAAACCACCATGATATTTGGAAGAAGGGTGTTCCCTGCACAGGTAATGCGTGGAATGCTTTTGAGCAGGGAGTGTGTGCCTGGTTTATTTGAGGGACAGAAAGGTTTTAGGCTATTGTGGTATTTTGAACAAAGAGAATGAAAGAAGGGAAGGGTGAAAAGACTGGATTTTCATTTTATAATCATTCTATCATCTATTCTGAAATATGCATACCGTCATGAACTGAGAATTTGTAGTAATATGTAGAGTACTTGGTATGATTAAGGTTTGTTATTAATAATGAATTGCCTTGGCCTGACCTGTGGTGGCGCAGTGGATAAAGCGTTGACCTGGAACACTGAGGTCATTGGTTCAAAACCCTGCACTTGTCTGGTCAAGGCACATATGGAAGTTGATACTTCCTCCTCCTCTCTCTCTCTCTCTCTCTCTCTCTCTCTCTCCCATTCTCTCTCCCACTCTCTCTCCTCTCTAAAATGAGTAAATAAATAAAAAAATTTTTAAAGTTAAAAAGACTTTATTAAAAAATAATAATGAGTTGCCTTATAGTAAAAAAAGCTGAACACTAAGGAGGGAATAAATTTTAGAACAATTAACAGTAATCATCAAGGAAATTTTTATTAAAACAATTGGATGATTAGATTTGGGAAATAGAAATACAAATCTGATTCTAATTACTATTTCATGCTTGTAGAAACTTGCCCCATTTTATAAAATTGGGATTTCTGCAGAAAGAAGTTTAGGACATTTAGGAATGGTCATTCTCCAAAAGAGCAGCCCTTCCTGATTGTCTTAATCTAGTCTAAAAATTTCAACTGCGAAGATCTTTTAACAAGAAACAGAATAAAACTTGCTTTCTTTTCTTTTATCTCTAGAAACTCAGCCTTTGCACCAGCTCTTTTCCAGTGAAGTCTTTATTTACATTGCAATTGCTTTGGTTTTACTAAATTTACCTTAAATGCAGTTTGTTGCCACTGTACTCAATTAATTTTAGTTTTGTAATTAATACTTGGAAAGCTTAAACATTATTACCCCCAGATCTAGTCCCTGAAAGCAAACTGGTTTCTCTATATACTACTAGTAAAGGGTTTAGCACATTTTTGTTTATGTATGTCTGTCTGTATGTATGTGTGTTATTTTCCATTCATTTAACAGAGGGAGAAAAAAAGGGAGAGATAGAGAGAAGCATCAAATAGTTGCTCCACTTAGCTATTCTACTTAGTTCTGCACTCCTTGGTTGCTTCCCATATGTGCCCTGACCTGGGATAGAACCTGTGACCTCGCTGGGACAACTCTCTATCCACTGAGTCACCTGGTAGGGCAGACTTAGTACATTTTTAGATCTGTCAAGCTCCTTTACATCATCGACAGGTATCAATCTGAGTATTAAAGTCTATAATAATGTTAATGTTCAGCTAAGACTGATGTGGGGGCCCTGGCCGGTTGGCTCAGCGGTAGAGCGTCGGCCTAGCGTGCGGAGGACCCGGGTTCGATTCCCGGCCAGGGCACACAGGAGAAGCGCCCATTTGCTTCTCCACCCCTCCGCCGCGCTTTCCTCTCTGTCTCTCTCTTCCCCTCCCGCAGCCAAGGCTCCATTGGAGCAAAGATGGCCCGGGCGCTGGGGATGGCTCTGTCCTCTGCCTCAGGCGCTAGAGTGGCTCTGGTCGCAATATGGCGATGCCCAGGATGGACAGAGCATCGCCCCCCTGGTGGGCAGAGCGTCGCCCCATGGTGGGCGTGCCGGGTGGATCCCGGTCGGGCGCATGCGGGAGTCTGTCTGACTGTCGCTCCCTGTTTCCAGCTTCAGAAAAAAAAAAAAAAAGACTGATGTGGGGACTTTCATCATGCCCCCAGAGGAAGCTATCAGTCACCTGAGGTAAGGAAAGCCTTCAAATCTCTTATGGTTTAATGCTCACAAGAGTCTAATTATTTGTTCTTTCAACATACAGGGGTGGGCAAAAGTAGGTTTACAGTTATGAGTATGCAAAACACAGAGTTTATTCTTGTATTATTATTTATTTATTAATCATTGTATCATTATTATTATTAACTTACTTTTGCCCACCCCTCTATTTTATTGAATACCTACTATGTGCAAGCTGCTGTGGAAGGATACAGATCAAGAATCAAAAGAAATAGCCTAGTGAATGCATGGATTATTTTCATTTTACATTGTTCTATTAATAACAACTTGACCCTTGCCCTTAGGCATTATTATTCATAAACTAAAAGTGAATCCTAGTCACATAACATGCTATAAATATATAACCTTTCTTATATTTAACCTGGATTTGAGAATCACTGTCTCCCCCCCTCCTCAGGCTTAGAATAGACAAAGATCTCTTGTCTCTTGTCCTTCTACGTGCCATCCATGCACTAAGTTCTTAAACATTCACTTCATCTTGTCTGATCATAGTTGCTGATTCCCTCTGATTAGCCAAGATAGCTTGCTTAACACAAAACCAGTATTTAAACATTTGAGGAATTTCTGTGTTAATTCTAGGAGGAATTACCACCTGTGTCCCTTAATTATGTTTCCTTGGAAACCAGAAAAAAATTAAGCAGGGTTTAGGGTCAATCTTAGCTAAAGTATGAAAGTTTCTTAGGTGTTCAGAGCCTTGTTCAAGGTCCTTCTTCCCCGCAGGCCATCAGGCCCTGGATTTCCCTAGGCTCCTGTAGGCCCTCAGGATCACTTGTCCCCTTCCTTCCCAGAGCCATCGGGAGCTCCCCTAACCACCTTTCCTCCATCAGTCTGTCTACATTTTTATAGGATAGTTGTTTTAGCAAACCAATCCTTGTGAATCTCCACAAACCACAGCAAAGCATAGTATCCACCTTCTGGGTAGCTGCTCCATAGATTCATAATCATAGCATATTTTTTTGTTTTTGAAAACTTTTCTGTTGTTTGAAAATATCAAGAGTCTGAAAATCATTTTATTTAGAACAGCCATCCTTTGCCTTGTATTTGGAATTTCCACTGATTCCTATATTCATTTAGAATTTACATTATTTCCCCAGACTGTGAATAAAGATTAGCTATAGTATCAGAGAACCTTACTTTTAAAAATAATTTTTATTTTTTTCTTAATATAGAGTAATATATACTTATAGTAGTAGTTCATATAGACAGTTCTAAATTCCTAACATCTATGTGTAACAGTTGGCATTTACCATCTTAATTTAATTTCATTTTATTATTATTATTATTTTATTTTAGCATGAGAGAGAGAGAGAGGGATAGACAGGGACAGACAGACAGGAAGGGGAGAGATGAGAAGCATCAACTCATAGTTGCGGCACTTCAGTTGTTCATTAGTTGCTTTCCCATATGTGCCCTGACCGGGGGGCTCCAGGTGAACCCGTGACCCCTTGCTTGAGCCAGTTAGTGACCTTGGGCTCAAGCCAGCAACTTTTGGGCTCAAGCCAGTGACCTCAGGGTTTTGAACCAGGATCCTCAGTGTCCTAAGGTGATGTTGCATCCTCTGTACCACTGCCTGGTCAAGTACCATTTTAATTTTTTAAATTAAATTAAATTTATTTACTATTTTATTGAATTTATTGAGGGAACCATACAGGTTTCAAGTGTACAACTCAATAAGACTCATCCGCACACTGCATTGTGTGGGCACTGCCCCAATGAAAGTTTCTGTCACCTTCATCCCCTCCCCCCTTTGCCCACTTCCACCAGCCCCTCATCCCCCTTTCCCTCTGGCTGTCACCACACTGCTGTCTGTGTCTATGTGGGCTCTCTCTCTCTCTCTCATATTCTCTCTCTCTCTCTCTCTCTCTCTCTCTCTATATATATATATATATATATATATATATGCTTATCTCTTCACCTTCTTTTATCTACCTCCCAACCCCCCTTCACTGACAGCTTTCAGTCTATTCTCTGTATCCATACCTCTATTTCTATTTTTTCCATCAGTTTATTTTATTCATTAGATTCCACATAGAAATGAGAATCATAGCACACTTTCAGAACTAGAAATAACCTTAATTAAAAAAAATTAGCATGGTCTTTGCTTAAATAAAAGCCTATTTGGAAAGCCAGTGTATAAGAGAGTGAGAGTAGAGGTGTGCTAGATGGAGAGGCAAAGGGTCTCCATCCTCCACCTTCTCACCTTCCCTCTCCCCCGAGCAGCCCAGAGGCACCATGGGAACACTCCCAGACAGACCTCAGAAAGCTGCCTAATTTACTAGATGAGGATTGCCCAAGAGCTTCATTTTGTTCTTCCTCCTGCCTCTTAGAGGCCTGATCGCTGTTCTCAGGAACTTGAGACTCTTGACCTGCCTGCAACCCATTTGGAGAGTGAGGTGCCAGTCCGTTGGCAGTCACAGGCTTGATGGCACCTTGCCGTAGGGAATGTCATGAGGCTAGGTCTGAAAGATAAGGGTCCTTGAAACTATTCCAAGGACCTACACACAAGTGCTAAGTTTTCTCATATTACAACATTACACTCTTAAAAATATTCATCAAAAATAGAGACTTGTGAAAATGTTCTTTCCAGTGACTGTGGTGAGAAAACACTTCCCTGTGAGTTTACAAGGACACAAAACATTTTCCATTCTCACTCAGCTTTTGACCAACAAAATCTAGCCTCATATCATTGTCTATGTCCTCAGAGGAACCCAGCCATTTTCATTACTTTAATGGAAGTGGAGGGCGGATTAGCACAAAACTGATAGTGGTGATTATTTTTGGAAAGGTCCATGTTAGAGAAGAACAGATTGCTTTATTTATTTATGTAGCACACATGACAACTTAGAATAGATAGAAGATAATCAGGAAGGCTTGATGTAGGAAATTTAATTTAGTTTAGACTCTGATTTAAAAACAAAACTCCATGTTTAATGGCAAGGGAAGAGGGGGGAACAATTGGAGGGCTCCTTTATTTTTTATTGTTGGTAGTTAGATTTTGCCATCCTATTAGACCACATCCTTTTGGGGAGACGATAAGTGGTAGAGAAAACATGGTCTCTCAAGTCCTTCACTCATTTTTATTTAAGTCATAAATTTATACTTTCACTTCTTGCTTTTTGTGACTATTTTTTAGGCTCAAGGAATGTGTTTGGTGTTGATAGCTGCTGGGAACACAACATTGAATCGCACGGCATGATGCTTATGGCCTGCGGAGGATTCGTATTCCATCTTTGTCATTTACTACCTGAGGGACTTTGGATTACTAAGACCCTGGCACCTCTGAGCCAGGAACCCTGGCACCTCGGAACCAGGAACCACTTCCATCAGACTGCCATGGACTTGAATGGGGAAAATAAGCCGCGCCCACTGATCACGTCAACATTGGAAACACCGATGATGTCATCAGTGGGCGTGGCTTATTTTCCCCATTCAAGTCCATGGCAGTCTGACCGGAAGTGGTTCCTGGTTCCGAGGTGCCAGGGACTGAGACCACGCCCACTAACATGGACTGAGACAACTACCACTTCCACAGACTCTGACATCTCATTAATGCTCTCCCCCCTTGGGGGATTGGGGGGGCCAATGACACTTGCTTCTTGGTTCACTGGATCTCAAGCCACGCCCACTGGTGCCGGGGTCTTAGTATTACCCCGGCACCTCGGAACCAGGAACCACTTCTGGTCAGATTGCCATTGATTTGAATGGGGAATGTGTCTATTTCAGTTCCTCTCATATTCCTCCTGCAGACCACAGCCAGATTATTCACTGCCACCATCTCACCAGGACATCACTCTTTGTCTGTTTCATTGGTCACGGCAATCAATAACTCTGAATCAGCCCAGTTACTTGGTTTTTCTTCTCATGCTTTTGCTTTACTTGTTGATGCTGGAGAAACCACTCAACCATGCTGATGCTCATCTCTTTCCTCTTATATTTACAATCTTACAGTTCCCTCAATACAGCTCAGGGAATCTCTTACAAATCTTTAGTTGGTTTGATTTTCTTTTTCTCCTATAGCAACTGCTCTCACATAAAACCTTGGCCTGTCTCTTTAAACCCTATCTCAATGCTATCCTCCTGCAATCACCACCCCCACCAACATTCAGAATTCATTTGTACATTCTTTCCTACCATCCAGCTGTCCCAGAAGAAATGTGTTCTTACGCTTTTCCAAGATTCCACCTGTGCTCTTGATCCTTTCCACTTTCCACTGCTCTCAAACCTGTCTGGACCAATCATTTTTGTCATCTTGTCTGTCTCTTCGTTTTCATTGGCTTTTCCTTATTAACCTTCAATCAAGTTCCAGTCAACTAGTCTTAGGAAGATTTCCCCAGCCCTACTCCTTTCTCTGGGCACCGCTCTGTTGCTCCCTTCGACTTCACTGCCAACTTCTCAAATAGCATTGTCTATCCCCATTACGTGTTCCTTCTCATTTATTATTTAAACTGTCACTAAAATTGGGCTTTCACTTCCACCACTTTTTTGGGGTCACCAGGCACCTCTTGACTAACAAAATCAATGGACTAAGTTTTCATTCTTCTGAACTTATCTTTGGTTTTTAAACCTATTGACGTCTTGAATTCTTTTTCTTCCTTTGGTTAATTTAATCATAATTTTTCTTAGTTTTCTCTCCAAAATCTCGAAGGTTTCTGCCTCAGTTTCTGTCCATTCTTTAAATATTAGTGATATTCCCCAAGTTTCCATGCTCAGCCCTTTTCTCTTCATTGTCTTTATTATCCTTTTGCATGATCTCCACCCATACCTATGATTTCAACTCTGACATAGATTGATGATTTTTTTAAATCTATAACTCCATTTCCCAATTTCTTTCCTAAACTCTACTGTCGGGAGTCGATCCACTAATGCTGGCTAACAAGGTCACAGCAGGAGAAGATCCACAACTGCTGGTTGACAAAGTCACAGCAGGAGAAGACCAATGACTGCTGGTTGATAAAGTCACCGCAGTGAAGACGAATAGCTGTGGGTTGACAAAGTCACCGCAGAGGAAAGGCACAATGATACTTCCCCCTTTGACCTTTTGAATTAATCTGGCCTTATATCCCCCCTTTCCTGGGTGTGTGCTATTATTTATGGCACAGGGATAATAGTACCGTGCTTTCCCTGTAGATTCGTAGTAATTTCTTTGGAAGTGAGACAGAAGGTGTAAGTTCCACAGAAAAGCCTGTAAGCCCCTTGAACTGGGCTCATAAACATAAGAGGCTGGCCATGATATCCCTCACAAAGGGTTAAGTTTGTAGGAGAATTTCTTCTTATTAATCATGTTAGAAAGAATAAAGTTAGAACTTAACTAGTGTATGAATATAGTAAATGAATAAAGTTTAACTAGACATTAGAATCTTAGGTAAGGTGAAGTGGAGTGGCCCGTTGCGTGGCCTTGGATGGGAGCGCAGCTGGCAAGTAAAGAATGTTTTGTTAAAAGACTTGTTTTGTGACTGAAGGCAGTTGCTGGGCTTTTCTCAGTAAAACATTCTCATGAGATTTTTGTATTTTCCAAGAATAAGGAGAGGAATGTGGTAGGATTCATAGCAGCAATAGCAATTAATGCCTTCTGATATTATGTTGCTACTAGCTATCTTGCAGGTGCACTCTATGTATCTTTAAGTAAAGGTTACTCTTAATGCTGTGTCAGTTTCTTAAATCACAAGCCTTTTGTAGTCTAGTGAAAAAAGAATTAGGACACTACATGAACTCAAGGCTATTTGCCTGAGCAAGCGGTGGTCCTTTGCTAGTCCTTGATGATTTCGTCTGCTATCTCTCTCTGCGCCCTTGACTCACAACAACAGTAAAATAGAGTTATTAATTAGTACTAATCTTTTAGAAGTTTGTACCAATATTGTTATTACTATTCAAGTTATTGTATAACTGTACTTTGAATGACTTACCACCTGATCTGTAGCTTATAGATATGAATTAACTGTTATCTGGAAATATGTAACCATAGTGAAACTAAAACAATGATGTATTCAAAATACCATGTGATTGTAACTTAGAGTGTGTGCATAAAAAATAAAGTTAGACCAGCCATTGGTAGAGATGCCTGGCAGTAAATGCTAACTAGAGAATAAAGAGAAAGAAAAGAATTCAGCTCTCTCACTCAATTCGCGCCGACGCCGTCTCTTCCTGTGGGACCCCTGGATTCCCCCCGGGGCTGGACCCCGGCACTCTACTCTCTTTAGTAATAGTTAACTCGATAGATTGTAGATGCTTCAAATTCAGAAAGGCTAATAATCTGACCACCTCATCCCTACCACTTCTCAGTTTTATTATTAGACACTTTCAGCAATTTCCATGGAGATAAAAACTAAGCCCTGTAGAATTCTCTTTCTTTCTCCTTCTCCTCTATTACAGGTAAATAGCGATTAGCAAAAATCACTAGTTAATATGATGAATAATTTCCTGCTCTGGACCTTTTCAAAATTTAAGTGGAACCCAAAGGACTTAGTAATTTATATCAAGGTGAGAATAGTCTTAATTGCCAGGCTCACCCTGAATTAAAAGAGAACAAACAAAGGAATAGCCCTAATCAATGAGAACGGTGGCACCTGGTCAGAATTGCCTTATGTCCCTTATGCCTCTTCATATATAGCAAGAAAAAAAATTTCCAGTGTCATTTAAATAGTTTCTAATGTCCTTAGAATACAATTTTTCAAGGAATGTCCAAAGCTCTATACTCAAGACATCTAATTGGCTAAAATTTTTTGTTTGTTTTAAATTGAAAAACATAAAATGACACAATGTGGGCTTCTTGGTCAGCAGGGGGAGCACTACCACTTTGCTCTGGGAAGAATTTTACCAAGGCAACAACTATCTTTAATATAGACCACATCCTAGCAACAAGGAGGAAAACACAATGTTACGATCGATAAATTTACTCCCTCGTGGTTGCAATTTTTTTAAAATAGCTTTTTTTCGCCTTTGTAATTCAATAGTGTTTGCTTAGGAAGGGGTCATCTGCTGCCTTTCAATCTTCTCAGTCCTTCTTTTCTGTCATATTCTAATTAGAGAGAGAGGTGTTTATTTAATCCAAAAGAAGGGGTTTAAAATGGGTCACAGTGGCTAGTGTTACAGCCACCTGGTCGGTATTTAGGCTGAGTATGTCAAACAGAAACAAAGACACTGATTTGCTCCTTTTATTTAAACTGGGCAATACAGTGAAAGAAATCAGTCAAACTGGATTTCTGTCTAAAATGACCTTTTGTTTGAGTGAATTGATTCAGGAGATTGAAATGGGGACATGATGTCCTTCCCAGACTCAGCTGGAGTGAAGCCTATCAAACAAGCATGGCGGCATCGTGAAAAGGAAGCATCAGAGACCAGACTGTCATCTGGAGTCTGCTCTGAGGTTATGGACAAAATGTTTAACTTACCCTTTGTACTATAATTTCTTCTTTTATTAATATAACACACTTGTCTGAGAGGAAATTATACACATAATAAATTGAAAATATCTTGAAAAATCAAGAAATATCTATACAGTAATTCAAACAAAAGACTTATTTTGACATGTTTATATACACATAGGTTATACATGTATATATAATGCATCTATACCCTATGTTTATACATGTGCATACATATATGTATATATGTGTATGTGATTATATCTCTAAATAGATTTACTTATATCTGTATAAGATATATATAAAATCTATATATATCGCTCTATATATGAAATCTATATACATAGAAGGCAAATAGGTAAAGACAGTTCTTTCTGAAAGTATTATTCTGTTTATAATAATTATTCCACTCATTCACTGAGAATAATAATAGCTTTTAAGCAGAATATAATAAAAAATTCAGGGCTTGATTGATATCATTTCCTTCTTAAAATTCTTATTTGGTGAGAAGAGGTTTGTTTTTCTTATTTTTCATGTGCATTTCTTATGGAAAAAAGATGAGGCTTTAACTAAAGCTTCTAATACACACGCATCCTTATCTAATAACAAGCCTGATGAACACTTCACCAGTTCACTTTGCCTTTGTCTCATTTGTACCATGAATGGAAGCATGGCATCAAAATGTTTTTGTAAACATTTTAAGATAAACAAATAATAAAAAGTACATGATTCTAAATAAAGAGAAATCTAGTTCAACATGATAAAAAATGTGTATTTTATTCACTTAGTTTCTAAAATGGCTATTTTTTCTCAGTAAGTCTTTTTCTTTTCTCAAAAGACAATGAATAATCTAACATGTGACATTAGAATTGCTTTCTTCTTTAAGTGGTTAATTTTAAAGAAACAAGTGGAATAGCTTTTATTTTTCTCAATATAAAATACTATTTGATCTTTTTGATCTGTGGCTGGTTAACACAGAAGTTCAAAGTGAGGTGCTAATGAAGTCAAAATAATAAATTTAATTTTTGTGAGGTTTAGGTTTATTGATTATTATGGCTACAAACACATCCCTAATTTATCTAATCATTTGTGTTACACATTATTATTGCTCTCCAGATCTGAGACCAGATAATGAAATGTCATTTAAACAAAGCAAAACTATCTGCATCAAGAAAAGGCAACCAACTCAAGTCCCTTACCCTACTTCTAAGTGTTTTCAGTATTTTCTTATGATCTGTCATAACTATATTTTATATTCACGTAGTTCTTAGGAAAGGTTATAAGTTGAAGACTATTAGGCATTTTAGTTAAACCTTATAGGAAAACTGATATTATATCAGATAGACTGAAGTACAATGAAAAATATCCTGGACTGGGAGTTAGACATACTGTACCTGAATCCCAGTTCTTCCATTTACCACTTTTGAGCACTTCAACAAGTCTCTTAATATTTTCCAGCCTCAAGTTCCTCATGGAAGTAGGGAGAGGAGTATCTCAGTTTATTGTAGGAGCAAAATAAGATAATGAATATAAAGTACTTAGCATAGGGCTTAGCACAGAATAAGTCAATAGTGGTCGTCTTCATCCTCCACATCACTATTATATCTCCTACTAAAGAGGTATTGTAAAAATTAAATGAGTATGGAATATGGGCCACATTCTTTCTTGGATTCAGAACATTTTGTATACCAATAAGTATTAAATTCATGCAAAATGTCACTATCTCACTAAAAGGAAATGATGCTAAGAAAAGTTAAATAATTTCTGTATTCCTCAACTGAACGTTCATTTGGCAAGTCATTGTGTATTATGCACAAAATACTGAGATAGTTATCAAAAAGTCTTATATGAGACATTTTTCTTGGTGAGATGTATGTAGTACAACAACTAGGATAACCTGGATAAATGACAAAAAAATTGTGTTTTAAAGACATCAAGTTGCTATAGAAGCAATGAAGATTAGATGAACTAAAATTCCAGAGAGGGTAGAATATTTTTCCAATTGAGCTGACACTCTCTGATCTAGTTTCCCTAGGGCATTTGCTGATCTTGACTGTGAGTTGAAGGGTTTGCCTTAACAGGATCTTCTGGGATTAAAAGAAAGACGGAAATAAAACCCAGTAAACTTATGAACAGTTTTAAAAGAATGATGTGACAAATAAGAAGGAGACTCAAACACATGGCTGATTTTCTCTATAACATATTTGCTGAATTGTAGTACTATTCCGCACAGAAGGCTACAGAACTGGGGTGAAGCTTCTAAAATACAGAGTGAAACCTACCTTTCATAGTCTTGAAATGCTTAGGAAACAAAGGCCCTCTAGGAAGGACCTTGCCTCAAAATGCCTTCAGTGTCTTCTCAAGACATTTACCAGTTATTGAAGCTGTAGCTGGGCGGATCTCTTACAGTTTTTCAGGGCTGAGGAGGTGATGACCCTCTGGCTTACAATGACAAACTCAGGAGCGTTTGTTCCATGCCCCAGGAAGAGGGGCAGACCAGAGGTAAAACAAGTCTTAGTAAAACTGAATTCAGGTTCAACACATCTCAATTTCTCATGTAATTGAAATGACCAACTTCTCTTACCTTCTATAGCTAAAAGAGGAAAGGGACAGCCCGCTCTGGTAGACAACAATATTTGTAATCTTTGTGATATTTTTATGATTAATGTTTGGCATATGATATAAAATTAGTGGACATATGATGAGGCAATAAAATGTGGCTAATAACCAAAAGAAAAGTCAGATAGTAGAAGCAGTCTTACTGATGATCTAGATATTGAAACCAGTTTTCGAGTAGTGTCAAATAATTCAGAGCATAAAGTGGAGGCCAACAAAGGGACCAACAATTCTGAAACAGAATAATAATTACTTATGACTGAGTTATGGTTTGTGAAGGAGTGCTTTCTATCAAGAGAAATTGTGCAAATGTCCTTAAGGAGGTTGGTGGTAAGAGTAGGGGAAGAATGGACTTTGGACTATATACCAGGACCAGGGCTTTGTGTCCTGGATTGTGAGTGAAAATAAATCCAGATTACCAAATCCAAAATTCCAAAGGGGACCCAGGGAGTACAGTACAAGCTGTGGTGGGATTCAGCTGGTTTGCACTGGTTTGGCAGAACCAATACCTAATTTTTTGTTGAGGTCAGTGAACTGGTTACTAAAATGGCACTTGTAATCAGGGTTCTCTCTAAAGTGGATGCCTGGGCAGCCACCCAATGTGGAAATCACAAATTTACATGCTTTACTCTTTTTTAATGTTCATCTGTGCAACAGCATATTTTAAGCACCCATAGTAATGTTCATTCAGTCCATGGGTGAAAAAAAATTGCAGGTGAGAGACTGAAACATGTTTATAGGCTAGAGAGAAAGATCTAGTAGAAAACAAGTGGTTGAAGATGTGGGAGGAGATACCATTATTTAATGGTATCAGGTCCTAGAAAAGGTAGAAAGATATAGGATTTGATTTTTAAAATAGGTATATGTCTGTGTATATATATTTATATATTGGTAAGACTATATAGATAAAAATCAATTCTCACTGAGTGGGCTTTTTAATATAGTAAGATGGAATATACTTAATATTCTAATGGCAAGTACTAGGAATAGGCAACATAATATAACCCAAACAAATGCCAATTTAAAAATTTTTATTTTGGAAAGTGATTTTTCCGAAATGCTTTACTTTGCCTTCTTAAACAAAATGTTTTGAACATCATTTGGCCTTGGCTTGATGACTCACTTTGGACATCAGTCACTGTCCAGTGCTCTAACAGCGCCATGCCCTCAGGAGCACTCAGGGCCACAGGGCTTTTAGCCCAGTGCTCAATGGCTCCAGACAGCTGTGCAGTTCGAGTTCTTCTTATCCTGTCATTTGTCACTTTTCTGCTGCTGTCAGCATGCCCTGACTTTCTGCTTCTTTCGTGCTGTCTTCACGTTGTACACACCTGCTGGGTGAGGGCCTGAGAGGGGCTCCAGCCGTCCCCAAAGTGCACAGGGCAACTTGTTCAGCTAGTTAGGTGCCTTTATGCAGAGTGCTGATCCAGAGGAACTCTGGCCTTCCTGCCTCCAAGTTTTCACATGGGCTTCAGGAGAGAGTTGGGGCAGAGGCAAGTCTGACCCGAACGTAGAGACACACTGGCTAGCCTGGCAGCTTGGCCTCGCCTCCCCTTATCATCAGATGCCCTTCCTTCTCCTAGAGATGTGTGGTCTTGACTCATCAGGAGCTGTGACTAAACCCTCATCTGCATATGATCCTGAGTTACCAGCACTGCTGAAAAAAAGTCATGAAATCTGATCAGTATTTTATTTTTATTTTTGTGTCAATGGAACCAACATATTTTGTCCCTGGTAAAAGTGGATGGGTTTTTAGGGCTTCCTTTTCCTGCTCTCTAGGAACCAGGGACAGCAGGGACAGATTAGATCACCCCATGGTTAGCATCTCTAACTCCCCCAGTAGAAGGTATACCTTTTTCTTGGGCTCTCAGACGTTCAGAATTATGAAAGAAACAAGAATATGTCACCCCAAAATATGACATTTTGGGTTAAAGATTATTTTGAAGTAACAGCACTTGAAAAAGAGCAAGTATGCCTGACTAGGTGGTGCTGCAGTGAATAGAGTGTTGGACTGGGACGCGGAGGACCTAGGTTTGAAACCCCAAGGTCGCCAGCTTGAGCGCGGGCTCATCTGGTTTGAGCAAGGTTCACCAGCTTGAGCCCAAGGTCTCTGGCTTGAGCAAGGAGTTACTCAGTCTGCTGGAGCCCCCTGGTCAAGGCACATATGAGAAAGCAATCAATGAACAACTAAGAAGCTGCAAGAAAGAATTGATGCTTCTCATCTCTCTCCCTTCCTGTCTGTCTGTCCATCCCTATCTGTCCCTCTCTGCCTCTGTCACAAAAAAAAAAAGAAAAAGAAAAAGAGCAAGTACAAGAAGGGTGCTTTGACCTCCCCCTGAATGCAGCTGATAAAACTCCCACATGAAAGATCTCCTCCCTATACCAGGAGGAAAGAAACACTAGGGAAGCTGAGATCCAGAGAATTCTGTACAAACAGACTTTGTAATAAAATAACTCTCTTCTAGAACAAAATAAATGAACAAACAAATGGAAACAGACTCACGGACACAAAGAACAGGCTGACGGTTACCAGAAGGGAGGCGGGCTGGGGGACCGAGTGACAAAGGTGAAGAGCTTAAGAAGTACAGGTTGGTAGTTACAGAACAGTCATGGGGATGTAAAGTACAGCACAGGGAATACAGTCAGTAATGTTGTAATAACTGTGTATGGTGCCAGGTGGATACTTGAAATATTATGGGAATCACTTAGTAAAGAATGTGATTGTCTAACTACTACATTGTACACCTGAAACTAATATAAAATAATATTGAATGTAAATTGTAATTAATAAGTAAAATAAAAATAAAACATCTTAATTTTACATTAAAAACTTTTAAAAATCTCTTTTCTTCCTCTAGGCTCCCCATTTATTTTTTTTCCCCATAATTGCCTCTCCTCATTCAATTTAGCATAAAAGCATTTAGGTTTTTCCACTTCTTTGGGTCTTCATTTCTTTATGAAGGCTCCATGTCACATGAAACTTACCATATTTTTTGCTCCATAAGGTGCACTATTTTCCCCCCCAAAAGTGGAGGGGAAAATGCCCGTGCATCTTATGGAGCAAATGTTCATTTTTTTTTTTTTTTTAGCTGTTGCGGGGCGCTATGCTGGTAAACATATGTAGAATGAACGCCAGCGGGAGCGTAGTCATACCCGCCATGGCATCTGCTGAGTGATCTCCTGGTTCCGGTTTCCACAGTTGTATGCAGCACAGGAAGGAAGGCGAGTGACGTTGTGTGGGCACATTCATCTGACATCATCGAGAGCAGACATGAGAGGTGCACTGCAGTGGTGGAGGGCTGCGCTGCAGCTGCTGGAGCTCTGTGTGAAGTGCTGAGGTCACTTGCTGCCCTCTTAGTGCTTGGCCAGTTTAGAGCACATATTAGCAAAATCAGACAAAAAAACTTTAAAGAAGTGAAGACTCATCTAGCTGTAATTCTTGGAGGTCTTACCAGACAGTTGCACCTCTTGACGTTTCCATCAAAAAATCGTTTAAAGTCTTTATGCGAGAAGAGTGGAACAAATGGATGGCTGCTGGTAATCATGATCTGACACCAACTGGACGAATGAAGAGACCCACTATCACTCAAGCCTGTGAATGGGTGAAAACATCATGGCAGTCAGTGAAGAATAAAACTGTGGTATGGTCATTCAAAAAATGTGGCATTAGCAATGCCTTAGATGGCACTGAAGATGGTATCATATATGAAAATAGCAAAGAAAGTGTTACCAGTGATTGTGAGCAACTGAGCTTCTTAAATTCTGATACTAGCCATTGGGGGGAGGTGACATGGGGGGGTCAAGGGGAATAAGGGTGTGGGGGGAGATTTGTTCAGTGAGACACTTGAATCTATTTAAACACAAATTAAAATCATAAATAAATAAAAAAATGGAAAAAAAAATTCAGACACTAGTGATGATGAGTTCCTGGGGTTCCCGGACAACTAGAAGAGTATTTGAACATTACAGTCTCTTCTCATTTGTTTATAACAGTGCTAATAATTGTTGATACTGCTGTTGAGTTTACATTGTTGAAATATTATTGTGGTATATTTTATTAAATATTTTAACACACCATTTGGTTCAGAATATTTTTTTTTCTTATTTTCCTCCTTAAAACCCTAGGTGTGTCTTATGGTCAGGTGTGTCTTATGGAGTAAAAAATAAGGTGCATTAAATAAAGTTTGTATGATTTTAGCCCGCTACTCTGCTTTACATCAGTTTAATTCTTAGACGCAGCTGGAGACTCTAAGAGAGCAGAGGTAAAGTTTTGCTTCCCTTAAAATTACGTCTGGAAAATGATAGCTTTGCCTCTGAAAGAAGAGGCCAGAACTTTCTGTTGTTCTCTTCTTTAAAACATTTGATAAAATTCTAGGTGCAACCCTGGCCGGTTGGCTCAGTGGTAGAGTGTCGGCCTGGCATGCAGGAGTCCCGGGTTCGATTCCCAGCCAGGGCACATAGGAGAAGTGCCCATCTGCTTCTCCACCCCTTCCCCCTTTTTCCTCTCTGTCTCTCTCTTTCCCTCCCGCAGCCGAGGCTCCATTGGAGCAAAGTTGGCCCGGGTGCTGGGGATGGCTCCTTGGCCTCTGCCTCAGGCACTAGAATGGCTCTGGTTGAAGCAGAGCAACGCCCTAGATGGGCAGAGCATCGCTTTCTGGTGAGCATGCCGGGTGGATCCCGGTCGGGCACATGCGGGAGTCTGTCTGACTGCCTCCCCGTTTCCAACTTCAGAAAGATAAAAAATAAAAAACTCTAGGTGCAGAGTTTTGTAGGTGTACATCAGGCACAGACATAGTGGTAGTGTCACATTTTCAAAAGGAGATGTGATATAATCAAGGGTGCCGGTAGCCAATGCCATTAAATTTGATGGCAAATGTTGCTATCTGACATTTACATATCGAGACCTTGCCTAGTGAGTATGCAATGATTATTAAATCCTCAGCAATGAGCATAGAGGCTGTAAAAATCAAAATAGCTTCCTGCTTCTCCCTAAAACAAAAATTTCCCCCTTGGGTGTTATGTAGTAGGTTTTCTGGGAGCAGTTGATTATGGTGGTAAAATTCACTTCCAGATATGAGAGTAAAAAATAGAAATTGATTAAAACTAGTTACATTTGATCAAAAATAATACCATTTTTGTGTAAACAAACAAATATGTGTATATATAAAAATCATTGAAAAATATACATTTTATGTGGGTGGTGACAGAAGTAATTTTCAAAGTATTGGTCAGCTTTATAGTGGTATGATACATACAGTGAAATACTGTAACCCATTAAGTATACAGTTTTATGAATTTTGACAACCGAAATATATTTTTAATCATCACCACAATCAAGACAGAACATTTGCTGTCCCCCCAAAAGTTTCTTCATGCCCCTTTTAGTTAACTCGCCTCCCCTAACCACTCTAGGTAACAACTGATCTGCTTTTTTGAGAAGTACTATACTTTGAATTTTCTTCCTTTTGCTTATCTGTATATTGTAATATTCTCCAGTGAACAGCTATTTTTTTAATTAACAAAATCTATTTCAAAAACAAAAATAATTTAAAAACTGTTAAAAATAAAAAAGAAATGCAAAACATTAATCTATGAGATAAAGTTATTTTAAAATTGGTTTATATATTTCTTCCTCATAACACATGCATCAAAGAGTGGATTTTTATTTTCTTACTTTTTGGCCTTACTCTAACAGTGATTTTCAACCTTTGTTTCTCACGTACTCATAAACTAATTACTAAAGAAAAAGGGACCCTGACCTCTTCTTCTTTAGTAACTAATTTATTTGTGCCATGAGATGAAAATGGTTGTATTTAGTCAGGGGCACTGACCGTAGTAATTAGTGTGTGTTTGTGCCATAAAAAAAAAAAGGTTGAAAATCACTGCAAAAGACCACCCACAGACACTAGTCATTCACTGGACCCAAAGTCGCTCAGACCAACCCTGCCCTCAAAGTCCACAGCAACCCATCCTCTTATGAATCAGTGGCCTCTAGGGATTGAAACAATCATCCTATACAAAATGGAGAAAAGAGAGAGACAGCCCTTTTTTCAGAAGGTTATAGATATGTGACATCGATAATAATTTATTGCTTAGGATAATCGTTTTAAATTACTCATCTTGCTTCAGTTCTGTTTGAAATACCTCCCAAGCAAAGTGATAATTAAACATTATGGAAGCTTAACACAGTCCAAATATATCAACAAGATAGCTTTCCATGAATAGCTTTTCTGCAAAACTACTGAGAACTCTGAGACTAGAGAAAATGAAGGAAAACGGGTGAATGAAATAGACAAGATCTTAGGTTATGATGCTGCAAACCTAAGAAGTTGGTAGCTTCCTGTAAGGCCAGTGGCCATGGCCGTATAGGTTCTCTCATTGGATTCAGGCAGACGGTAAAGGAACTGTGGAGCCAAAAAGTGGTGGGCCATTCGGTTTATTAGAATCTCGCAACAGCAGATGAGCAAGCAGGCAGGGAAGACCGCTACTCTCTCTCTCTCTCTCTCTCTCTCTCTCTCTCTCTCTCTATCTCTCTTCTCTCTCTTTCTCTCTGGAGTCCCCAGCAAAACCAGTTGGGGGGAAAAAAACCCCTCTCCAGCAAACAATAGCAAACAACGGCCCCTCCCAATCAGGCAGTTTGTAATCTGCCGCCCTGTGGCAAGCATCCACAGCCTTACATAGACTATACACACATGGCGCTGCCCCGCGCTCATGCACCAATTAGGCAAAATGCAAGTGAGCAAATCTAACACACTTGTAACACATTGGTTTGCCCAACATTTCCCTACCTATAAAGGTTATGAAGGAGATCCTAGACTACTGTGTCAGGTACACAGGGTACTTCCATTAAAGCCAAAACAAATGATCAAATATTTATTGAACACCTGCCTGCCTCCTATTCAGATACAAAGTCCTCCTTTATACCAAAGCAGCAGGTACACGTCAGATGCTGCAGCCTAGAAACCCGATCAGAACACAATTTTATTTCATTAACACTGCCCTAAGGCAGTAGTGATATAGTACATACTGCCTGCTTACGCTGTAAGAAATTTATATATTTATTTTTTTTAATTTCTCCATTTTACAAATGAGGAAATCAAGGCTTCTAGAGCTCAGGTAAATTGCCTGAGGCCACATAGAAAGTAGCAGAACTGGAATTTAAACCTTCGAAGTCCTGCTCTCCTGAATGACCTCACGCCTGTTTGCTCTGCAAATAAAGGCGCTGCACCCTTCAGTCTGCTTGTTAATGTGGTACTGAAAGCATTTGCAACGAACTCCCCACGTTTGTAAGGCTTATGCCTCTACCTTCCTCTTCTCTTGAGAATATTATTTTCATTCATTTCCTCTTGATTCCTCAAGTATGAGATAAAGGAAAAAATGACGGGCTTTTATGTATTTGTCTGTTTGTTACCGAGGAAGCACTATCACCATGGAGAAAGGGAACAATTCTCAGTTCCTCTGCTTTATTTACACCCATCTGTTAGACTGATTTCTTCACAGAATTGAGTGGTTGTTAGACTGTGGTGTAGATAGAGCGTTTACTCCCCGCAGCCTCTGAATGAATAAAATTAATTAATATTGTTAATATTTATTATTGTTCTGATAGTTTAAAATGAAAGATAAGGGAACATATTTATGTGCTAGGCACAAAGTGTTTTACATAGATTATCGTATGCCTATTATTATCTTCCATATTGTTTTTCAGTTTAGAGATTTAGAGAGGTAAAATATATTGCTCACAAAAATTAGAGGATATTTCAAAATGAATATGAAGTGATAGAAAAAGAGAAGCATTTGATTTTTTTTATTAAACAAGAACATCAGAAAAGCAAATGACAAGTCAAATAAAGTTGTTTGATTATGCAAGTGAGATGCAAAACCAATTTTTATTTCATTGGTGAAAATGCACTACACAAAAGGCTGAAAGTACTGGAGTATCTATCTGCACATCCCCTGATCTCCTAATTTTTGTGAGCAGTGTAATTTGTCCAAGGTCACCCAGCTTGTAATTGCTCAAGGTCACAGTGCCAGGTTTCAAACCCACGCTGTGTGATTACGGAGCTGTTACACTGTACTGTGCTCTTTCACAAAGTCAGCTGGGCTCTCATGGGGTGGCATACTGAAGTCATTCAAATAACACTCCTATATTAAATGTTTCTTTTAAAAGCTTTTCAAAAAATGTTAGAAAAAAACCCAACAAAAAAAATCAAGAAATTTTAGAAATCAATAAATCAAGTGGAAAGAGAAAAAAGAGAGGCCAGTCACCAAGCAAGAGGGAGTGAAATGGGGTCAGGGACATTGGGAACTAGATCTCTAGCCATCACTCTCTAATGCGGGAGTTGTGTTGATACTTTAAAGGAGATTTGGCAGGGAGATACATGTCATGGGCCACTGCCTACAGTGAGGAGACATTTTTATTGTTTGACTGGTGTGTGGCTTCTGAAAGTTTTTTTTTAGAGCTGTGTCAGGGTGGGAAGAATAAGAGAAAGGGATTAGCTTTTAAAGTAATTAATTGAAAAGGACTACAGTCAATGAATATATAAGTGCTGGAGAGATGGTTAAAAAATTATTTCAACGCCTTTATGGTGCTGCCTCATATAAGCCTAATCTGGTCACTTAAGGTTATAACAACTGGTTTGGGGGGGCATGATTCTAATAAGGTCACAGTCATATAGGTCATAGAGGCCATCTGTTTACAATAGAGGACATCTTTTCCACATAACTATAATCAGCCAGCCACCTGCAGGCCCTGGTGATAAAGAAATCTGAGTGACCAAATATGTGTAAATCCATTGTAATTCTTACACACAGGCTTGTAGATATCTTTCCAGATTCAGTAATAAGAGCTTTTTATAGTAGCAAACACACATTTATTGAGTAGCTACTATGTGTCAGGTTTCTATTGTAGAAATAACTATAGTTAGTACTAATTTAGGGCTAAAATTCTCACAGATTTTTTAAAAAATGTATTTCACATTTTCCTTTTTTTGTTTTACTTGTTATAGTTGTGGGCCAGGACATCATATCACACATCAGAATTACTGTCAGAGCCTCCTAAAATGGAATAGAATAGAAAAGAATAAATAGTTTTAGAGCTGAAAGGACATTATTTAGTCCAAATTGATTACAAGGCTCAGACCCAACCCTAGTCTGACTTTCCTCAATTTATTGCCTCTATCATGGTGTCCATCTATCTCTTCAAGAATACTCAGGGTTTGCCCACTGAGTTTAATTCATAGCGTGGCTTTAAGATCCCACCTCTCATAGTGACCCTACTTTATCCATCTGGTCCCATTTTCTTAAATTCCCAAACCACATCCTCTCCTTTCGTCAAGCCTCATTCCTTACAGTTGCCTTCTCATGTGGTGCTCAGATCTACCTCAGAGACTTTGTTCATAGTATCGCTTTCTCCTACAACACCCTTCCTTTCATTCCAACTCTACCAATCCTTAAGAGACCTTGATTTTCCATTTCCTCAATGAAGTGTTTTTGACTGTTCCTCATTAACCACCTCTGAACTCTCTGAACCAATAGTGTAATTATAATACATTCCACAATTTAATAATTACAGAACTTCAGTGTTGAAAAAGACTTTAAGATCGTCCAATTCTGCCTTTCAGTCGATGTATGACTCCTCTCTACCATAGCCTTCCCAATGACATGCTGCTCTTCACCCAAACATGAATCTAGGCAGATCTTGCCATCTTTTATGTTCAGTCATTCATTCAGTCAATATATACAGAGCACCAATTGTTTCAGGCATTCCATTAGGACCTGGGCATTTGACAATGAACAGAACACAAACATCCATGTATTATCATGAAACAAAAAATGATACAATGAATGATAATGGCTAAAATAAAATAAGATGGAGTGTTGTGTTAAAAAGTGACCAGAGATGCTAATTTAGGTAGGGTGACCAGGAAAGGCCTCTCACAAGAAATTACTTAATTGCTGAGGGACTTAATTGCCGTGGACCAGCGCAGCTCCTAATTCTGGGTTTTGAGTGAGAACGGTGTGGAATTAAGAAAACAGATTCATTAAGAAAAAAGGATGGGATCGGGAGGACTCTTCATTGCTGATGGCAATATCCGAGTGTCCCATAGCCCCGGTTTGCTTTATTATATAGCCATATGCAAATCCTTGATACAAAGTCCTTGATACAAAGTTATACATCTGAGGCTAAAACAGGAACTCTCCCAAGGCATAAACAGGAATCCTCCCACCATGCATAAGTGAAATCAACCAACATCTGAACAAACAAAGTGAGAGGAAGGGCATGTAAATTGCCTCCAGCAACTTAAGCAAGCAAGAAAAGTGGGTGCAAATACTCAGCATAATAGCCAATATGGATGTGAAGGGGGGAGAACTTAGCCTTTTGCTAAGCCTGGAGTCTACAAAGGCTTTTTGCCATTTACGGTCCACTACACTTAATGATGAGAAGAAGCCAGTCATGCGCACATCTGGGAGAAAAGTTTTTCAGACAGCAGAACAGCAAGTGCATGACTTTGAGCTGGGGTTGGGTTTGGTGAGTTTGAGGATCAGGAAGAATGGCAGTGGGTGAAGTGCAGTAAGTGTTTGGAAGAGAGGTGGGAGAGGGGCTGGAGAGGGAGCCCAGGATATATCATAGGCCATAACAAGAAGTTGGGACAACAGTTTGTAGTTAGTTTGAACTAAATAAAGATCACTCTATTTTCATTCTTTTATCCTCCCTCTGCTTCTGGCTGTCATACAGAGCAAGTGTAGACCTTCCTCCACAGAATAGTCTTTTATATATTTGAAGGTATCTATCCTGTCTCCAGTAAGAGCTTTTTTTTTTTTTAATTAAAAAATTTTTTTTACATATTTTGGGCACTTTTATTTTATTTTTTTTTTACAGAGACAGAGCGAGAGTCAGAGAGAGGGATAGATAGGGACAGACAGACAGGAACGGAGAGAGATGAGAAACATCAATCATTAGTTTTTCATTGTGACACCTTCGTTGTTCATTGATTGCTTTCTCATATGTGCCTTCACCGTGGGCCTTCAGCAGACCGAGTAACCCCTTGCTCAACTCAGCAACCTTGGGTCCAAGCTGGTGAGCTTTTTGCTCACACCAGATGAGCCCACGCTCAAGCTGGCGACCTCGGAGTCTTGAACCTGGGTCTTCCGCATCCCAGTCCTACGCTCTATCCACTGCGCCACCACCTGGTCAGGCTCCAGTAAGAGCTTTTAGAAATAGACATATTTCTTTCTTTCTACTGTTTCTTCTATTGGAGCCACCAGCATTCTGGTCAATTTCTTTTATATATCTTCTACTTTTTCTATATTTATCATTAAGGTGGTAACTAGGCCATTAACACAAGATAGTTTATTTCCTTACTTTCTAATATATGTTCTATTTATACATCTCAAGATTGTATTATCTTTTTTTCAGTCAGTTACACTGTTGAGTCATACTGAGCTTTTGACAAAACCTCTGGATTATTTCCTATATCATCTGCTGTAAACTGTATTTCCCTTCAACCTGCACTTCTGTGATGGCCGCTGTGGGTAGTTGATGTTGTTATTTCAGAATTAAAGGCAAAGTCTAACACTTATCCTTGGATAACTATACCTACTACAATTTTATGATCTGCCACTCTTCTAACTTTCATCAAAAAAAGGAAATGAGGTAGTCAGGAATGCCTTTAAGACCCTGGTCTATCCTGACACTTGCAGATTGTCTAGTCAATCATTTTCAAAGTGTTTACAATGTGGCCCTTTAATAATTCACCAAAGAATTGTGGTAGGGATTACATTCAAGACAATACCTTCCAGGCCCTGGCCGGTTGGCTCAGTGTAAAGTGTCGACCTGGCTTGTGGATGTCCTTGGTTTGATTCCCGGTCAGGGCACACAGGAGAAGCACCCATCAGTTTCTCCACTCTTTCCCCTCTCCTTTCTCTCTATCTCTCTCTTCCCCTCCTGCAGCTAAGACTCTATGGGAGCAAAGTTGGCCCAGGCACTGAAGATGGCTCCATTGCCTCCACCTCAGGTGCTAGAATGACTCTGGTTGCAGTGGAGCAATGCCCCAGATGGGCAGAGCATCGCCCCCTAGTGGGCTTTCCCAGTGGATCCTGATTGGGTGCATGCGGGAGTCTGTCTCTTTGCCTCGCCGCTTCTCGCTTCAGAAAAAATACAAAAAACGACAACACTTTCCATCAAATTTTGAAAAGTCAAATGATATATGTCTGTCTTTCATGTTTTCTTAAATATCTCTGGTCTTTCAGTGGTTTTCACTATAATTGATCAGGCCTGGAAACTTAATTCATGGGAGGGAGCTGAGTGCCATTTTAAAATTGCATTACAGTGGTCTTTTTTTTTTTTTTTTAAGTGAAAGGAGGCTAGAAAAAGAGGCAGACTCCCACATGCACTCTGACAAGGATTCACCTGGCAAGCCTTGTTTGGGGCCAATGCTCAAATCAACTAAACTATCCTCAGTGCCCAAGGTTGATGCTTAGACCAACCAAGCTATCTTCAGCACCTGGGGCCAATGTTCGAACCAGTCGAGCCACTGGCTGAGAAAAAGAGAGAGAGAAAGGAATGAGGGAAGAGAGTGGTTGCTTCTCCTGTGTGCCCTGACCAGGGATCAAACCTGAGACATCCGCACTCTAGGCTAATGCTTTATTCACTGAGCCAAGCAGCCAGAGCAACAATAGTCTTGATTTCGTTGTCTCTGACCATTTTTTCTACTGTCTTAGTTTGAATACCATTGATTTTTACTGAAAAGACAGAAATAAAAGAGACAATTTTGGGAGTAGGGGGCATTCACAAACTACTATTAGTTTTAATGTAATCTTGATCCAAAAATAAGTATAAGATATTTTTCATTAACCTTTACATTTTTGTAACAAGTAACCGTTGAGGTTTCATATAATTCTGTATATAGGTTGGTGCCATTCTTTTACTCTTCTTTGTTCATTGGCTTTTTCCTCCCATGCTTTCTATGCTCCTAAGGTATAGATGAGCTTATGGAAAAGTGGGCTGTGTAGGTACAGTGCTTTCTCTAGACCTTTTTTTTCTCACTCATGGAGAAATCACATAGTCAGAATTTTGTTTTTGGTAACTTCTTAAGTTCTTGAACTGCATTCCCCTTAATAGTCTTCTACTATGAAACCGTAGTTTCCTCAGACTCTCTAAATGTGAAGTATATTCAACTTTCCTTTCCTTAATAATCATCCAGGAATATTTTTCTTCTGGGGCACCATTACTTCCATTTCACCAACAAACATGCTTAAAAATCTTGGGTTCTAGCCATTTTATCAACTCTTCAGGAGCTGAAATTGTCAGTGTGGTAAGCTAAAAGTTAATCAATAATTATTTTAGTCAAATAAAACTTTTAGTAAATATTTCAATATTTTAATATCTGTCATTATTCATTCTTATTCTATTCTACAAATTCTTCCTATTTTTTCCTATGAAGCATATTTATTATTTCATTCTACAATCTCAAGTTTACTTCCTTCATAACCTATATTCTGTGTTGGGTATAAAACACCTGAGGTTGTGAAAGTGTGAAAATTCTTTATAACCCGTTTCTTAATAATTATTCCAATTGAGATGATTTGGCACTATACTCATACTGTCATTCTTGTGTCTACATGAGTTAGACAAAAAAATGTTTGCTTGCCATAAACAGGAATCTACTCGAGCAAACGTAAGCTAAAAATGGGGTATTTAGTGAAAGACTAGCGTTATAGACTATGTATCCAGGGATAATAGCTGGGTTCCACAAGAAACTCAAATGACATCTGGAAAGTTGGAAATTGACATACCTCTCGCTGTGCTCCTTTGATCTTGTGGTATGTTTGCACTATTTTCCAGCTTCTGCAGCCCAGCACTTTCTGCTTCCCACGCACAAGGCAGAAAATGGTGATGTTATCTCCAATGGACATGCCCCTCCAGATCAAATGTTAGAGCCCCAAAACTCAGTTCTCGTACCCTTTCTTTAAACTCTTTCTCAAATCTTTGGTGTTACAGGTCCAGTTATTTGGAACTGGAAAAGAAAGGGTCATGATACAAACAGATTACAGAAGATAGCTTTTCTAAGAAGGGTATATATGAAGGCACAATAGAAATGATTTAGAACTTTCATGTTAGTACTGCCATCCCCCACTCTAGTTAGTGCCACAGATTTATTTCTGGTTATTTTTATTTATTTATTTATTTATTTATTTATTTTTTGTATATTTCTGAAGCTGGAAATGGGGAGAGACAGACTCCCGCATGTGCCGACCGGGATCCACCGGCACGCCCACCAGAGGTGATGCTCTGCCCACCAGGGGGCGATGCTCTGCCCCTCCGGGGCGTCGCTCTGCCGCAACCAGAGCCACTCTAGCGCCTGGGGCAGAGGCCAAGGAGCCATCCCCAGTGCCCGGGCCATCTTTGCTCCGATGGAGCCTTGGCTGCGGGAGGGGAAGAGAGAGACAGAGAGGAAGGGGGGGGGGGGGGGTGGAGAAGCAAATGGGCGCTTCTCCTATGTGCCCTGGCAGGGAATCAAACCCGGGTCCCCTGCACGCCAGGCCGACGCTCTACCGCTGAGCCAACTGGCCAGGGCCGATTTATTTCTGTTTTTAATTTTTTTTTCTCCACTATCACATTAAGTAGTTTCCAACCAAACACATCCTAAACTTCTTTGTAAGATACACTCCCATTTTAGATCTGAGTCTTTTATTCCAGTACTTATTTTAAATCATAATTTAGAACTTAAATTTCATTGTTATCTCTCCCATATCCTTCTATTTCACCCAAAGACAATCAATAAAAACATCCCCTATATTCTCAAATGTTTTTGTTTCTTTCCAATAATGTCATTCTCCTAAAGATATATCCCGCCTCACTATAAGAATTAGCACCATTAGGTAGTATTCCTAGCCATATGTTTCTGAAGTATACCAATACTCGCTCTGTTTGGTTTATTATGGCTGTCTTGATGCTCCACCACAGGGAACTACCAACACCAAGATGTATTTTTTTCCGCCCGTGGTATTTGGTATCCTTGAACTACTGGGGTTGTTCAATTTCTTTCTAGCACTTTTTCTTTCCTTAAGGGAGGGTGGTTAGTCTAGTCACTTCCTGCTTCTCCTTTCAGCATGAACCACATCCTTAATATATGATACATTACCAGTGGATCAGTATCTTCTTTTTCCTCTTTCTGCCACATCCGTACTTCCTTATTCTATGAATTCTGATTTTGATTTTCTTCTTTTGAGTATGAAATGGAAGCACTTTTCTAGAAAATATGGAATTGTCTTTTGGGAGAATAGGCTCATACTTATTGCGCATTTTTCACCCAATAGAATTTCTTCACCTTTGCTTTCTCTTTTACCTTTTCATTCATTCTTCCCTATTTGGTTGGATCAAGTTTTGAACCTCTTCACCTCTGAAGTCAAGATCTTGTACTTTTTAGTTTTTCTCTTTTAACACTACCATATTTTCCCATGTATAAGACACACCTTTTTCGAAAAATTTGGGATCTGAAAACAGGGTGTGTCTTATACAGTGGTTGTAGATTTTTTTTACTTGTATTTCCCATATTTTCGCACTTGTTTTGTGCTCATTGTTGTAGATGAATAAAACTTGAGTTCAATAACTTTATGTAATACATTTTTTTCAAATTTCAGGCCCCAAAATTAAGGTGCATCTTATACATAGGTACATTTTATACATGGGGAAATACAGTATTTTATTGGAATTGTTTATGCTCAGATGTTCTTTGTGAGGCTCAAACGTATTTTTCTAGCTTCTTCATATTTTCAAGCATTTAAGTTAGCCTGTTAGTATTCAACATACCAATAGCTCATGCTTGCTTCCTACAGGATATAAACTTAGCTTTATCTCCACCTGTCATTAAAGCAGTGCTGTTAAGTCTCGTGAGTCTTGGTTTGTATTGAGATATCAAGATACATATTATCTTATATTGCATCATTTTTTAAATTGTCTATTAGAATAGAAATTAAGAGCATAACTGTAAGTCAGATAGACTTCTATGACACTGTATAAGTTTCTGAAACATCATAGGCCTTAGTTTCCTTAGCAGTAAAATATGGGTAATAGTAGTTCTTACTGCATTGCATTGTTAGGATTTCTTCAGATAAATACCCAAAAGTGAATTGCTAGGTCATAAAATAGTTCTATTTTTAACTTTCTGAGGAACCTTTATTCTGTTTTCCATTATGTCTACACCAATTTGCAGTCCTACTAAAAATTCACAAGGGTTCCCAGTTCTTTACTTCCTCATCAGTACTTGTTTATTGACTTTTAAAAGCTCTCTTCAATTTTTAAATTTGTTTTTTGAATCTTTTTCAATTACAGTTAACATTTCATATTATTTTATATTAGTTTCAGGTCTACAGTGTAGCGGCATAATGATATTTCTATACTGGCACCATACATAGTTATTAAAATATTATTAACTATATTCCCTATGCTGTATTTTATATCTTAATGACTATTTTGTAACTACCAGTTTGTGCTTCTTAATACCTTCATCTTTCCAACCTCCATCCTTCCTCACATCTGGCAACCATCAGTTTGTTCTCTGTATCTATGACTCTGTTTCTGTTCTGTTTTTTTGCTTATTTTGTTGTTTTGACTCCACATATAGGTAAAATCACATGGTATTTGTCTTTTTCCGACTTATTTCACGGAGCATAACATCCTCTAGGTCCATTCATGTTGCTGCAAGTAGTAAGGTTTCATTCTTTTTTATGGCCAAGAAATATGCCATTGTATATGTATGTATATCACTTTTTCTTTATCTATTCTCCTTGATGGACCTTTAAATTGCTTCTGCATCTTGGCTATTGTAAATAATGTTGTAATGAACATAAGGCTACATGTATCCTTTTGAATTAATGTTTTGGATTTCTTCAGATATATACCTAGAAGTGAAAATGCTGAGTTTTAAGGTAGTTCTATTTTTAATTTTTTGAGAAACTTCCATACTGTTTTTCATAGTGGCTGCACCAATCTGTAATCTCACCAACAGTGCAGGAGAGTTCTCTTTTCTCCCTATCCTCACCAATACTTGCAGCTGACATTGTATCACAACATACAGTTTGGGGGCAGGATACACAGTAAAAATTACAGTAAAATAAGAGGAATGTTTTAAAGTCAAGTGACTAAATCAAGGTACATTAAAAAAACAAAAACAAAAGGTGCTAAAAATATTCCTGAATATCTGATACTTCAAAACTCAGATTACATATAAGTTAGCTGCATGTTTTAGTTTATTCTCTCTGTATAGATGATTGCATATATCTTCACCTACTCCCATTTCATACTTGACTTATTTCCACCAGATCATGTGCTATGTAAGTATAAAAAAACTGAACAGTAATTTCTAAGTAACAGACATGCAATTAAAAAATATTAACAAATTCTACAGGACAACTACATTCTACATATTACTCGTTTCTAAACTTTCTTTTGTCTTTTTTGCTGGGTGTGAGAGTCGAGATCCAAATTCCACAGTATTGTCAATGTATCAGGATTATTATCTCCATTTCACAGATATGTAAACCAAGGCTCAAAGAGTTCAAGTGAATGATCCAAGATCATACAGTTAGTAAGTAGCAGCTGCAAGAATGACATGGCTTAACGATAAACCAATGAGAAAGAACTTTAAAAGTAATAGGAGCAAATAGTTTGAAGTACACACAAAGAGAGATGCTTTTTTTTTTCTTTTCAAAAAAATGTAGGTAGGAGAATCAGGGGAGTTTATGAGGGAGATGAAATTTAATCTACAAGATTGCCAGTCAGTCCATGAATAATTGAGAGTTGACTAATCTGGAGCAAATGCTTTTTCTTTAATTCTCATTTTAGTTATACATGACAGTTTATGTTTAGGGATTATAAAAGCAAAGAAGATAAATTGCCACTAATTAGAAGATAAAATGGTAAACGTGGGAGAAAAGTGTTTTACTTGATGATATGTGGATTATAAGTGCATTCACAGGCTTTTAAATATAAAGAATGAATCTAGTGGAAGAAGATCCATTGTCAATGTTGAAAATGATAGTATATATGTCCATTCACCAAGTTTAGTTACAGTTCTCATAATATGAAACTAACCCTTTAAATGCTTGGTAAATGTGCTTATTCTGGGTACAAATGAATCCTCCACTTCTGAAGGCTTGATATGGGCTTCGATTTAAGTCTCCAATACATGTCCAGCGATTTTTGGTGTCTTTTTGGGAAATACACCATTTGGCATGATCTTGAGAGGAATTGAAATAAGATTGTCCAGATATCTTAATTGCTTTGACATTGTAGACATGATAAGGAAGGGAGCAGTTTGAAGGAAGCTCTTGTCTCTTTCGCTGCCAGGTTTCAGTTAGCAAGTGCGTCTTCAACCGTGGAGCCATCCAGGCTGCAAAGATGTCTAGGGTTTATAAGGAGAAAGATAGTGAAGTTAGTAATTATATTTAGATAAGTGTCTGAAAATATCCTCAAGAATAAAAATCAGCATTCATCGCTGATATGCAGGTGTCACATGAGCAATAATAACAACATAATTAAAATTGGTGGATGAAAAACATTTTATAAATGCTAAAGTAATATGCAAATAAAAGTTATTATCATTATAATAAGATGATATTGGTGTCCAAAAATGTTTCCATCCCTTTTCTTACTTCTTTTTTCCTGAATAATCAGTATATTTCATCTACACAATCCAAAATGAGTTCAACAGTCAAGTTATGTAGCATATTGTTTGATGATGGTCTTTCATACCATCAAGAAAAGAATCTGACTTTGCAAAATGAAGGAACTTTTGTCCCTGGGCTGACTGAAGTGTGGCAAGGTGCTGGCCAGGGACCTCTGCTGAGCTGGTCCTGGCACACAGCTGGGGCATGTAAATGAGCTCCTGGTGAAATGTGGCTGGGATGGAACAGCTGTAAATGTTTGGGTTGCAGACCAAAAGCTGAGAATCTGAAAAAAGAAACAATAAAGAAAAATTGAGACTTAAGATACCAATGGAAATACTGTTGGTATTACTGATATTTTGTGAATTCAAAAACAATAAAAGTATTCCCTTCTTTAAGCCAATAGCTTTCAGATAACTTTTGGGTTAAAATAGTTGGTACCTATTGAGCACGTACTACTTCGCAAGCATTGTTCCATGAGTTTTATGTGCACTTACTAATTAATCCTCATAGCAATCTTATTATTAGCTGAGTTTGTCTATCATTATCTTTATTTTATAGATGAAATAATGGAGAATTCATGTCACATAGCCATGGTTATCATGTTTGTAACTGATGGAGTTGATATTCAAACCCAGGCAGTCTAGTCTTGGAGGCCATGGTTTTTCTCCTATATGTATGCATATACAAGTAGAGAGCTCCCATGTACCAATCATCCAGCTTCAGGGATGATCAGCTCATGATGTGCACACTGAAGCTCTATGCTATTCAGATGTCCAATTATTACATGAACTCTACTACTTAGACAGGTTGGCTTTGGCTCAGAAATCCTTGTCATAGGTGAAAATTGGATGAAAGACATTTCTAAACCTCTTTTATTTTGAAATAAGTCACTCTTTGCCGCTATTTAGCAGCCAACTCAGTAAAAAGTGATTTGTAATACAGTGTTCCTTGCTTTCTTCCCTGTCAGAGTTTTCCAAACCAGAGTAACTGGGCCATTTGAACTTGAGACCTTAAAGAAAGATCATCTTGGGGCTCAGAAGGGTCAGGTTGGCAGCCTACAGGCAACATGAGATCTGCACAATTAAAAAAAAAGACCCCCCCCTAGATTTCCGGTAACTCTTAAAAATTATGGACATCCATAACCATTAGGTCTACATTCCTGCAGAGCTACAACAATATGGAGCTGAAGCTTCTGAGGGAAGCCAGGGAAAACCCCAGTTTGTAACAATCCCCACTGCCCATGCAACATTCAAATATTCCACCTATTTCTGTTACCTGCCTGGCCCCTGCAGACATTTGAAACTATGCCCCTGATCAAGTGTATAAAATTCAGTGCAGGACCAGGAACCAAGGCCCAATAAGTGAGCCTGCCCCAGGGCACCTCATGGCAAAGCCAATATTAGAATATAGAAATCAGAGGGTCTCTGAATAGAGAAACAAATAAAGTGGCAAATATATTAAGACAGCCCCTTCCTCAACATTATTCTCTCTCCTTTTACACACTCTGATGTTACCTATTGCTTTATACTGTTTGTACTTGAAAGTTACACAGAAGCCAGTTTGTCCATTCCGTCTCCCTGTGGGTGGATAATCATAGCCTTCTTCAGGAATTGGAGGAAAGTTGGGAATAGAATGAATCAGCCAGAACCCCTGGACTCTGTTCCACAGCAGTAAACCTACCAAAGATACAGTTAATACTGATAAATCAGAGAAACATAGCTCCATTTTAAAAATACAGTTCAGAGTTGCAACATTTGAGCCCATTTATATTTCAGGCTAATATTTTATTAGGCTGATAATCAATCACAAGGAACATGCTAATTTTTTCAAAGGTTTTAAAACCAATTCAGGCACACATTGTATTGCCCATTTCGGATAATAAGCCACCACAACAGGGGGTCCAGGGCGGCCACCCTGCAAAGAGGTTGGAGGAATTTCATTTGAGACGACAAAGAAAATTGGTTTTGACAGAATGCAAACTTGCTAAATTGAAATTCAACCTTGTTAAACTATACGATCACCTGGCAAGCGTTAGGTATATCTTCACTGCTAAGCAGCGAAGTTATTTTTAAGAGCTGGCTAAAAAGCACAGTTGAAAGAGAAAATAGCAAATGAAGAAATGTACTTGCAATAATTTCTTGTAAAGAATCAGTGCTCTTTTATTTGTGGTAGAATCCCCAAATCCACAAGCACAGAATAAAAGAAGCAAAGAGGAAAAAAAGGGAGGCCATGTTACAACATTTCGGTTAATTGTGTTTAGCAAAAATCTCTAGAGCAAAATAACATGGAGGCCAGAAAGGGAGAAAACAAAGATTTTCATCATCTTGTGATGTGGCAAAAAGAACCCTGTCCAGCAGGCATCTGTGACTATTTCCGTTTTGATAGGCTAACAAGACTTTCTAGCTTGTATATGACCATGCAAACATAAAGCTCATTCACTTTTGCCTTATCGTTAAGTGGAAACCAAATGCCTGCCAGTTATTTCTCTTTCACAAACACGATTTAAGAAAGCATACTATTGCTCTCTCAGTGCATATAAAGTCAATACCTGTTAGTGGATGGAAAAAGCTCAAAATTCTGTTGTTTATCTGAGTTGGATAACTTTCAGGGGCTAGCGTCTGCCCTGATGAGTGTGCTATTTGGCTGAAATCTTAACCTCCTGGTATGAATGCTAAAGGATGTCAAGGCACTTGGCAAAGAGAACTCCTCAACTTGATATTAGGCCCTAATCCTTTCCAAGTCTTTTCCTCCAAACCCTTGCAGCAACTAACAGAGTGGAATGAGAGTGGTGGTAGGAGGTTGTTGGCAGAGAAGTTGGAGAATGTGACATATTATAAAAACTGTTAGGTTCCATGCAAATAGGACCATCAGGAGGGCGACCTGGCAAAAATCAGAAGCACTCAATGATCATGATATCTGACAGTCATTACAAATTATATTCTTAATCAGGGGTTGCAAACTGTCAACCCACACACAGAGCAAATTTAGCCTGCAGATACATATGATTATGCTTGAAGACTATTTTTAAAACTTTTAATTCATTGCCAACATTTAAAAACTGGAAGATTTCCTACAAATACTAATTTTCAACATCCTCTGAAAAATTGCATTGCTATAAGGCATGTTGAGTAGTAACTGCTCCCTTAGACTCAGTATGTACTCTCCACTTTTCCAGTTACTTTGCCAGGTCAGCCCACTTCCCTTGCTGACATCACTTTCCTGTCCCTGGAGACAGTTGAGTTTGGAACCTTCTGAATACTTGCTGCCATGAAAAGTAATTCATAATTTATTATGTTGAAAAAAAAGGTTGAAAACTAGTCATAACAATAGTTTTATAAAAATGTTTAAGACTATGTATGATTTAAAAAAAAGGTAGAAAGGATTAAGTGTGATTATCTAATGGTTATTAAGATTACAGATTAAGATTTTTGTTTACTGGCATTTTGAATTTTTAAAAAATGCATGTGTATATATATATATACACTGCTCACAAATATTAGGGGATCAGGGAACATGCAGATATGCCAGTACTTTCAGCCTTTTGTAGAGAGCATTTTCACCAATGAAATAAAAGTTAGGTTTGTGTCTCATTTGCATAATTGAACAACTTTGTTTGACTTGTCATTTGCTTTTCTGATGTTCTTGTTTAATAAAAAAATTCAAATGCTTCTTTTTTTATTGCTTCATATTCATTTTGAAATATCCCCTAATTTTTATGAGCAGTATACATAGTTTGTAAGTAGAAAAATACCAAAAGTTACTCTAAAAATTTCTATAATATATAACAATATATAACAAATATATAACAAAATTACTATAATGTATAAACTATTTAAAATCAATTATTTTATTTTATTTATTTTTAAATGTGTATTTCAAAGAGAACTATACACTAAGATGAGTAAATTTTACTCTATGTAAATTATCCTTTAATTAACTTGACTGAAATGTGTGTATATACATAGAGACACATACACATTTTATAAAGACTGGCTGGTATTCTCAGCAGTCAATACCTGAATTTCTGTTATAAAACACACATGCACACATTTAAAAATATGTTAAGAATAAAGCATGTTTGAAAAGGAAATTGCTCAAATTATGAATTATAACTTGTGATATAGAAATCACGTGTTTTGATAACTGAAAATAAAGCATTAAAAAGTAAAGCTATTTTTTTGGTGTAGAATATAAGGATATTCAAGATGGAATACAAACATTGATTTCCAGTAGGAGAGAGAAACAGTCTTTGTCATACCTTTGGTGTGTCCATATTTTCTGCTGTAATTCTTAGATTTAGGGACACCATCATTGTACATTAGATAGGCAGTGTTGTTACTCTGCAAGAACATATCAGGGTCATAGTGGTGTAAATCCTTCACTTACAAATATGATCACAACATTTCTACCAGCTACCTTGCCTGCAATACAGAGCTTTCATTAACTCACATTAAGAAGTAATCCATTCCTCTAATTGGCAGCTTCTCCATCAATATGAATTCTGGGACATCCAAGACAAGGGACAGGAAGTTCATTCTCAACCAGGCATGGCTTTATCTTGTGTGACAGGAGCCCTCTGCATTGTGATATGTGTGTGAGGGTGATATTCCTATTTCTCTGGGTTGTTTTGGAGCCATGTTTCTGATTTGGCAACTAGTACATAATAAAAAAAAAGCACTCAAATATTAGTTCAGGAAATGAAGGAGGAACACCCAGCCAAGGATTACACCTGGGTTGTTTTTTTTTCCATTGATATTATAGGCACAATGTAGATGTGGTTGTCAGGATCTGGGGTCCTGCCTTCTTTATGCTCCATTGCTTGGTCAGAGCTTTGTGTTTAATTTGCATTCTCATTCTTTGCTCCTCCTACTTCACTGATTCGGGAAGGTTTTTCCTCAACCCCTTTCTGCATCATTTCACCTTTCTAATGTGGTATTTCCCGCTTAGAAAAACTGGTGATATTGAATGTGTGCTATTGGATGTCCCCTGGTAAGGCAAAATACAAATAAATCTCCAAACAGTTGGCCAAACCTCTGAGTCAAAATAAAGCTATTATTTTGAGAGTATCTCAGTGTTGTGTTTTAGAAACTTGCTTATATTTGTCCTGTGTGGCTTCATTTCATTTTTGTCTCGAATCAGTGACCTTTATTGAAGCCAATAATGTTGGTATTAAAAAAAAAATCTCAGAGACATAATTCAAAGCCAGAAAGGACAACCCATTTTCTAAAACAAACAAACAAACAAACAAACAAACAAAAAAGGCCCTTGCTTTTCTCTCAGAAAAAAAGTCAATAACTGAATCTCTTATAGTTGCTTAATTAGTGAATGTAATCTAAAAACATTTGTAGAAGCACATGTAACATAATCTGTGTAGCATTCTTGGCTACTGTGTTTAGGAATATCAGGAAAGTAAGCTGTTTTCTCACCCTCATTTCCCATAATTGACCAAGCTACTGCTGGCGTTTATGTCCTCCTCTGGAGAACGCTGACAGTTAGTTAGCTATTTGTTAAGCCTGCAACAGATGTGGTAATGAGACCATTGTGTGCCTTTGGGGTGCAATGTAGATGGGCTCTGGAAAGATTCAATGAGGAAATGTGTTCTTGTACTAGATGGCATGTATTATTCTAACCAGGTTTGAACAACCAGCTAAGGTTATAGGGGGTGTGGCCCTAGTGAGGAGAGAGGCTCTCTGATACAGGGGAAATCATGGATTTAGGAATAGGCAGACATAGCATGTGCCTTTGGACAGCTTTATTCCTTTCACACATATGTTGGGTATTATTTGGACTATGAGATATTGAATAACAGAGTACGGTGTCTCCCCCCAGACTAGCAGGGAATATAGACAAGCACATATAGGTAACTGCAACATAGTCTGATAAGTGTTATTATGAAGGTGTGTGGAAGGTTCTTATTTACAAAGACAAAAGAAAAGAAACTATTTTAAATGTAATCCAGATACTGGCCTAGGTCACCTTGACATTTGAGATTTAAAACCACTTGGTCTGATCTTGCCTCTTACTCTCAGAAGTTCAGTTCCAGGTCAGGAGGTGGGAGTTACGTTCTCAGTCACGCTGGCACATAGTTCCGGTTTCCACAAAGCACCCAGTCTCACCGGGACATCGCCCACTAGTGTTCTTCCTGTGGCTCCATGCCAACGCGATGTGGAAATCAGCCCCTTTACAGTCCTTTTTTCCCTAGAATCCGTCACTCAAGGCTTTGTGTATGAGCAGGTTTTACTGAAGGCATGAGCATAGAATGACTGTACGTTATCACGCTGAGCGCCCCCTCGTGCCCATCTCCCTCCATCTTCCTTGTACTTGTTAGTTAATTCCTAGCTCCCGTCTGCCCTTTTTTTTATATTGCAGAGCAGTGTAGCTCTAGGCTTTGGTGTTTCTTTTGAGCCTCCAAAGATCATTATTATATTCTACCAAACTAAGATCCGTTGCCCCAACGAAGGTAAATGACAGTGGCTTTACACCGGCCCAGCTCCGCCTGGGAGATGGGGAGGGGAACCAGGAACCTGTGTGCTTTCTCACTGCTGAGTTGAGTTCCACGTCTCAGCCCCAACCCCGGCTAGCAGAAGCAGCTGCAGGCAGTTTTGATTTTACATAATAATCTATTAATTCAAAATAGAGTTGTTGCTGAGATAAAATATTTTTTAAAAGTACCTAAAACAGTGCTTGGCACATCAGATATATTCAAACAGCCTACAAATAAGTTTTGACTTTAACTTGGCTCTGATGGCTGGTCTTAATGGCAAGTGAAAAAAGTGAATAATAGCAGGCACAGTGACAGCGCTCTGCACATTTTGAGTCATCCTTCAGATACACAGTCTCACAGTATTGTTGTAGGAAGTAAATGAATTAACATACATAAAGGCCCAGCACATTGCAATTGCTGTCATTTTATACATTTATGTCTCTATAAGTTGTTAGTAAATGCATACATGAGTTTAAACGGACAATGATTATTGTTTGATTTTACTGGTCACCCTTGGTTGTTGGTTGGAAAGCAGCATCTTGTCACTGTATAGCACATGGTGCCTGGAGCCCTGGGAGACGGCCCACACGAGGCCAGCAGGCCTCCTTACCTATGTTTTCTTTTGCTCGTTAGCTCACTGCCTAATGAAGTCCCGATAACAAGTTTAATCACCATCCAGGGAAGTTAGTTCCAGGGTCTTAAAGTAGAGTCCTAGCCCTCAACCTACCATTTTGAAAAAGATTATTTAAAAGGAAGACTGAGTGACCCTTTACACAGGTCGCCACCACTCATAACCACCGTAGCATGAATAGCCAGCCCCGTAACTCGTGATATACTGATCAAAGAGCTACATTGCGTTGTAACAGGAGAGTGCTGCTGTACTGAGCAAACTGGCCAGATCTGGCATCCAGAAGACTTCCGTATCTAATTATCCCGCACCTTGTCCAGTGATACCATTGGACGTGGTACCACTGAATGTACCAACAATTTGACATTACTGTAGAGTCTGATAACATATTCCCTAAGGTCTTGCTCAGTTCGATTCAGATTGTGAATCAACTTGCTAGGATTAGGAGTTGGAGAGGTGAGCAGTTAAAATCTTTTGGAAGCTGTAGATTCTGTTTTATGCATTTCATGTGATTCAAATTAATAATTAACTATAACCTACCTTGGAGGCATATGCTTCATACAGCTGTTCTAATGTCCTTCCCAAAATACTCTCAGTGGTATTCATTAGTTGCTTACTCCTCCTCCAGCTTCTGGTTGTGGAGTCTAGGTATAAGTACTCTAACCCAGTCGTTGTACTTTTCTTGTCTTGCCTTTTAGGTAACTTATAAAAGGCAAACCTAACAAAGGAAATAATTATGAATTACTAACATTTATTGACTGCCTCCCTGACAACAGCCACTGTGGTAAGCACTTAAATATATCACTTCACTTATATTTCACAAAAGGGCTCTAGTTCTAAGGAAAGGGATGTGTTCAAGTTCTTAGCCTTTTTCCCCAACTTCATTCATTCTTGCTGATTCCAGAGAAGGAAATGTGAATCTGACTGGATATATCCTAAGACGTTAACTGGCCTGGTGGGTGGGATTTCTTTAGTGAAAGTACAGGTATAGTGAGAGTGCCTCTCTCGGTTGTTTCTACAGTCCCTATGGCTACGCCAGGGAGAAGGCCAAGGCCAAGGCCCAGGCCAGCCCTGGCATGGTCTTTGATGTGTTTTTCTCTTCTGCCCTCAGTTCTTGGCATGTTCCTCTTCGCAACTGACTTGTTGGGTATGAGACTTGGGTTTGGGCTTTCGGGTGGGTGGAGGCTCCCCTGAGCCTCTGGCCTAACCCATATTCTTCAACTCGGCTTATCAGAATGCTCTGCATTGAGAATTAAGGGCCAAGGCCAGTTAAGTAAGTAAGTACTTTGCTTTCCTTTTTACTACTGTTTCCTGCTTGCCTATCTCCTTTGGGGAGGAGAGGTGGTTGGGCCAATATACCACTACTGGGCATGTTTGGATCATCTAGCTCAGGGTTTCTCAGTGTGCTCTATTCACATCTTGAGCCAGAGCATTCTTGGTTGTGGGGGAGCAGTGCACGGGTAGCATCCCTGGCCTCCACCTATAAATTGCCAGTAGTGCTTCCCAGTTGTGCTGATCGAAACTGTCTGCAGACATTGTTGAAAGTCTCCTGAGGGCAGAATCGCTCCGGTCTAGCCAAATACTCCCTAATGGCACAAACTGCATGTTAAATTCTCAAATGCTCACAGTAAAGCACGCATTGTAATGTGTCTTAACTGCAGTAAAAACATCTCACCATTTACTTAGCTGTCCTCAGTCTTACACGTCAATTTAAATAGACTTCTTCCTGCCCTGACCATGCTTTCTTACTCTCAGGGCAAGTTCCTCACATGTGGCAGGCAGCAAGAAATTATTCATTGGTGCTGACTTAGTACTCTGCCCTTTAACTCTCCCAGTAAGTTGTAGCAGCTTGAGACTGTCTTACAGTCTGCTCAGCTCAGCATTCCCTCTGACCGACAGTGCTCAGTTATATGTCCATTTACTTACAGCGAGAATATATTTTAAATATTGATAACAGTTTGGTGGCCCACCAGTGAAGGGTGTGTAAATTGTAAGTGTGCCAAGTAGTAGTTGAAGATTAGTGCTTTTAAATATTTTTTCTGTTATATGTTGAAGATTCACAAATGGATTTCTAGCCCAGACCTCTGTGCTGAGGTTAGATAAAACTAAATGATGCAAGGATGTTCCAGAAAGGTTTATCTTCATATTTTTGAAACCAAATTTGTGACATTTTTCTCCAAATCTCCTCATCTCCTGCTGTTAGGAAATATATCCATGCGAGCAATGTAAAAATCTTCCTTAACTTCTCCCTTTCTTCTACAACCTTCAGCCAACCCATTACTAAGTCTCCTCCGAGTGTTCCCTCCTCTCTACTTCCACTACCACTTCTCCGAGTTGAGTCCACACCTCTTCTCACCTGTAATGCTGCCAGGGTCCTGTTGGTCTGCATGACTCTAGACTGATCCCCAGCTGGCCAGCCTTCATAGACTGCTAGCGGGTTTTCTAAAGCAGATCTGACCACATCATGTCCCTGCCTGAAGTCCTCAGTAGCTCCCTTTCAACATCAAGTTCAGACTTGGGCTCGGTACATGAAGCTATTCATGACCTGGCCTTCACCTGTCTCCCTAAGCTCACCTCCTACCATCTCCTCACCTTCTCCTGAAGAGCCAAAAATGCCTAACTGCTTCCAAACTGGTCTCTGGACCTCTTCATGCTCCTTCATTGGCCTGAAATGTCCTTGCTTCTCCCTTGTTTTTCTAACTTACATTTGTTCTTAACACTTCGCTCAAAACTACTTCCTCAGAGAAGCCTTTTGGGCTCTATGCTCCTCAGTGCCTCATCTACACCCTTACCACGTAACTCTGAGCTCCTTGAGGGCCAGACTTCATATCTGAATTTTCAAAACTCAGCACAGGGCCTGGTATGAGCTCGGTAACTATTTGCTGACAGTCTGCGTGAGCATGCCTGTGTTCTCTAGCCTGAAGTTTACACAAAGCTTGACTCCAAACATAACATCAAACCAAAATATCCCAATTAAAGAGTGAAAAAGTGATCAAAGCTTTATGGGAATCCATGACTATGTTACAAAGCTGTGTTCTGTCTCTTTGACGCTGTTCAAGAGGCCACTGACCTATCCCTCACTCCAATAGCTGCCTGTGCTGCCGAATGAACAAGGTTAACCAAACAGTCCTATGTATGATCCTGCCCTCCTTCTTTCCAAAAGAAAGTCATCTGCCTTCTCTCCTTTGTCAGTTTCTCAAAGGATGTTGGGAGGGTTCTGTTAGCAAAGCCACAATGCAATGAAAGGAAATTGGCAATTGAAAGAAGTTGTCAGCTCTACCCCACATCTATGGCTTCCAGCCTTGCCCTGCTGAGAGCAATGAGTCAGGCCCATGGGGGCTTCAGCTTTTTCTCAGAGGGAAGATCCTTCACTCAGAAACCTACCCTTGTCTGGATATTTGGCCCATTTACACATTTGATTTCATTTCTTCTTAAGGGAGGAAGTGGGGTAGAATTCTCCTTGGAACTTCACAGTGAACCACTTTGCTTCTGATATGCTGGCTCTCTGCTTGCATGTCTCGAACCTTACATTTCATTTACTTACCAATCCACAGCATCACCTTCTTCATTTCTGCATGATATTGTTGCCTCCAGGACCCCAAAGAAGCCAAGGAAGAGCAAAGCAAGGGTTATTCTTAGACTTGCTGTCATTTTCTGTTGCCTCTGTTCCATGCCACACCAGAAAACTTTCCACATAGATTGTGGAGTCTTAGTTTCAAGTCTCTCTTGGGCTGTGCTGGCTCTGACGTTTGATTCCGTTTACCTCTGCTGTTTGTGTTTTGCACATTTTCAGAATGGGATGAATCTAATGTAGTCAGTCCTGTGATTCAGTCACAGCATACCAGCGTGACTCAGGGTGCCTTTGTGCTAAATTGTTGACTGGTTTGCAATGTCATCAAAAAGTTCTAGAGAGAAAAAAGGATATATACTTAACCCTTTAGAGCAGGGGTCCCCAAACTACGGCCCGCGGGCCGCATGCGGCCCCCTGAGGCCATTTATCTGGCCCCCACCGCACTTCCGGAAGGGGCACCTCTTTCATTGGTGGTCAGTGAGAGGAGCATAGTTCCCATTGAAATACTGGTCAGTTTGTTGATTTAAATTTACTTGTTCTTTATTTTAAATATTGTATTTGTTCCCGTTTTGTTTTTTTACTTTAAAATAAGATATGTGCAGTGTGCATAGGGATTTGTTCATAGTTTTTTTTATAGTCCGGCCCTCCAATGGTCTGAGTGACAGTGAACTGGCCCCCTGTGTAAAAAGTTTGGGGACCCCTGCTTTAGAGTATAAGGTAAAGTTCAGTAGACAGGGAATTCCATGTTGTTAAGTAGATGCTGAATTAAATATATTTCATGTTTTTTCCCCTCCCCTAGGATTGTCTTTGAGTGAGAGCAAATGCTTGTGGTTCATACATTACACAGAAATGACAGATTTCATGGTTCAGTGGCAACTATTGATAGTATCTAGCACTTGGAATATTCTCTATCTTAAGGAAATAGTCCCTAAAGGGTATTTCAAAGGGTTGTTTCATAGTAAGAGCAAATTTAGTTGTATTTTACCAAAGATGTTTACATATGGTCCCTACCTCCTGGTTTTAGCCACTCAGCATGGTGTTGTACTTTAATGAGGCCCTGGTGTCCAATTGGCTGTAATGCAATCAGGCAAACATATTGACCGCTCTTCAAGTCAAATAAAAAAATGTTACAAACATTTGTTTTGCCCAAACTAGTTTTTTTCACTTTTGAAACTGAATCTGAAGTTGAAGGCTAAGAGAAAATGGCCCATTACCATAACAACTATAAGAAGGTGAGACCTTTCTCTTTTTAGAGGAGGGGAGGGATAGCTAGGCATAGGAAAAAAAATTTTCTTTAAGTGCATGATGCTTTGATGTCAATTATTAAAAATGTTATTATACTAAATAGTAATTTACCTCATATCTGGAAATCATTATGGCCCTGATTTGTCTCTGAACTCATGGACCTATTTCAGAGCCACTTAAGGATTCAGACCAACTGGGCCCTTGCAAATCGGATTAGTTCTGTGTTTATATGGGAGTTGTTCAGCATTCTTGGGGCTCATAGGAAAGGGAGGGCTTGGGTCCTATTTATTCTAAAAAAGAGTTTTGTGAAAGATGTCCAGACCACCCATTCACATTTTCGTGTGGCCCCTATAAAAAGGCAGAATTCTGGGCCTCAATTCAAACCTGCTAAATTAGAATCCTTCTGGTTAGGCTCAAGAATCTACATTTTTTACAAGGTTTTTGGTAATGCTGGTATACCCTAACTTTGAGACTCACTGCCCTGAAGCCAAGGCTATGTTATATCTGGTAGACTCACAACCTTGGTTTACCAAATTAGTAAACCAAGAAACATTTTTCTGACCATTCATCTGTGGCTATTGTTTTGTTATATTATTGCATTCAGGAAAAAAAAAGATCTCACAACTCCAACCTTTTCATCAATTTTAAAACATTTTCTTTTAAACTTTCACTTTTCTAAGTTAAAGTAAAATAAAATTAATTTTATTTATTTCATGGTACTTTTTGGTATTACAATGGTAACATCTGAATATGCCAGGTTTAGGATTCAGTGATAATGCCCTTAGAGGATGTGGAGAATATAAGCGTATTGTTTTCAGTTGCCCAGCAAGTAATAGATGATCTACAAATGTTAGCTAAGATTATTTTTACTACAACTTGAGCTCTTCCTTTGGTTGAGCTCGGGTACATTGCTATTAAGATGGTTTTTGCCAAATCTAATTTTATTTCAAAGTCTTGAAAAATGCTGTTAGGTTACTTTCTAACAGATGTTGCTTTCAGTAAGTTTTCTTATCTCCCATTGTTGTTGACGTGACATGTCGATTGTCAGTCAACAACCTTCCTATGCAATCATTAGGTGTCCAACATTGTACTGGATATTGAAGGGCTTCCGGAATTTCAACATTATCCGAAAGCCTCGATTCCAGTGTGTCCCAGTTTTTACTAAAAACAACAAATTAATGTCATGGACAGAAGCACAACACTTTGATTTTAGTGGATGGAGAAAATACAAACTGGACTTAATGGTTTTTGTAATATTACCTTCTTTTGAAGCCCAAGCAATACAATATTGTAAAAATACCATCTCTGCTTCACAACATGATCAGCCCTAGAAATAAATAGAGAATCCCTTCATTGTAGCTTGATTAAATGTATAGAACAAAGAAGAGTTTTTCAGTTGGTAATGGTCTTCTTATAGTTGAAAGGTTACATTCGTTTATCCAATAACCCTAGAAAATCTCAGGCTTGATCTCTTGGACTTATGCCTCTTCCACATTTGCTCTATTATGTCTTCCTAGTACGTTTCATGTCTCTATCAGTATTCCATCTCCTGCATGTCTGCATGAATCCTTGATTCTTTACTTGGATCCGTCTTCCAGTTCTCTCGTACTCTTTTTGGCAACATTAATCTATTACTTAATCTATCTCTTCCAAATAACGAATTCTTCCTTCAGCTGCACTTAATCTGTTTATTAATCCATTTATCAATACATTTCAATACATTTCTAGAAGGTATGTGGGGTTCTTTCTCAAATTTACTTGGTCATTTTATGGTCACTTGTTTCTTGCTCAAGAGAAGCTACACTCTATTTCAAGAAGATAAGTTCAACTTCTCACTTACTTCTGTAAAAATATTAAGTATATGATTTTTCTATTTTATGTATGATAATTTCAATATCTGAAGTCTTTGCAGGCCACACTTTGCTGTTGGTTATTTCTGTAATTCTCTCTCTCATGATACCTTGCTACCTTGTGTACTTTAGATTTTGGGCTGCGAGTTTGTGTTTATGGAAGCTTAATCAAATGTGAGAATTTTTTTAGATTGAGATAAAGTTGTTTTTCTAGACCCTGGTTGTGCTGGCTTTATCAGTGTTTAGTCACCCTGTGAAGACTTCTAGGAGTCAGGCTGTAGGCTATATTTATTTATTTAATTTTCAATAGCCATTTTAGGTATGGTTTTCATACCATAAAATTTATCTAAGTTAAACTTTTTTTTTTGTTCAAACTTATACAAGACTGTTGATGTATGGAGTAAAACCTAGAACGTGATACACTGAGAAAAATGTTGATATACTTGTTGGGGGGAGACTTGAATTATTTTGATGAAAATGGGATGAGACAAGCAAAAAGTCTCAGATATTTGTAAAATAAAGAACTGTTCATTAGAGATGTGGTTAAAATAAATACCATATTTTTCGCTCCATAAGATGTACCTGACTGTAAGACGTACCTAGGATTTTGGGGAGGAAAATAAGAAAAAAAATACTCAGAACCAAATGGTGTGTTAAAATATTTAATAAAATATACCACAATAATATATCAACAATGTAAACTCAACAGCAGTATTAACAACCATTAGCACTGTTATTAACAAATGAGAAGAGACTTTAATGTTCAAATACTCTTTTAGTTGTCCGGGAACCCGCAGCAGCTATAAAAAAAAAAAAAAAAAAAAAAAAGGACATTCGCTCCATAAGATGCATGGGCATTTTCCCCTCCACTTTTGGGGGAAAATAGTTTCTCTTATGGAGCAAAAAATACAGTAAATGGAAGAGATCCAGAAAAATTTTATTAGGTTAATTTCTCATTATTCAGGTGGCTTAGTGAATGCCAATTCCTCCTGGAAGCCATCCTTAAATTCTCTCAATCCAGTTTCGGTGTCCCTGCAACACAGACCCAAAGCTCATTGTATTTTTTCAATTAAAGTAATTATCAGAATGTGTTCTAATTACTTGATTATTTTTCTGACACCTTAGAGAGCAGAGGTCAGCCAACTAGCCAAATCTGGCCCACTCTCTGTTTCTGTAAATGAAGAGCTATACACATTTGTTTATGTATTATGTATAGCTTCTTTATGCTATCATGGCAGAGCTGAGTAGTTGCAACAGAGATCATACAGCCAGCAAAGCCTAAAATACTAACTTTCTGATTTTGTATGAAAAAAGTTTGTTCTAGTGCGTAATCTCTATCAGAGCAGAACAGTATCTATTTTGTTTGCTATTGTATCTCCAGAACTTACCATGGTACTTATTACATAGAAGAAGCTAAATAATTATAAGTGAATTAAGAATTGAATGAAAAAGGGTTTGAGAAACTTCTATTGAGGGTTATGTGAATTTAGAATGAATTAAAACTAATCAAAGAAATAAACAAATGTGGTTATGTAGGTAAAATCCCATTATAAAGAACTTCACTAGAATGTCAAGGAAGTAGCTGGATATATTTAAAATAATCAAGCAGGCCCTGGCCGGTTGGCTCAGTGGTAGAGCGTCGGCCTAGTGTGCGGAGGACCCGGGTTCGATTCCCGGCCAGGGCACATAGGAGAAGCGCCCATTTGCTTCTCCACCCCTCCACCGCACTTTCCTCTCTGTCTCTCTCTTCCCCTCCCGCAGCCGAGGCTCCATTGGAGCAAAGATGGCCCGGGCGCTGGGGATGGCTCTGTGGCCTCCGCCTCAGGCGCTAGAGTGGCTCTGGTCGCAATATGGCGACGCCCAGGATGGGCAGAGCATCGCCCCCTGGTGGGCAGAGCGTCGCCCCTGGTGGGCGTGCCGGGTGGATCCCGGTCGGGCGCATGCGGGAGTCTGTCTGACTGTCTCTCCCTGTTTCCAGCTTCAGAAAAATAGAAGAAAAAAAAAAAAAAAAAAGAAAAAGAAAAAAAAATAAAATAAGCAAACCTGGGTGCCATGCCTGCCCCCAACTTTCATTAGCCATGTGGTTTTTTACCAAACTATTTAACATCATGAACATCAGCTTCCTTTTCTATGGTGGAATTCACGATCTGTGCCTTCATAGAGCGCCATCAGGATTCAATGAGAAGCTTTGTGCATAGCCTCTGGCACATAACTAATGGTCATTACATGCTGCTTCCTTCCCCCTTATTTCCTTTTCCTTCCATGTTGTACCTACTTCTCTGTCCTTGCAGTCGGACTAGAAACAGTCCATTGGTAATATGCTTCTGATGATCACAAAATAAGCCAACTTCACTCATTTTCCCAATGGTTCTTAGCCAGATAAAAGTCAGTGTTCAATTCAAACGTAGTGCCCTGTTGAATGAAGCTGAGTTTTCATTCTCCCCTTATTTCACAGTTTAAAATCCTTCCAATAAACAGAATCTGAGCTTAGAATTTTCTTGTAATTAAAAAAGAAAAATGAAGTGTTAGAAAAAGTGATGGTTGGGTGGGGGGCATCTCTCAGCGTTGGGTAAGTTCTGCCTGGTATAGTATAGTAGACTAACCCTTTCAGTCTCAGCAGGGCTCTCTCTACTATACCAGTCTGCCTATCAGCTGTGTGACTTTGGGCTGCTCACTTAACATCTCTGAGCTAGTTTATTTTTAAAATACGGAGTCTTTTTTTTTTTTTTTTTAAGATTTTATTTATTGATTTTAGAGAGAGAGAGTGAGAGAGAAGGGGGGGGAGGAGCAGGAAGCATCATCTTTCACACCAAATCACAAGGTTTTTGTGAGGAATAGATAACATAAGTCTCATTGGGTGGAAAATTTAAAAATTATGTAGAAATATAGGTTTCTGCAATAACATGATCATTACTCCCCTTCTGTTGGGATCAGTATGCTTTTTCCCCTGTCCCTAATCAGTGGAGCGCTTGCCATAGGGGGGTGTGGGGACTCTGACGTATTGGGAAAGAGCATGTCATCTAGAGTCCAATGGGTTGGGCTTTCCTCCTGCCTCTGTCACCTAGTGACTATGAACTTGGCTGGTTACCTATCCCTAACGTCTTCCTTTGTTTAATATGGATGATATGCCTACTTACTCGTTTTTGTTTTTTCTTTTTTGTAAAGAATTAGAGGAAATAATAGATGCAAATTTTCTGAAACATATCAAACCCTCACTAAATGGTTGGTACTATTAGTTTTATTTTCAAGATTTGTACATTAGAAAAGAGAGATCTTTTTTTTTTAACAGATTTTTTTAAATTTTATTTATTCGTTTTTTTAGAGAGGAGAGAGAGAGAGAGGAGCGAGACAGAGAGAGAGAAGGGGGAGGAGCTGGAAGCATCAACTCCCATATGTGCCTTGACCAGGCAGGCCCAGGGTTTTGAACCGGCGACCGACGCTTTATCCACTGCACCACCACAGGTCAGGCCAAGGGAGGTCTTTTATTGTATGCATTTAGTAAGCCTTTCTGGAGGTCCTCATCACTTCTTTGTTGTGAAGTTTCCTGCCCCCAATTCCAGAGGCTCCTCAGGGCCTTTCCAATTCCCTGCCCCAAGGCTGTTGGCGAGGTGGAGAGGTGGTCAGGAATATCAGCACTTCCCTGGCTTTCAGCAATGACTCTCTCTCCCTCTGTAATAGGCAGGGGTATGGAAATCACCGAGCACGTGTAAATGGAGTCTTCCTAAAGTAACGGGCCACTGTTTCTTTCTACCATCTTATATGTATAAACTGTGATGTTCTTAAAACATCTGCTTTTGACAAATCCCTTAGAGTCACCCTTTGAACATAACTCAGGGTACATCCCCCTTTGATAGCAAAAATAAACCACTCTACAGCCTAAAGCAACATGACATTTTCTCCTAGAATCAATATTTTTTCATCTGACATTTAGTAGATCCTACGCAACCAAAAAAATACCAGTGCCTCTACGGTTGTTATTTATTATTATTGTCCTTATCATTACGTATTGTTAAAATTCACCAAAGTGATATTAACGATGTCCATTGGAGTGCTCTTTTTTTAAAGATTTTATTCATTTTAGAGGGGAGAGAGAGAGTGTGTGTGTGAGAGAGTGAGAAAGAGAGAGAAGAAGGGAGGAGTAGGAAGCATCAACTTGTGCCTTGACCAGGCAAGCCCGGGTTTCAAACCAGCGACCTCAGCATTCCAGGTTGACTCTTTATGCACTGGAGTGCTCCTTTTTCTTATGTAAGTCCAGCATTTTTCTCTGAAGTTCTTTTGTTCACAAATATGCAAGAAAATATCCAGGCAAGGGAAAAGCCTGGGCAGAGAATTGAAAGAACTCCTCAGAGACAGCAAGAGAGGCTGTATTCAGCACAGTTCTCCCATCTATCTGCAACTGAGCTGGTATTTACACCGGGCAATGGGTCCTAACTAGCTAGCACTTCTGTATTCCTCTCTGTCATGAAGGGTAGAGATGCTCTTCTAAGACTTGAGAGAAAATTCTAGTTACTTTAAAATTTAAATTTGTAAAAGTTTTCTCTTATTTTTCCCAACATTTTCTGCTTCAAATCCATCCACTGGACCTTGTCAGGTTAACAGCCTCCAGGCTAAGAACCCTTAGACCTGCGACAATCTACATCCCTTTCAATAGGACCTGGAAATAAGAGAACAGTCACTATTTTATCACAGAAGCGAAACTTTTTATATGATTTATTTAAAATCTCTGAAGTTTTCTCCAACGTTACTTGCGGGCAAATAATGGTTCTCTATCCCTTTCTATTTCAAAACATATCTACAAAAAGGGGATTTTCTTTGTGTAGAGCCAGGAACAGATTTACTCCTGCTGATACTTTGTCCAGAGTATTGCACAGAAAATTTAGAGTCCTCTTGTAACTGTGCCTGCAAGCCGCACAAGCCTGGGAAGGACCACAAAAGTATGGAGGCCGAAGCAGGCCTCCTCACAGCAGCAGTCTTTGGCTTTGGCCATCTAGCTCTGAATTGATGTGCCGTCTGGGTATTTATCACTAACAGAAACCAGAAAGACTTTGATGCAAAATTTGACATAGAATTATTGTTTATCAATGATAATTATAGCTAACATTTATTGAACACTTACTATAATATTTGCCAGACACTTTTCTGAGTACAGTACTTTATGTTTTTCCTTGTGTAATCCTCACAGCAGTGCCAAGAGGTCAGCACTACTATTAAACCCACTTTATAGATGGAGAAATTTGCCTCCGTTCAGAGAGCTAATAGGTGGCAGAACAAAGATTCACACAGGCCTGCCAGAGTCCATGGCCTAGAGCCGTGCTCTCGGCCCCCTCCCCATGCCCCAGACTAGAGCGACCTTTGTGTTTCACTGTGCAGTGATCTTGGACATGGATCTCTGCACCACACTGTGCATTACGCACAATAGGGTTCTGGCACTTACTTCTGACAAAGTCTCTGACTTTGGAAATGAGGAGGCCTGTTGCAGGGAACAACCTCAGTTGTGGTCCAGACCATTACCTATTTTGGCAGGTCCTGCTGAGAGACCCTTGGGTGTCCCACACCATTCTTGTTCCATTTGTTCCACCCTCAGATGGTTGTGTCCCTTTGCTCTGATTCACAGGTCAGTAAACCGGATTACTCAAGCTTTGCTCAGGTGCCAAGGCCTAGTCAGGCGCTTGCTAAGGAGCACGGACCCTCTGGCGTGTGGCGCGCTTGACCTCTCCGTCTTGTTAGCAGTGTGTACACTTTGTGCTGCATTGCTGACTCTGTCTACACACAGTTCCGCCCTTCCTGGGCCTTTATTCTCTAGCCGGCTGTGTCTGTGGCCTCCAAGCTATGGTGATCAGTGGAAAGAAGGGGCCTTCCCCACTTTCCCAGGAAAAGGAACTTCCTGATCGGGGTCTGAGCTGAAGCAGCTCTTTCTGTATTGAACTCTTTTGGAGTATTTTTATGAACTATTCTGTGTCATCACACAAGGGGTGGTGGTGGGGTGCACCACCCATTCATTCACGACACATTTATTAAACACCTATTCACGTTCCAGGCACTGTGCTAAGCACTGGGGTTGCCATGACAACTAAGATAAAAATTGTTCCTGCTTCCATAATTTACCATTCCTGAACAAATCAGACATAAAATGAGGGCATTGCAATACAATTTGATAAAGACTCTGATAGGAAAAACCTGCGCTGAGAGCACGTAGAAGAGGCACCTACTTCAGATCTGAAGGGCTGGGGCAGATTGCCGCAGAGAAGTGACATCCGAGACTTGAAGGCCGACTAGAAGAAGTTAGGGGAAGAGGTGGGCAGTTGGGTAGCAAGGAAGAGAAAGATTGTTGAAGAAAGAAGGAACGGCTGATCAAAAGGCCGCAGGCAGGAGAGCTTGCAGAGCCTGGGCGAGCACAGTCAGCTCAGGACGCTGAAGCCGTTTGCAACAGGGTGTGGTAAGACAGGAAGCTGGAGAGATGAGCGGGGCTGGGATATGAAGCGTGGCTGTCACCGAGTCTTTGTACGTGTCACACAGGGACCGCTTGCTTTCACAGACTAAGCTACTGCACCTTGAGTGTTTGTGGCGGTGGAGGGAACTGAGGGATAACAGTTGTTGAGTCTTGCTGTGTACTGGAGATAATGGATAATTTCAGAGACCTTTGGTTCTGAATCGTGGCTCATACCATTCTGGGGCCCCAAACCAGCCAAGTGCCTCTCTCCCCCAGGTAGAATCTCTTGTTGTGTAAGGCACACCAGAGTCTTTCTCCTGCTGCTACCAGTAGTGCTCTTCACTCCAAACACCGGTGCCCTTACTTTGTTTCTCCGCTGCTGCGTCCACAGCCAAGTCTGGCGTGACCACCATTGTTGGGGTCGACCTCACTACACCACAGGGTACTAGGAACTGAACCAGCCAGGCCTTTCACACTCACCAGCAACCCTGCAAGAAAGGGTGGTTGTCTCCATTGGTACAAATGGGAAAAGTGAGGCTCAGAGACATCAAATTATTTGGAGCAAGCCACAAAGCTATAAGCAGCAGGGCAGCATGTGGGCCTTCTCTGGTTCCAAAGCCATAACAACAGTGCCTCTTTCCCCGTCACTATTATAGTTATTAGGATCCCTAAGTCTGCTCTTCCTGTGTTCTTATTGAGCCTTTTCTTGAAAATGAGTTCCCCAAAGATTGGGTCAGAGGCTTTTGAGGGGCCCTTCCAAGAGTTGTCCCTTAAATATGTCCCTCCCACAGAGAAGGGACGGAATGCAGACACCACAAACCTTTAGGGTAAGCAGCATGCCCCACTAAGCTCTGTCTCCAAGGTTTTCTCACTTTCATTAAGAACATTACAATAATTTCAAGAATACAAAATGTTAGCTAGGAGTTAAAATTTTTTCCCCATGGAATCTGGTGATTTTTTTTTTTTAATAATTTTATTTTTTTAATGGGGTGACATCAATCAATCAGGATACATATATTCAAAGATAACAAGTCCAGGTTATCTTGTCGTTCAATTATGTTGCATACCCACCACCCAAAGTCAGATTATCCTCTGTCACCTTCTATCTTGTTTTCTTTGTGCCCCTCCCCACCCCCTTTCCCTCTCCCATTCCCCCCTCCCCCCTGTAACCACCACACTCTTATCAATGTCTCTTAGTTTCACTATTATGTCCCACCTACGTATGGAATAATACAGTTCCTGGTTTTTTCTCATTTACTTATTTCGCTTCGTATCATGTTATCAAGATCCCACCATTTTGCTGTAAATGTTCCGATGTCATCATTTCTTATGGCTGAGTAGTATTCCATAGTGTATATGTGCCACATCTTCTTTATCCAGTCATCTATTGATGGGCTTTTTGGTTGTTTCTATGTCCTGGCCACTGTGAACAATGCTGCAATAAACATGGGGCTGCATGTGTCTTTACGTATCAATGTTTCTGAGTTTTTGGGGTATATACCCAGTAGAGGGATTGCTGGGTCATAAGGTAGTTCTATTTTCAGTTTTTTGAGGAACCACCATACTTTCTTCCATAATGGTTGTACTACTTTACATTCCCATCTGGTGATTTTTTTATGCAAACATATTTTTAGGCAGCCCTTGGCGTACCTGAGCATGTCACCCATGTGTGGTTAGCAGGTGAGATTCCTTCTCTGTGCCTTTCCCCAGATTCTCACTGAATATTGGTTTTTGTTTATTTTTGTCCCCCTTTTCATTACCATTTTAATGTTCAATTTCAATGTTAAATAAAATAAGTTTTTCTGACCCTCCTTCCTGCCTCTTCTTCTCCTTCCCGCCTCTTTTCTCAAACACCTATAACGCCCAGGCACAAGTCTTGTGGATCCTAGCAGTAGAGATGGACATATTTGCAAGCGAGAGCTCCCGCTTTGGACAAGGGTACCAGTGAATCAATCACCACGCTTTTATTAGGTGTCTCTTAGCTAAAAGCATAGCTTTCACTGCAGCCAGATGGCCCTGGCTCTGCACTTCCGAAGTTAATCTGGACCCTGTCACTAATTACTCTTCTTCCTGGCAGCAAGGAGAAGAAGCTATTTTCAAATTGTTTTTATTGATCACAGAGCATTTTCTCCAGAATATCACTCTCTAAAAAAAATTATTTCCGGTTAACATAGTCAAAATTTTTTATACAAGTAAGGCAGTTTACATCGTGGTTAGGAGTACACAACCTGGAGTCAACAGACCTAGGTGTGAATCCTTTAGCTATGTGTGCTAGGACAAATTGCTTAAGCTCTTTGAACCTCAGTTTTTCCCTCTGTAAAATGGGAATAGTATTAGTTCTCAGAGCTGTTATAAGAGTTAATTATAACAGGGATTAAATAAAACAGAGTAGTTTGGCTCACGAGGTACAGTTATTATTATTACTTATTATCATCAAGAAAGCCATCTACCCATCTGTCTTGAGGCCTGGCTACAGTTTCACCTGTTAGTTATGATTCTCTTTTCTCCATACAAGTTCTTATTCTTCTTCAAAAGTAAGATATGATCTGATTCTCACCTTTTATAGTAATAGCAAACCCCTCACTTAATGTTGATAGGTTCTTGGAACTATGGTGAAACAACATTATTGTGAAACCATTTTTACCACAGGCTAATGGATATAAATAAGAGTTAAGTTAGTATGACATCTGATCAACAGTATAACAAAATGATTTTAGGACCTGCTATATATGATAAAATTAGGCTTAAAAAATTGCAGTTGACTTTTTGCTTTTATTTAACCCTTTTCAATAAAATGACTATATTTCCATTGCAGAATGATGAGGTGGAGTTTGTCCGAACTGGCTATGGGAAGGATATGGTAAAAGTTCTCCATATTCAGCGAGATGGAAAATATCACAGTATTAAAGAGGTGGCAACTTCAGTGCAACTTACCCTGAGCTCCAAAAAGGATTATGTACATGGAGATAATTCAGACATCATCCCTACAGACACCATCAAGAACACAGTTCATGTCTTGGCAAAGTTCAAAGGAGTATGTGTTATTCTTCTTAGATGCTGCCAATCTTGTTGCAGAATTCACTATTCTATAACATGACAATATTATTTGCTTATTTCAAGTTCCCTTTGCTTTTTAACCCAATTTTTACATTTAAGCTATTAAAATTTTTTTCTTTTCCATTCTGAAATTTCCAGCCTTACAGAAAAGCTTGGTTGTTTTTTGTTTGTTCATTTGTTTGCTTTTAAAACTCACTTCTTTGTTCTCTTTTCTTGGATCTCAACTCTACACATTTTAGGTAGAAAATCCTATTAAAGAATTTTAAGTTATCTCTTAATTAGGATCATTGGCAAATCGAGGTCCTGAGAGTGTTTCAGAATAGAAATTTAAACAATGCTGTCATGCATTTTGGGGGTCTTTTTGTGTGTGTATGTGAGAGGCGGGGAGATAGAGAGACAGATTCCCTATGCACCCTTATCAGGATCCACCTGGCAACCCCATCTATAGCCGATGCTTGAGTACAGACCTATTTTTAGCACCTGAGTCCATTGCACTTAGACCAACAGAGCCATACTCAGTGCCAGGGGCTAACGTCTGATCCAATGGAGCCACTGGCTGTGGGAGAGGAAGAGGGAGAGAAGGGGAGAAAGAGGGAGAGAGAAGCAGATGATTGCTTCTCCTGTGTGCCCTGACTGGGAATTAAACCCAGGATGTCCATATGCTGGGCCCATGCTCTATCCACTGAGACAGAGCTGCATTTTCTGAGTCTTATTAATTTTTCCTCTTAATATGGTTTGCATTTATAGAAAAAAATAGCATTTTTCTTCTTGGTGCTACTATAGAAGAAAATCTTAAGTATAAGTTACATTTTTAAGTTCGTTTGTTCAACTTAATCCTTCCTAATTTTCCCAAATCCATGATCATTTAGCATCCATATATGGTGGCAATTAAAGTTTTCAAAAGGGCCTTGGAACTGATAGAATCTGATATTTCAGCACTTTTACCTTGAGTTTCTTTAAGTATAAGTAAAACTGCTGGGCCACCAGAAGATTTCTGAGCAATTCAAGATAATTTTTTTATTTGCCAAGAAGCTTAAAAAGACATGAATTGTAGACTGGAAATCTTTCCTCATGCTTTGCATGAACTCCACACCCACAAAATGAACAAACTCATTGAAATATGAGTCCTGCAAAGCATATCTCCACCCTGAACCTCTCTCTGGCTCATGAGAACAGCCCCGCAAGCACAGACATGGAAAGAGGCATTGCTCTCTTAAAAAAAATAAATTGAAAATAGGTTTTTGTACTACACTAAAAAAGAGAGCTGGGTAACACAGTTTCTTAAATTTTCTGTACCGTGTGGGAGGTACAGAAAAGTGACGGAATGAATCTGGTTGTTAGAAACTATTGAGCTTGGCCTGTGGGGGCCCAGTGGATAGAGCATCAACCTGGAAGGCTGCGGGCACCAGTTCAAGGGCCTGGGCTTGCCCTGTTAGGCACATACAACAAGCAAGAAGCAAACAATGAAAAACTAAAGTGAAACAACTATGAGTTGATATTTCTCACTCCTCCCCCTTTGTAAAATCAATGAATAAATCTTTAAAAACTATTTAAATTCATTCATTTTAGATAGAATTACCATATAACATTTTATCCAAACCAGAAGTTTTTTCTTATTTTTTAATTGGGGTCTAGTTGACATACAACATTGTATTAGTTTCAGGTGTATAGCATAATGATTTGATATTTGTATATACTGTGAAATAATCAGTAAGTCTAGTGAACACAGTCACCATATATAGTTTCAGAATTTTTTTTCTAGTGATAACTTTTAAGAATTTCTTTCTTAGCCACTTTCAAATATGCAATATAGTCTTATTAACTGCAGTCTCCATGCTGCACCTTTCATCCCCATGACCTATTTATAACTGGAAGTTTATACCTTTGACTTCCTTTATTCATTTGACTCCATTTTGTTCATTCCTCACCCCTCACCTCTGGCAACCACCAATCTGTTCTCTGCATTTATGAGCTTGGTTTTATTTCTTTGTTTTAGATTCTTCATATAAATGAGATTATACAGCATTTGTCTTTCTTCATTTGACTTACTTTGCTTAGCATAATGCCCTCAAGTTCCATCCATGTTGCTGCAAATGGCAGAATAATACTCTATTATGTATATATAGGTGTATGTTTGTATGTGTGTGTGTATGATATATATATATATCTCACATTTTCTTTATCCATTCGTCCATTGATGGATATTTAGGCTATTTTCACATCTTGGCTACTGTAATAATGCTGCAAGAAACAGGGGTGCACATATCTTTTCAAATTAGTGCTTTCGTTTTCCAAACCAAGACACTCCTGAGAGTAGAATAGGATCCCATTACTAGTTATTCTGGGACAACAGGTATAATGGGTTTCATAATATCAGAACTATCCTGGGAAAACCTCTACAAATAGTTCATGTTAATTATAGGCAAAACCATAATATGTAGACTATGATAGTGCCATAAAACATTGCCTAGAGATTAATATGAAGAATTTGTGTGGAAGTAGGAAACAGCATTGGGGGGGGGGGGGGAGTGGAAGATGGTCAGCGGAAGGCCTGTTTGCAAGGCAGAAAACTGACATGGCCCTTCATTAACATTTTCCCTTGGAAAACCAGGAGGCCTCTTTGCCAAGCTCATAAAGAGGCCAGTGTGTTTTGGAGTATACTGTAGTGCCGTGGTCAGTGTGGGTGACTATAGGTGTCAACTGAGCTCACTGTGACGGGCATCTGAACGGAAGTTCCTTTTTGCTAATCCACTGATTGACACATCTCCAACAAAGCAGGTTTCTTTTTAAAACAGGATAGTCTCATTCAGTGTTGATGATTTATTAATAACACTTAGGAGTCCTTGTGAAAATGTGAAATAACTGCCAATTTGTCTCTCAAGAGTCTTTCTAAATCCATGTTTCTCTGACTCTAGAAAGCACTTGATCAGGAAAGAGAACTCTATGGATATTAAAATTAATTTTAAATGGGGTGCTTCTGATCACTAGCTCACTAGCATTCTTTTTTTTTTTACAGATCAAGAACATAGAAACTTTTGCTGTGAATATCTGTGAACATTTCCTTTCTGCTTTTAATCACGTCGTCAGAGCGCAAGTCTACATGGAGGAAGTCCCTTGGAAGCGGTTTGAAAAGGTTACTTCATTTATTTATGCTCTTAGTTTCATGAAAGAAACTGGCTTTATGACATATGCCAACATTTTACTGGAAACAATGTTTTATTCTAATTTTCAGAACGGAGTTAAGCATGTCCACGCATTTATTCACACTCCGACTGGAACGCACTTCTGTGACGTTGAACAGATGAGGAACGGTGAGAAAATATTTGTCATGCTTTGATTCTGTCATAGCAATTTCAGTGTTTTTTTTTTTTATTCTAAACTACTCTGTTTATTAACACCAAGGAAAACCGTAGAGAATTTTGAAGGCTTTTAAATATGAGATGGAAATGAGCATTGTGACTTTTAAAAAAATGTTTATTTTTTATTGAATTTATTAGGGAGACATTGGTTAATAAAATTATATAGGTTTCAGGTGTATGATTCTATAATACATCAGTGACTTTGGATTATATTTTTTTAAAAATCTACTTTTTTTGTATTTTTCCTAAGTGAGAAGCAGGGGGTGTAGGAGTGGGGGTGGGTGGGTAAGGGTGGGGGGCGGGATGGCAGACAGACAGACTCCAGCATGCGCCCACCGGGATCCACCTAGCATACCCACCAGGGGGCAATGCTCTGCGTATCTGGGGCATTGCTCTGCTGCAACCGGAGCCATCCTCAGCGCCCCAGGCCAAGTTTGCTCCAATGGAGCTTTAGCTGCATGAGGGGAAGAGAGAGAGAGAGAGAGAGAGAGAGAGAGAGAGGAGGACTTCCATACACCGGGCCAACGCTCTACCGCTGAGCCAACCGGCCAGGGCCACAATCTACTTTTGATCTTTAAAACATAAAAATGAAATAATGCTTTTTGCAACAAATCTGAGAATTAAATGAAGTAGATAATTTTTATTACCTGGTTTTGAGGTAAGGGGGAAAAAATGGCCCAGGCTGACAAAAAAAGCAAATCTCTTAACTTTCTGACCAGTACTTTTAGTATCATGCTGTGCTTTAATTTTAATAACCTTACAGAAAATATCTACTGAATTACAATTAAGTTTCTCTGATGTTATATTTGCATAATTTTAAAACTACCAGTATTATTACTATAAAAATAAACCTCACTTAAAATAGCAATAATAATTCCATAGTTCTTTCTACTTACCAAGAAATTTAAAAATTAACTGTGGAACATAATTACAACAACAGCAGGCTTGAAAGTAGCACACAGCACTTCTCCTAGAGAGAACCCAATCACACAGCCTCACCTAACAATAAGGGAGATTGGGAAATGTAGTTTAGCCAGGAGGAAGAGGAAATAGATTTAGTGAACAGTTAACAGTCTCTGCCACAAGAAGGTTAAGAAGTGTGGGTTAAAAGAAGATCAAAGAGAAACTGTGCCGTTTGGCAAATAGGTCTTTGGTGAATTTCACAAGAATATTTTAGCGGAGCCCTGGAGGTGAAGTGGAGTGGCCAAGCACAGGACTCTCCTGGTCATAAGAAGAAAACAGGCTGTTCTTTACACCCTTGTTCTTTCCAGGAATTTCCAGGAGTCATCATCTGCCTGAATTGTAGTCACCTGGCTGCTGTAGAGTGGAAAACTAGTCACCATAATGAGGCCAAAGCTCTCTCTTTCTGCAGAAAGCCACAAAACTTCAGGGTATTGCCGTCATTGTGGCAGTGTTCCCAGAAGCTCCAGCTTGGCTCATCCAGAATCCAGCGTCCCTCTGACATCCTGTGGGGCTGGTAGGGATTAGGGTATGGCATCTGTTGCCTTGAGGATAGGCAGTATGTATGTGCACAGCACACATGTGAGAGTGCACATCTTCCAGGGTTGTGTGTATGAAGATGACATTTGTACTCTGTATCTTCTTAGAGAGTGACGATCTATACTCTTTGGATAGCAAAGTTTAATTCTTCATTTGCTTATTATCTAAGAGTTGAAACTATGAGTTAAATCAATATACAAATATTGTTGTAAGGAATGCCCTTGTCTAGGCTTAACTGAAGAAAATAATCATTACTTTACACACACACACACACACACACACACACACACACACACACACACACACACAATATCAAGCCACAGGGTGAAGGCTGTCATCACAAACCTCTAAGTAAGGCTTTTGGTGGGGGGCTTACTAGGTTGGTGAGAATTCTGCCCCTTCAAAAACATGCACTTAGTCACACATTCAGCCCTGCAACTCCCCAAAGGGACTTTTCCCAGCAATATATATATATAACTGGGTTTCTCCTAGTGGATTGGATTCATTCTTATCAATTGAGTAAACATTTATAAAAAGCCTACTGAATCTCAAGCACCATTTTAGGCCCTGAAAATTGCTGTAAAACTCCCATTGCATCATTTAGTGTACTTTTAGCTGTCTCAAACTCTGATAGTTCTGTAAGATAATCTGGAAGCGAGAAAGAAATTTGTTCACCCATAGGATGAGAACTATTATGTTTATGACTTCCCAAACTCTGACAGGAGAGCTAGGCTCTGCATGTGTGACGCAGGCTGTTGGTATAAGTGTTATATGGGACCTGGATATTCCAAACTCTCTCTTTCATGGCTCTCTGTGAACTAGAAGCTTAGCCAAGCCTTGAAGTCACTGGGACGGTGGAGTTACTAATTTGAACTTTACTGGGCCCCAGCCTCTGCACTGTTTGAATTATAACTCATCAAATTTCTCCCAGACTGACACTAATTATAAAAATTCACAGCTAAGCCATGGATTGGGAAATGAAGATAAGTTCTCATCTAAGAGAGACTGTATTTTCATGGTGGAAAAAAAATCTACTCACAGGGACACCAGTGGGAGTAGGAGGATAGTTTTAAGGGAGGAATGATGAAAGGGAAGTCCTGGAGAACAGATTTAAAAGTTATCAAGCTGGGCAGACTGTAGAAGTGGGAGACCCAGGACAGAGATGACCACTGTCAAGAAGACCCTTTATGTCCTTTAGATATCAACACCAAAACGCTCTTCATTTCCCCCAAAAGAAGAGTCCTTGGTAAACCCAAGGTCTTTGAAAATTATCTTGATTTTCCCCTACTTGTACAAAAGCACGGTGAACTTCCTTCCTTCTGGATGACGTCACCTCTCCCTACCCAGAATTGCACAGAGGGAGCTCCCACTCCCCCTGCATGAGCTAAATGGACTCTCAAAGGCAAATGATATTTAATTGATCTTCACTTTTTCTAGCACTTAGCAAATTTGAGGTTTTCTATGAGAATGATTTAATATCGTTTTAAAATATTCTGCTTTTAGCTATTTGTGTCCTTTTTTGGGGGTGTTAAATGTAGAAGCAATTATCCTTTTCATGACAGGATTTTTTGTCTTGGCTCAGTAAAGCTTTGTACCTCGTGACACCTGACGCGTAGGTAAAGAATTGGGCTTTTCTATTAATTTGCAGCGAGTTTCTTTCCCTTAAAGAACTAAAGGGCGAGGTGTATGCTGCTCTGAGAGATAAACCACAATCTGTTCAGTGTGTAGGAGGACACTAAGCGCTAGGAAAGATTATATTCTAGCAAAGTGAAATGCGAAAATCTTCTTTTTGCGTTACTTCATAACCACGGCAGAAAGGCAAAGAAAAAAAAGCTGATTAAGTGGTTTAATGAAAGTAACCTAGAAAGGACAGTCTTTTTGGTTGAATTATTTCTAGTTCATTTACACTGGAATCTTTTTTAGAGTGTGTGAGGCATCATATTTTTAGTTGATGGGCCCATGAATTTGAAAGGCTCGGGTTCTTACCAGTGTTCAGAAAGCTGGGGCTCTGCCAACAGAGGAGATAAAATAAGCTCTCCGATTTCATCCAGAGTCTAATGTGTGCCAAGGAAAAAATATTTCACAGTCAAAGAGAATAGGTTTCATGTTGTTTTTGTTCACAGAATGATGAGTGCCCCAGAAGAGATGGTTCGCATTCTGCCCAAACTGACAATTACTGAACTGTCTTTGGGAATATGAGACATTTTATTCTGTGTGAAACTGAGGCCAAAATACATTGGAAAATGCACTGCTTTCTCCATTTTCGGATTCTAGCAAGAAAGTAGATCATTGCAAAGTGGCCTGGCAGGAGTGACACTCCTGGGAGATCAATAATCTCATCCGTGGGGCTTGAGGTGGATCAGGATGGTACATCAGTAGTTTCAGAACCCAGGAAGCCTCTGTAAAACATGGAAAATGTTTACAGGTGGCTGGAGTTCTACGAAAAAGCCAGTTATAGCAAAATTATAAAAACCTTTATAGAGCATTTTCTATGGGGAGGCCATTCTGCTAAGTCCTTTATGTGTATTGTCTTAGACATCTATCTAGTCTAGGAAATAGATATGGCCATTATCTCCATTTGACAGGTGAGAAAATCAAGGTAGAGAGAGGTTAAGTAATTTTCTCAGGGGAATAGAGCTCATAAATTGGAAAGGAGAGGCGTGGAAAGTGCTGAGATTTGAATTTAGGGAATACAAGGCCTAAGGCTGTGTGTTCAACCATTAGGCAACAGTGTGTCCAGGAATCCTTTTAGGATGAAGGCGATTGGAGGAGTTAAAGTCTTTTCTGGCTTACATGGACACTGGCAATCAAGGCCAGCTGTCTAGGAAAAGATAAAATAGGTCAAGTTCGCTGGTGTTTCTCCTTCACCTTCTCTTATCACACTTCAAGGATTCCTGCTACTTGTTTGAATCCTCCTCTGGATTGCCAATTCACTTTTCATTTCCATAGGATTTTTTTAGAAGGGATTATTGTTGGAAATAGATTATGGTATTAGTTTATAAAAGTTTAAGGAATCAGTCTTTTAAGGGGTCTTTGTATTTCAACAGGACATTGTTAAAAAATAAAAAGTTTTCAAGACACATAGAGGCTACCTTTAAAAGTGATGTTTTAATTTCCATTTCAGAACAATGGAGATGGTATTTTTCAGTCTTGGGGCTCTATCTGAGGCCCCCAAAGCACACTACAGAGTGGCAAGTGACAACTTTTTTATCTCCTGGAAAGGCCTCTTATTGTAAAGAAATGGGGAGAGTTAAAGGAAGGAGAAAGCTTTAACTTTCCCCATTGTGTGAATGGGAGGAATCCAAAAAGGAGAAAGAATAGCATGGAATCTTACAATGGGGTACTGATTTCAAACTCTACCTCTGCCAATTCTTACTCATGTGATAATGGGCAAATGATTAAAGTCCCCTGTATAAAAATATTTACATAATAGTGTTTTGAGAATTAAGAAAGATAAAGACCAAAAAAGATAATAGATAACTAACTTCATGCTGGTAGTCAAGACGTTCTTACTAATGCTGATCGCTGCCTCCTCTCCCCTTGCCACACTACGTATTAGAGCTGTGGGTCAGGGTAATCAATAAGGGCAATGGAAAAGACTGATGAAGGAGAACTATGTAGGAGAGACGTAATTGTGAGAAACTCATCTGTTGATGTAAATCAATCTTGCTGCATTCACTCATTCATTCATTCAACAGATACTGATTACTTCTACAATTCTCTCAGATTGGAGACTTAGACTCACTTGGGTCGGCTCCACATTGCATTTAGAAATGCCGATTTTTCAGAACCATGTCTTCATACAGCTAGAATCTGAAGAACCCTGCCAACTTGAAAGTATTTAAGCATTGCTGGTTTCTTTTTCCCTTCTGATTCTTCTGCAGATATAGCTTTCAATAAGAATTTTGGAACATTAAACGATACCATTTTGAGTTTTACCACATTCTCTTGTACCACTCCGGCCAGAACATCTTATTTAATCAGTACATTTTTAATCAGCAGATCCACCACTAACCACTGGCCATTGCTCTCTCTGGTAGATGCACACATGGCCGGAATAATATCAAAATATAGTCACTGTTTATCTACTTCTGAAACTCCACAGCTCCTGAACTAACTACAGCGATTGAAACCACTCCTATGATGTGAACCATTGGATTATTAAGAGCTGCCCTGGATTGTAATTGAAGATCATGAGTTACATTTTTATTCTTCAACTAAGATCATGTACAACATAGTGATGCCAGACAACTCCAGTCCTTGATTTATATACTACACAGGCCAGAAAAGTTAGATATTAATAAGAACTAATTTCAAGACTGAAAACAGGTGACCTTAGTCATCCTGCCATGGCACTGTGCTAGTGTGTGTGTGGGGGTACCCAAGTGCCCCCTGAATGTCCAGCCTCACCAGCCTTCACATATAATTCAGACCACAGGGATATTAATTCCTGAGTTTTCCTGGTCTTGTAACTCTCTCCTTACAAAACCTCTGGGCCTCTCCAGCCAAACTCTCCTGCCTTTGACAGCCTGAGGGTCAGTCTCATGTGTTCAGGGAGAAGTTGGCACCCACTGGGTACAGTACAGCTTCTGCCTCACTGGCTCTTCTCAGCTTTGGCTTTGCCAGTTCTCGCTGCTGCTTAGAAAGAATGGTGTTCTCCACAGAGCACTGTGCCCTGGGGCTTCTCAGTGTGTCATCTGATGCCATGTTCTCTTCAGCCTTCACCAAACTGTTGGAGCTACCATGTATCCCACATAGAAAAAGAAAAAGACAATTGTCCCCTCACTAACTGTGTGCTCTACCTGCCACCTGGGCCCTGAACTAAAATCACCTGGTACACAAGCAAACAGATTATTCAGATTATGCCTATCAGCCCTCACCTCCCCCATTCACCTCATGAGATGACATCAGGGGCTGCAGGAGAGCCCCATCATCCCTTCCATTGTGTTCATCTCTGCCCTCTCCCCTAGGTGCTCTTGAACCAACTCTGTCTCTTTTGCTTCAGCCAGAAAACAAGAGCCTTCATGGGCATTCCCTTAGGCCTTGCGTGTCTTCAGCCTCATCTTCCCAATCTCCATTCAGGCTCAGTCAGGCTTACGCTGTTGTCCATTCATGATGTTGTTTGGTTTTGTTGAGTTCATAACAATAAGGGAACCGAGGGTCTAGTGGTGATTAGAGTCATAAGTCAGTATAGGCAATTAACATGAAGACTACCCCCATAAAGAGGGTCACAGCAACAGGCAAAACTGCTCTGTAGGAGCTTATTAAGTTATTTCAGCACGATTGTTTGTTGAATGAGATGCAACTGAGAAAGTGGAAGGCATTTGGCCTGGGAGACAACCCTACATGCATCTGAGAGGAACACATCCATTTTGGTTGGCTTCAACACAACATGGAGATTTAATCTCTGACATTCATTTCTCCAAGAGCAGAAGAGGGCATGGAGTCATGAAATCCAGATGGAGGGGAAGACACACCATCCTCCTCATTTGGACTTCAGAGGACTGGGGGAGACAGAACACATGGGCAGTGACGCAGTTCTCTGTACGAGCTCGGTGTGCCACATTTGAATGGCCAAGGTCCTCGGGGCTAGGTGTCAGTCAGGAGGCACTGTCTTGTTTATGACCCCTCCTATCTTTTACTTGAAACAGGACCTCCAGTCATTCATTCTGGAATCAAAGACCTCAAGGTCTTGAAAACGACCCAGTCTGGATTTGAAGGATTCATTAAGGACCAGTTTACCACCCTCCCTGAGGTGAAGGACCGGTGCTTCGCCACCCAAGTGTACTGCAAGTGGCGCTACCAGCAGGGCAGAGACGTGGACTTTGAGGCTACCTGGTAGGAGCATGCGCTAGGGCCTGGTGCTGGCGCAGGCAGTGTCTGCCCTTGTTCCCGAGGCCTGGATTTCCTGAAGTCTTCGATTAGAAATGGAAACTTAGAGGCCAATCAATTCAACTTTCCCACCATTCAAAATCTCTTCTGTTGGATAACAGAAAGCCAATGGCCTTACTTTAAGTTAGTAAATCTGTACTTGAAATCTCAGACACTACTAGCAATAATGACCTTGAATGAACCACCTGATTTTCATGACTTTCTGCTTCTAACTGTTTAAGTCAGTAGTACTCAATATTGTGTTATCAGAATCACATGGAAGCTTGTTAGAATGCATGTCGCTGGACCCACCCTCAAAGCTTCTGACTCTGTAGGTCTAGGGTGAGGCCAAGAAGTTGCATATCTAACAAACTCCTAGGTGATGCTCATACTGCTGGACCAGTGGCTACATGTTCAGGACTTCTGCATCAAGTGAGGATAATGATATTGCCCGCAATACTTCATCGCAGATGCAGAAAGCGCTAAACTAGTGTGACCAATTTGTCCCAGGCTGGGTCACCCCAGACTAAACTCAAAATGAGAGAACATTCACCAAAGCACTTTATAAATGTTAAATACCTTAACAATATAAAGGTATGATTATCATTATAATAGCCTCTGAACTCCTAGAATTTACTTCTCACCAGGCATCTCATTTCTTTGCTGAAGCTCTAGTCTAGTGATTAGAAACTTCTACTCTATGATGAGCTGGAATCTGCCCCCAGGGTGCTTGTTCCCACTGGTCCAGCTTTGCTCTTCTCCTTTGTTTATATGATAGGTTGGAAAATGCTTAAAGAGAACCTCACTTCAATCTTATTTTGCCTTTTTTTTTTAAGTGAGAGGAGGGGAGATAGTGAGACAGACACCCACATGCGCTCCAACTGGGATCCACCTGGCCACCCTGTCTGGGGCTGATGCTTGAATCAACAGAGCTATCTTCAGCACCTGAAGCTGAGGTGCTTGGACTGAGCTATCCTCAGTGCCTGGGGCCAATGCTTGAACCAATCGAGCCATTGGTTGTGGGATGGGAAGAGAGAGAGAGAAGGGGGAGAGGAAGGGGAAGAGAAGCAGATTGTTTGCTTCTCTTGTGTGCCTTCACCAGGAATCCAACCCAGGATGTCCATACACTGGGTCAACACTCTATCCACTGAACCAACCAGCCAAGGCCTTATTTTACCTTTTTTTATTTCAAGTGTTTCCCACGGGCAGCAGCCTGATGCATTTATGTTGAAAAGAGTGCAAACTTGAGCATGCCCGAGTCAGGGTGCAATCGGGCATCCAACTGAAGAGAAGGATCTGAAGTTGATCATTTCACTTTTTAAGCTCAGACTAAAAAGCTCCTCATCTCTAAATTGGGGATAAAAATAGTACCTGCTTCAGGTATATTTAGAGACTTCAGTGAAGTAATCACATAAAATATTTAATGCAGAGAAAACCCCCCTAAAACCTAACAATTCAAGAAACCAGCCAAGCTGAGCAGTGAGAGCACTAGAGTACTTGGGAGTCATCTGCGTAGACATGGAGGACGATTTACCCTGGAATTCCCACTGTGCCCTGGTGCCAGACTGTGAAGATAGCCTAATGATGCTCAATATGTTTGTTGAATGGCAGTGTGTATGTGTGTGTGTGTGTGTGTGTGTGTATGTGTGTGTATAAGGGAATGGGAAGTGGGATTTTTTAAATATATTACAAGATATTAATTTCTTCAAAAATCAACAATAGCCCTGGCCGAATGGATCAGTAGTAGAGCACTGGCCTGGCCTGTGGAAGTCCTGGGTTTGATATCCAGCCAGGGCACACAGGAGAAGCGCCCGTCTGCTTCTCCACCCTTCCCCCTCTCCTTCCTCTCTGTCTCTTTTCCCCTCCCACAGCCAAGGCTCCATTGGAGTAAAGTTGGTCTGGGTGCTGAGGATGGCTCCATGACCTCTCCCTCAGGCACTAGAATGTCTATGGTTGCAATGGAGCAATGCTCTGGATGGGCAGAGCATCGCCCCCTGCTGGGCATGCTGGGTGGATCCCGGTCGGGTGCATGTGGGAGTCTGGGAGTCTGTCTCTCTGCCTCCCTGCTTCTCACTTCAGAAAAATACAAATATATATATATCTCAACAACAAAAATTTGTTTTGAGGGACAGTAAGGTCACTGCTTCTTAACTCCCATGATGAGTTTTTAGTTCTCTTTTCTGTGTTTTAGGGACACTGTTCGGAACATTGTCTTGGAGAAATTTGCTGGACCCTATGACAAAGGCGAGTACTCCCCTTCCGTCCAGAAGACCCTCTATGACATCCAGGTGCTCTCCCTGAGCCAGGCTCCTGAGGTACGTTGTATTGCTTGCCACTCTGTGGACTGAGAGAACTTGTGTCTCCTGTCAGCTCTGAGAAAGAGCGGAGAGTTAAAATAGGAAAGTGGAAGACACATGAAAAAGGACATCTGTTGTTGTTCAAAAGCTTGTTATAGCAAGTGAGAAGAGAGCAAAAAATGGAAAAATCTGTCCAACCTGAAAACACAGGCCACTGCTAGAGTTCCTTAGTTTTGCTGAAAATTCTTTGAGTCTCTTCAACCTGCCACAATGTAAGCCTCATATTCAGGACACTCAGATGCCCTGCAGGAGAGAGAGTTAGACCAACAGTGTATGTTGCAGGAGATCCAGAGAATGAAGGATGGATGCAGAGAGGTTCCATTCATCCGTTCATCCATTCATCCATCTATTTGATATTACTGAAGCATTATTATGTCTCTCTCAAAACACGAGGAATACAAAGATAAATTGAACATGGTCCCTACCCTCAAAGATCTAATCATTCAATGAAAGAAGAAAATAAGTAAACTAACAATACAATAGAGAATAGAGTATTATGGAAATAACAGAAGAAGGCAGCAAACTCAGAAATAGGGTTAGGGCCAGCCAGGCTTTCTAGAGGGAGAAGTATTTGAGTTGCATCTTAAGAGACACATGGAGGTCATCCAGGTTCACACTCAAAAGTGATGGAGCAGGGTAGGTATGAAGACAGGAGGCAGCATGGAATAGCCATTTCAGTTGAGGGTCTGCCATATATGAAGCTCCACAGGGAGCATCTTTCTGTGTGCCTGGAGATAAGGCAAAAACTGATCAGGAGGCTTGTGTGGTCATACTTATAGCCTCTGCTTTTTCCTGAAGGCTCTCAGGAACCGCTTACGGGTTTAAGCAGGGTATGGTGCCACCAGATCTGCCCTCCAGAAAAGTCAGTCTGAAGGAAGTGTAATAAATTAAAGGGACAGTGAACAAGAACTGTTGAAAGGCTGTTGCAGAAATCGGGAAAAATGGGCCTGCACTAAGAAAGAGTCCTCCTGACCTGGGCAGGAGCCCTGGCCCAGCACTGCGGGGTTGCTTCAGGCCTCCTGGCTGTGCTTCTTTCCACTGGAGGAAAGGTCAGTGGGACCGAGGCTAAACTCCCTCCAGGAGCCCATGCATCCCCTCCAGGCTTTTTTGGGATACCCATAATCCAGAATTTCCTTCCCAAATAACCCTGAAGCTAATTCTCAAAACTGAGCATGTCTCTTCCTTAGACTCACCCTCTGGGGCGCAGGTCATGTCATCAGTGTGGGCACCTTAGGCCTGAGAGGGGGCAACAAGTGAGATGTTTGCAGGGGTGGATGGGACTTAATATGCTAGCCGAGGTATCCACTCAACCAAGAACAGGAAAGAAAATGGAGGGGCCAGGGCTGAGGGCTGACTCCTCCCACACCACCACGTCCTGGCACGGCACTGAAAGGGGTCGGAGAAATTTAAATTAGAACCTAGCCTTCCACATTGTTATGAAGGTATATTTGCCAAGTTAGAGGGATAGAGCATATTTCACTCAAAAGCTTTTTTTTTAGCTTGATTTATAACTTTTAAATCTGTAGACATCTGGTAGGTGGGCCTCCCATTATACTCTTACCCCAGGGCCCACACGTGCTGGGAAAGGCCTGGAGAGGTGGGGTGGGATGAGGAGGGGTGTAGGAGACTGACTGGCCAGCCCCCAGAGGCCAGTTAGATGCTGAACAGGTCTCCCTAGTTTCTGATCCAAGAAGCTCTCGCTTTTCTGAGAAGCAGTTTTCGTACGTGAAGAGAAGAAGACTGGGTCCACCATCTCGTAACAGAGAACAGTGTCGGGCAGTAGAGGAACATCAGAGGTTGTCTCAGAGACCGATACGGACTGGTGGGCAGGTGTGGGAGGGGGGAGTGGCAGAGAGATAGGTTCACAGTTGCCCAATGTGTGATGTATATTATTGTGGTTTCCAGATAGAAGATATAGAAATCAGCCTGCCAAATATTCACTACTTTAACATAGACATGTCTAAAATGGGACTGATCAACAAGGACGAGGTAAGACCTTTAAAAATCCTTAAAATACATTTCTTCTCCTAGCCCTCTTTATACACTTGGGATGATAATATTACTGACCAAAACTCTTTTTTTAATTTTTATTTATTTGTTTGTTTGTTTATTTATTTTGTATTTTTCTGAAGTTGGAAACGGGGAGGCAGTCAGACAAACTCCCGCATGTGCCCAACCAGGATCCACCCGGCACGCCCACCAGGGGGCGTCGCTCTGCCGCAACCAGAGCCATTCTAGCGCCTGAGGCAGAGGCCACAGAACCATCCCCAGGGCCCGGGCCAACTTTGCTCCAATGGAACCTTGGCTGCAGGAGGGGCCAAAAGTCTTAAGAGCTGTTGCTTATGGAATATTTTATAGTTGTCGCTGATTAGAGCCCTGAAATTCTGGACTTCTCAATACCTGTGGCTTGAGTACCCTGAGGGTGGACTAGTGATTATAGGGAAGGGCTGGAATTCACAGACAGTGAAAGGCAGAGAGAGAACAGAGTGTGCCCGAGGAAGCAGCTCTGAGCTTGCTTTCTCTGAAAGTGCCAAACAAGGCCACAGCTTCCCTGTTTTCCCACCACGAGGTGATAAGGAGAAAAGAAAAGCTTCTCTTTTCATCTCTCCCGTCATCTCTAACTTTTGATTAAGTAGTCAATTCAGTAAGCATCCAATGTACACAAAAAAGATGAAAGCGTATTTGTGTTTCCACTTGCAGTTACAGAAGGGGGAAATTCATGTTTTGAAAGGAAGCCACATCTTGAGAAAGCTCTTGCTAAGACTGGCTTATTTTTAGCCCTGGCAGAAGGTTAAACCGAGTCGGTGTGTCTGATGGGACAGCCTGAGGTCCTGACAGGTAGCCCACTGTAGCCAGTCCTGGGACAAAGAACTGTCCCTCTCCTCTTGGACCACTTTCAGAATGGTGGGATTCCTGTATTTGATCCATTCTTCTACAGGCTTCTAGAATATGGAAAATGCCATTCTGGTAGCTTCCTTTAGTATGTGGAAGGAACTGGGTAGGGAGGGCCACCTGTGAGCATGGTGTGCTGTCACAGACTCATGTCCTTTGGTGAACAAAGACAATGAAGGAGTCCAGAAGGTCCCACCCCCAATTCTGCCACCCCAGGTCAGTAGCCTTATTAGACACACTCCTTCTGGCCCTGCACCTTGTTTCCTTGGTCTGCAGGGTATTCTGGTGGCTCCACCAGGCTGTGCACACCACAGCTGCATGTGGAGGCTGAGGCAGCCCTGGGGAGCAGAGGTCGCGCTCAGTGCCTGCCTGCCATGGCCGACACAGGGCCGGGCTGCAGAGGGCAGCCATGACCCCATGACCCCACACCCTGGCCATTCCGCTGAGGGTTGGGGGAGGCACAGCATACTGCAGAGGAAGGAAAGGATATTTATCAGCAGAATGCTGTTAATTAGGATGGAAAGAATTTTTAAATGATTATCTTCTCAAGGAGAGGTACCTAAAAGTATTCTTGGCTATGCCCACCAATGGTGAAATGAATGTGCCCCACACAGAAAAAGGCTAAGGAACCATGACTAGAGAGAGCAATGCTTAGTTCAGATCCGTCCACCCCACTCCCACCCACAGAGAAGAGGGTCTCCTCAGGGTCCTTGACACTAACCTGACCCCAGCTCAAAGGCCTGCCCATGGGCTGAGGCCACAGTGTCCCTTGCTCTAAGAAGTCAGTCTGGCGACTCCCTCCTGGAGTCCAGCAGGGGACCTGAAGGCAAAAAACCCTGTGATTTTTTTTTTTGGGGGGGGTCAGGACTCCACATAAAGGAACCTGACTGGCTGTGTCCGCACTTTGGGGACGGCTGGAGCCCCTCTCAGGCCCTCACACAGCAGGTGTGTACAACGTGGAGACAGCACGTGAGAAGCAGGAAGTCAGGGCATGCTGACGCAGCAGAGCAGTGACAAATGACAGGATGAGAAGAAGAACTCTAACTGCACAGCTGTCTGGAGCCATTGAGCACTGGGCTAAAAGCCCTGTGGCCCCAAGTGCTCCTGAGGGCATGGCGGTGTTAGAGCACTGGACAGTGACTGATGTCCAAAGTGAGCCATCAAGCCAAGGCCAAATGATGTTCACTGCACTCTGTTTAGAAGGCAAGGATATGTAATACATTTGAGAGGTATTTCTATCCCAACGATTTAAATTTTTCTAAAACTCTTGAATTTCCTGGAAAACAGAATCATTTCTCAACTGTTGCCAGAAAAATAAGTCATTACCATGCTTGAAGAAACTCGATTGTAGGGCGTACACATTTTCCTGTTTAGCAAGTTGCTGTTTCTGTTGTTGATTTAACATGGATTCATAGAATAAAGGAGAGAGAGGTCTCTCTTAATGTATCTGAAGTTAACAATGTGGTTTTCTGCAGGTCTTGCTACCGTCAGACAATCCATATGGCAGAATTACTGGTACAGTCAAGAGGAAGCTGGCTTCGAAGCTGTGACATTGTAGCCACCAGTTGGAGTCCAATCTCAGCTGAGGAATTCCTTCAACTACTTGCAGTGCTGGAAATCATAGCATGTAGCCATACCAATTTTCAATCTAGTATCATTTAGATTGTGCATTTCCCTCTTGTATGAAAGAATTCTATTACACCTAGCTCATTAGGGTATTTTATGACTAGTAATTATAAAATGCTTTGTGAATACAGTTTATTTCACAAATGCTGAGCAGTATTACAACAATCACAAATTAGTATTTCTTTTTAGTTGTGACTGCCTGTCTTAGAGAAGCTTTGTAATCAATTCACTAAGAAAATAATCATGAAGTAATGTTTGTGTCTTATCGATTAATTTATGCAGAAGTTTAAAAAGCAAGTATTGTTTTCATTCTACTGATGCTAAAACTTTGCTTCTAGGTAGTGCAGAAAATGTAATGACAAAATCATATTATGAACTATATCACCATTGTGGCTTCAATTAGACCAAATATTTGAATTTTTAAGAATGCTCTAGTTTATTACTACTCTTAAAAACACTTTGTAATCTTAATGTATTCATTTTATGACTTATACAATGTTTAGAGAATATTTAGTACACACTGGGGCCATGAAAAAAGAAGTATACATTGTGTTCTTTGACTAATGCATCACTTCGTTCCATAGAGGCACATTTAATGGAAGCTATTACACTGGGGGATGCATACACGTATAGAAAGAAGACGAGAGACTATATATGGAAATATCAGTGGTGATGATTTCTGGAGGGTAGAATTATGAGTGATTATTTTTGGCCATGTGCCTTTCTGAATCTTCCAAATATGAACATTTATTACCTATATAAGCAGAGAAATAAATATAATTGATGATGGCTACAAATTGGAGTGGTGATTATATCAATTGACTAACTCTACTATTGTATATATAATAAAGCGCCATAAACTATAATTTTAGATACCCATATGAAAACCTGTCTACATAACATTCTAGATAACCTCCTTCCGTTAGAAAACTCCATTTATTAAATTTTTTTAAAAATCTCCATTGTTAATAAATGCATGCATATGAACACTTAGTATAATTTGATAATTCTGCTTCATTCACCTTTATACTATTACTACTTAAGGTAGCATAGTATCATGTTTAATTTCACAGACTCATTGAAATCCTGGTCCCACCTCTTACTAGTTATATGACAAGTTTTCTCATGTATGATTGGGGGTGAAAATAGAACCTACCTCATAGAGTTTTGGGGGATTAAATGGGTTAACATTTATAAAGCGCCTTGATAGTATTTATGCCTGGCAGATAGAAATTTCCGTACGCGTTTGTTAAAAGAAATATCCTGACATTTTTTTCATCGGTTATTAGACCCAAGTAGAAAGTCATCACTGGATTCTGTGGGTAGGGTAAGAGGTGGGAGGTCTGAGAGCGGTGAACCCTAGAAGATGCTGGAGGCCATTCACCAGCTAGTGCTTGAAAGAACATGAGATAAAAGGATGAAATCATTTGATGAGGAAAGTTTTCTGCTATATTGGGTACTCATGTAACAAAATGTGCTTCTACATCACGTAATATGCATGGCCCAATGACTAGTACATTTTATTCCTCTGCTGATTTGATAATTTAGTTCAAAGAAGAATTTAGAGTCTAACATGATTTTTTCTAAACAAGCAAACAAGAACAAGAAACTTAATGAGGCCCTTTGTACTGATATTATCTTGGTCATGTAAGTTGCAGGAACACTGTACTGACTTCAGAGAAAAAATGCCTGTTAGAGCAGAATCCTAGAAATGGTGGCCCGTTTTATACATATCCGCATTTGCTTCTGAGCTCTTAAAACATTTATTGTACTAGGTTGCAGTAAGCTATTATACCCCAGAAGTTATATCCCAGGTGTGGGACAGGTGAGCCTGTAGTCTGAATTTCCACCCAGGCTCCTGTTTTGTGAAAGCTGTTGACCTATGTTAGGATGGTACTCTAACAGGCTTGGGGTTTCCTCTGCTCCTTTCAGGGCTGGCAGAGGGAGCTGTAAACACTTGGGAGGTACTTGTATCAAACATTTTCTTATTTTGTTGTGGATGGCTACACAGACTGTGTCCAATTCTCTGGGAAGCAGAACTGCTCTCACAACATGCTCCCCTCCTCTCTCTCCATTTTCACCCCCACCCCATCTCAAGTCTTGCATGGGGGATAATGCAGGTGCATTTACCACCTGGGAGGCAGTTTGCCTAGTCCTCAGAGGAGTAGCCACTGTTTGGGGCTTGCGGTTTTGGCAGCCAAGGTTCTAAGACTTGTTCCAAATCCTCTCAATCCCATCTTATAACTTCCCACTGAGACAGGCTCAGAAAACGTGTCCTGTTCCTTTTCCTTAAAAAAGGCAGACTGAAGGTCATACCATTCTTTACTTTTAGTAGTTTGCTCTTTCTCCTTTATGCTCCCCAATAGAAATAACTCTTTTGTGACAGCATTTACTTATTTGCTATTAAAAGACATTTCATCTTTTTCAATCGCCTGTAGGATTTAACTACAGAAATCTTAACTTCTCTCTACCTCCTAACCCTCTGTCCGGAGAGAGCATTTCCTTTCCTTCAGACTCCGGGTGGCATGCTCTCGCCTTTGGATGTCTCCTTTGTAAATCCTCTGCACCTTCTGCTTCCTCACCTGCGTTTAGGAGAAAACCAAAGCTTCTTTTTTAAAGACATGGATTTCAAGCCTTTTTAACCAGACACAGTGGGCTCTTCCTTCTTCTAAATATCTGAAACTTAATATCTTTGTATTTTTCATATCCTTTTTTCTTATTTCTCAAAGAATTCAGCTGCCTCTCCTTCTTCCATTTGCCCAAACTCTTTCTCAGAAATTCTTCAAGTCTTTTTTTGGCTCTTACTGAGGCCCTATTGAGAATATAATGGCTATGGACCTACTTCTCAGGAAAGTGCTCATTCACATCCCTAGAGGTGCCATAACATCTCCTGAGGAAGTAGTTTACATTCTATCCTTAAAGTATAAAGCATTCCCACAGAAATGTACCACATAAGGAATACAGTCAGCCAAGCTTGGAACAAAGGCACACTGATTACCTTTATAAGAGAAAAGGAAATGAGTCTATTTAGAATGAAAGAAGAGGATGCCAGCTGTATTTGTTTCCTGAGGCTGCTGGAACAGATGAACACAAACTGGGTGTGGACAGCAACAGAAATTTATTCCCTTGTTCTGGAGGCCAGAAGTCCAAAAGCAAGGTGTCGGCAGGACCGTGCTGTGAGAGCTCTAGAGGAGATTCTGTCCTTGCTCTTTCTGGTTCAGCCGCTGGCACCTCCGTTGACCTCTTCATCTCAAGATCCTAAAGGTACTGGCATCTACAAAGTCCCCTTTTTTCCACATGGTGTCACATTGAGAGGTTCTGGCAATTAGGATGTGAACAAAGGATTTTGGGTGAACCACTCAGCACACCCTAATAGGTCAGGGGACAGTGAATGTTGTAGGGACAGTGAACGTTGCAGGGCAGCCCTTCAGGCACCTGTTAGATCTTTAGTTACACAGATGCTGCTCTTCTCTTCATATCTGGGCATGGTGACATCCCCTTCCAGTGTGATCAGCTGTCACATAGATGTTTATAAAAGGTTGAAGATCATGAACTTTAGATGTAAATACTGCTAAGTTTTAGATTGGCCTCCACAAATTTCCAGCTGTGTCATCTTGGACACTTTACCCTAAATTTTAGTGCTCTAATTTTGAAATGGGAATAAAAATAATATTTACCTCAGAGTAACTGAAGAGTATCTGAGATAATGTGTGTGTGAGTTAGAATGTTGTTGGTTTCAGAATACCCAAGAATGTCATAAATTGAAAGGGTGTTTTATTTACTTAAGAAGTTGAGAGACTCTCCCAGAATGATCTGTGCATGGTGATAGCACAAAGACTCAGGCTCACTCTACTCCTTGCTCTGCCGTCTTCACTGTGTGGTAGTATTTCCCCATGAAGCGGGTGGCAGAGCTCCTGCTAAAGATGTGGCGCATCACCCCGATCTCCCTCGGGACCAGAGCACTCAGATGCCAGCGGGTTGGCCTCTGATGGCTTATGACTAGATCCTTGTCCAGGAATTGCCCTTGGCTACAGGAAGCTGTCTCACCCAAGTTTATACTCACTCCCCTGCTAGTCATTATGGGAGATACAGAATCCTGACCCTTTTGTGATGACTCTGCAGGGACAGTCCAGCTCCAGAGCTCCTGATTGACTGAGGCCTCTGTTGCAGTTCCAGTTCATCTTCTTCTTTCTGTCTAATCCTGCCTCCCTCACTTCCCACAGCTGTTGTTCCAGAGAGCACTCCTCAGTTAACCACCTGCATGAAAATCTCAGGGTCTCAGTGTGGGTTTCACAAGCAAGCCATCCTGGGATACCAGGAGTAGTTCTAGGAAGGAGACTCTACAAAGGGATTTGTGGAGCTGGACCACTCATTGAGCCCATGAAATGTTGTAGTCATGCAATTGTTAAAACTTTCACCAGAGGGGAATTGGGAGAAGATACTGGAGGAAGGCAATGCACTGGCAGGAGCAATGTCTTAGATGCTTGAGAAGTTTGGGAGAAATAATTATTACAAGGACTATGAAATTTGGGTCGGTGTTGCTGGGGACCACTAAAGCATGTAGAAAGAATTAAAAGCTGAAGATGGGCCCTGGCTGGTGGCTCAGTGGATAGAGCGTTAGCCCAGTGTATGGACATCCCAGGTTTGATTTTCAGTCAGGGCACACAGGAGAAGCAACCATCTGTTTCTCCTTCCTTCCCTCTCCCCGCTCTCTCCCTTGTTCCCTCCCATAGCCAGTGGCTTGATTGGCTCAAGCATGGCCTGCTGGGCACGGAGGATAGCTCTGTTGGAGTACATCAGACTTGGGTGCTAAAAATAACTTTGTACCTGAGCATCGGCCCCAGATGGGGTTTCTGGGTGGATCCTCGTTGGGGCACATGTGGGAATCTGCTTCACTATCTCTCCACCTCTCACCTAAAATAAAAAAGCTAAGGATGATTAATAGCCAGTATAAGGCAAAGCATGAGAACAAGAGGGCCTGTCAGCAGCACACAGGGTGGGACAAAGTAGGTTCACAGTTAGTCGTATGGAAAAAAATACAATAATTAATACATAAAAAAGCAAGAATAAACTGTGTTTTACGTACACATAACTGTAAACCTATTTTTGCCCCATCCTGTATAAACAGATCTATGCCCTATGTCAGAAAAATCTTAGGATCAAGGCCAAGACTTAACTGTAAAAATAGCAGAGTTCCAAGGTACAGTGACAGTTCTGCCACACCGAGGTCAGGGGCCTGATCATTGCACCTGGAACCCGACTCTTCCGATTTCCCTGACTTCTCTGGCCTATTTCACCCTGTTAAAAGCTAGCACTGCTCCCGCTTGCTGGAAGACAAAACAGAGGCTTCTGCCTAGCAAAGGAACAGTGCCTCCCCACCCCCATGTCTATCCCCACCTCCTCTCCTGGCCACCAGACCTATAATTAGAATCAAGTTACTTCATAAATCAACAGAGACATGCTGGGCCTATTCAGGGAGGAAAAGGATTATAGCCCAGAAGAATGGCAAAGACTCAGTCAGTAATACAGGAGCTGGAGGCTTATACATGAGACTGAATCCTAAGGGCACTGGATAAGCCCATCACTTTCAAATCAAGAAGGATGAACAGAAGCAGTTTCCATTCACATGGGATGGACCAATGTACAGTATTCATTTGTTCTCTTGCCCAAAGTCTGCATTAAGTCTCCTGCTGTTTGTATATGGGATCTTGACCATCTGGGTACTTCACAGAATATCACATTGATCCATTATATCCCTGATATAATCATGCTAATTGCACTGAAGAAGCAAGAAATGATGTTTGTGCTCCAGAGAATGGTAGAGAAACCAATAAGGGGACCACCATATTAGTAAAGTTTTAGGAATGGTTTAGGGTAGAAGTTGGAAAAATCGGTCTCACTACTTGTATTTTGTAAATAAAGTTTTATTGGAACAGAGTGAGGCCCATTTGCTTATGTATTGTATGGTTGCTTTCCTGCTACAATGGCTGAATTGAGTAGTTGTAACAGAGACTATTTGGCCCACGAAGCTTAAAATAATTACTCTCTGGCCCTATGTATAAAAAGTTTGATGACACTTGATCTAGGGCATTCCAGGACATTTCTACCAAAATAAAGAGCACATTACTACATCTCAAACTTTCTCCCACTCAGAAAAAAGCTCAATGCCTGGAAGTCTCTTCAGGTTTTGGAGGTATCATATTCTAATGGGATATTCCCAGGGGTGGGATTCAGCCAGTTCGTACCGGTTCTGCAGAACTGATACCTAACTTTGTGTTGAGTTCGGCAAATCAGTTGTTGAAATGGCACTTGTAATCAGGGCTCTCTCTAAGGTGGGCACTGGGGCAGCTGCCCAATGTGGAAATCACAAATTTACATTCCTTATTCTTTTTTAATGCTCATCTGTGCAACAGTTTATTCTAAGCACCTGTAGTATTTAATGTTCATTCCATCTACAGGTGAAAAAAACTGCAAGTGAGGGCACCAATTAAGAAGCAATATGAAAATACTTAAATAACAGTTTTATTGGGGGTTTTTTTGGTCTGGTATTATTTAATATATTTCATTACTATTTTAAAACTCTTTCTTATAATCTGGTTTTGTGTACCACTTTTATTGTCCTTATTTAAGTATTAAATGCATGAAATCATAAACTACCTTTTGGTATATCATTTTTTTATACTTAAAATGCTCATTAGGGCAGAGAACTAGTTGTTAAATTATTTGAATCCCACCACTGGATATTCCAGTGGAAATACCTGTCCAACCCTTTTACTGGGTGACAAGTCTTCCAGCTTTGTGCGGGACCCAGAGTAGTAAAAGCTTGTGCTGCAGGTCCAGGCGGGATACAAACATTTCTACTGCTTGGGCCACGTGAATTAGCAGACCCTATTTCATTAAGAGAGTCTCTGATTGGGAAGATGCTATGTAAGACTTATAGCAAGCCCCAACAGGAAAATTACAACATAGTTTCCTAGGGTTTAGAGCATGTTATCTGTAGCAAAGAATTATTCATGATTTAAATAACAGCTCCTGGTGTGTTCTGGGTCTTAGTAAAGGAAAATGTCTGTCTATGGGACATCAAGGAACTTTGTGGCCAGAGCTGCTCATCATGAACAGGTTTGGTTTTTTTTGTATTTTTCTGAAGCTGGAAACGGGGAGAGACAGTCAGACAGACTCCCGCATGCGCCCGACCGGGATCCACCCAGCACGCCCACCAGGGGCAATGCTCTGCCCACCAGGGGGCGATGCTCTGCCCCTCCGGGTCATCGCTCTGCCACAACCAGAGCCACTCTAGCGCCTGGGGCAGAGGCCAAGGAGCCATCCCCAGCGCCCGAGCTATCCTTGCTCCAACGGAGCCGTGGCTGCGGGAGGGGAAGGGAGAGTCAGAGAGGAAGGAGTGGGGGAGGGGTGGAGGAGCAAATGGGCGCTTCTCCCATGTGCCCTGGCCGGGAATCGAACCCAGGTCCCCCGCACGCCAGGCCGATGCTTTACCGCTGAGCCAACCAGCCAGGGCCATGAACAGGTTTTTATCTAAGCATTAGGGTCTGGCAAGCCCAGCAGGTTTCTATTAAACCCACCATGCATTAGGGTCTAGTGAGCCAACATCATAAACAGGTTTCTATCAAACAACATCAAGTATAGGGTCTGGGGAACCAACTCAGCTGTAGTAGGAATCCATTGTAAGATGGAAATGTTAGATCCGAGATCTAGGTAGGGCTAGAGGGCACAAGAAAGGTATCAGCAAATCAACCAACAGGGGCCACAGAGGAGGGAAGCTTTGATGACAGTGGCATCGGGAAATCCTCCCAATGAGTCAGGATTTAGGACATGCACCAAAGGGTTTGTTTTATATAGAAAGAAAAGTGGCCCTAGCTAAGAATATATATAAACTCATGTGTTAATGGTTTGGTTGGTTGGTCGGGCTCTTGGGAAGATAGGTTGGGGAGAAGAAAGAGGCTTGTGAATGGATCTGTATGTTTTAATCATGTTTTTCATTTTCGGTATCTTATGATGTTTTGAGATATTGTGGGTAGTTACAAACCTAGGGAGAGATTGCCCTTCCCAGGGGTAGCTAATTCCTAAAGATGAAAACTTACTTGGGAGCATGTCTCCCATGCATAATCTAACCATCTCCTTTATCTAACTTACATACCATGCCAGTATTTCCCCTGCCTTAAGTTAATAGATGGCCAAGAGCCAGAGATCTAGAAACAGCTCTTATGCCCCCAAACCTGTGGGAATTATTCCAATAAGCCAATCCTAAACTGTACTCAGTCCTGCTTTGCCTTTCCCATGAAAACTCTAATTAAGGCTCTGGTGTAGGCTTTCTGCTTGCTCCTGATTCTGCCTCCTGACCAAAACCTAATGCTTTCCTCAGGGCCTTGCATGGTGTGGCATGTCCCCTTTTCTCAGGACGTATAAATAATAAATTCTTCTTTAAATGACATTGGCTTCTCCATTTCGTTACTCAGTCATCTTTTTTTTTTTTTTTATTTGACAGAGGCAGAGAGGGAGTCAGAGAGAGAGTGACAGATAGGGACAGACAAACAGAAAGGGAGAGAAATAAGAAGCATCAATTCTTCATTGCGGCTCCTTAGTTGTTCATTGATTGCTTTCTCATATGTGCCTTGACCAGGGGGCTACAGCAGAGTGAGTGACCCCTTGCTCAAGCCAGCAAACTTGGGCTCAAGCCAACAACTATGGGGTCATGTCTATGATCCCACACTCAAGCCAACAACCCCACGCCAAGCTGGTGACTCCGTGCTCAAGCTGGATGAGCCTGTGCTTAAGCCAGTGACCTCAGGGTTTTGAACCTGGGTCCTCTGAGTCCCAGTCTGATGCTCTATCCACTGTGCTACTGCCTGGTCAGGCTCAGCCATCTTTATAAATGAAGACCTAGGCATAAGTCATGGTGGAAGTGGGCATTAAATGTGGAGGTCTTAGTATTGCATACTATCTATCAAAGGGCATTAATTATGGAAGAGGCACTGACTAATCAGTGGAGGGTATGACTTGGCCAGTTGATGTCAGCCATCCTTTGGCACTAGCAATCCTAGTGCTGGCACATTGAACTCATGAATACAGTAATTATAGTAACAGAGATGGAGGCCTCACATGGGCCCCAAAACATGGTATTCAGCTTTCTGTTACTGATCAGAACTGATGCTAACAAATATCCAACTTCCCAGCAGTAGAGACCAATATCAAGTGAGAACTTGATATGCCACCAATCCTTGAGAACACTAACCAGTTACATGGCAGCAATTTGAATACACTGGACCCCTTTTACTCTGAAAGGGGCAGTGACTCAACCAGAATTGGTATATACTTTGAATATGGGTTTGCATTTCCTGCCTACAGGGATTCAGCCAGCAGTACTATCCAAGGGTCTATATAATCTTACATAATATTGCTCAGGCCAAGGGAGGGACTTACCTAAAATAAAATGGCAGTCTGTATATGACCATATAATCTTCTGGTCTTATCACATACTGCACTCTCCAGAAACTTTTTGCCTAATAGAGTGATGGAATAAAAGGTCTTTTAAAGGCACAACTGAGGTGCCAGCGTGGTGATGATATCATGTGATGATGGAGTACCATCCTCTAGGAGGCAGTTTATTCCCCAAATACTTGACTCTTATATTGTGTTATGTCTGCAAATTGTAGAACACATGGGTCTGAACCAAAGGGTAGAAATGGAAATGGCCCCACTTATACCATTCCCAGTGACCCACGGGGATGTTTATGCTTTTCCATCCCCTCAACTCTAGGCTCTGACTAAGGAGAAGTCTTATTCTTAAAAGGATGATACTTCCACCAGGGGATCTGGTGAGAATGATTTAGACTTAAAGCTGTAGGCTTGTACAATCAGCCAACTCAACAATTCTCAAGCCCAGTGTTTCCAGCCACAGCCCCAAGAGGGAATCAATCAGGTGAAATCTTAGAACATTTATGAAGGTGAAATGATATTGTAGAATATGACAATGCTGTGAATTTCCATTGAATGGTGGAGGAGAACAGTGACACATGTAACTTAAATAATAAGATTCTTTGAAAATCACAGAAATTAAGTGCTGAAATAAACTTCTACTTGGACTTGTTTATTTTACATGGGGGGCAACTGACTCAACAGAAGTTAAGAGACTTGTACAAGGTCTTACAGGTAAGTCAGTAGCAGATCTGGGACCACAAGCCCAGTTTCCTGACCCTCCTCTAGTGTTCCCTTGTTCCTCCACTGTGGACTCATAGCTCCAAAGTTTTCCTTTTTAACTCTGTGTGATTAGGCCATGCTAACCTACTCTCAATTCTGTATGCACACCGTACAGAAGAGTGATGAATAGCCTACATTCTGGTGGCTGGGAGAAGTGACCTTAGCATTAGAAATTCATTATGGAATCTACCCAAATAGACAATTAAACAGACTGATGTCAACCTAATTGGCTCAAATTAAGGAATGCAGACCTACTTAGATTTCAAAACATTATTATTTTTCATCTTTTAATTTTTTGCTGTTTGTTATTGACCCAAAGGTACCAGAGGTCTCCCTTTCATTAGGCGCACATTTGGAATGTCATTAAATGTTCATTTTTAATTAGGGACAGGATGTATTTAGAATTCACAAATGCCTCAAACTAACTTCTTCAGGTCTTTGGGGACAAATAAAAACATGCATTTTGCTTAGCATATTTCCCTTAACTCAGCATAGCAATTTTTTATGGGGTTTAAATAATGCAGGGGTTTTTTATGTGCCTTTATAGAGATAAGGCTCTAAAACCAGTCAATATTTAAGGACCTAAGAAAATTGTTTTATCTTTTAGTAATATTAGTATGCATCAAATGAGCAGTGTTTGGGTTCTGCATGTTTGTTAATTTTGTGACTTAGCTGGGCTTAAAGTAGAGTGAGGTCATAGAAACAAACCATACTTTAATCCACTGTTCTGTGCCATTATTGACTGAAGTGTAGTCTCATTCAATCCTCTGGCAACCTTATGAAACTGGTATTATGGAAGGACCGCTAGCTACCCCACAGTATCCATCTTCCTGCCCTTATTTAGCTGGCTACTTGGTTGCCTGAAATAAAGACCACAGTTCCTAACCTCCCTTGCAGGTAGGTATGGCCAAATGACTAAGTTAAAAGGATATAAGTGAAAGTGTTTATCCAACTCCTTTTCTTTTCCTTCTGGGCTGGAATATAGTTGTGATAACTGGAGCTTAAGCAGCCATCTTGGACCACATAAGAAGCTGTGTATTGAGGATGGTGGAGCAACACTTTAGAAGAAGTCTGGAACCCAGTGATTATGCAATGGTCCTACCAACCATGCTTTGCTTACCTTCAGACCTCAAATACATGATCAAGAAATCTGTCTTGTCTAAATCACTTTTATTCAGGTTTCCAACTGAAACTAATCCTGATACATTTGAGCTGTTCTGTCCCAATTGAGATGTGCTCTATGTATAAAATGCACAGTGGGTTTTGAAGACATGAAAAAAAGTGTCAAGTATGTCACTAATAACTTCTATTTTGATTACATATGGAGTTGGTAAATTTGGGATATATTGGGTTATTATTTAATTCTATTTCTTTTTACTCTTTAAATTGGGACTGCCCCCAAATTTAAAATTACACGTGTGGCTGCCATATTTTATGGGGCAGTGCCAGGCTGGTGCTGCTTCACTGTAGGAGAATGGACGAGGTACCTGAGGCTGAGAGGAGCCACACGGCTTCCGAAGTTCCCGTGTCAAGTAAATGGTGGGGTTGGACTCAAGTTCTGGTTTATCTGGAGCAGCCCCAGCGCTTCCACCCACTGCCCCATGGTGTGTTCTGGCTCAGTAGAGAGGATACTGTCCCAAATAATTCTTAATGGCAAGACATGTTGGTTGCTTGAGGAGTTTTACAGAGTTTCTCTCAAAATTATGCTCATAATCTGATGCATTTCATAGTCTTATTTTCAAGTTATATATTTCCAAACATATAAAAATAGAGGGTAATCCACTGAAAAAAAATGAAACACAATTTACGGAACGATCCTGCTACTTTAATTCAGAGAGAATACATTGAGCTTGAAAGCTCCGCCGTAGATATGTCCTAGATGACAGAGCTGAGATGCTCACGGCAGATCTTTCCTTGGTTGCTTTACTTGACTTTTCTGGGAGCATAAGTCCTCTAAGCTCTGTGACCTAAGATGCTCCATGAGTGATGCCTAGGTGACAGCATGTGCTATCTTGCGGTACATGTTCTCGTAGCTTGTTATTGACAGATCTGGCTGTCTGGGCCATGGCCTGCTCCACAAATAATAAATATACTCAGTATTTTTTACACTCTCACTCACTGATCTCTTCCCTACCTGTGCTATGATCAAGGCGGTAGGTCTGCTCAATGGACTTACTCTATGGAAGTGTGGGGCATTTTCTCTTTGGAGAGTGCCTGACACGCCCAGCTTTCCTGCTATCTCCCTGAAGATAACTGTCGATCAAAACACCTGCCTAACTAAGGTAAATAGACGTTAGTTACTACAGCGACCCACTTGTGGGTAGTCAAAGACGTCTCTTGCTTTGCTTACGGGCTCCTCCGCTATTCTGCCCCAGTGTGGGCTAGACAAAACTCTTTTCTTGAGATTTACAAAGATGTAAGACAGCCACAGTCACCAAATGAGCTTGGATGTGATTTCTATCTCCTTTTCTCTCTACAGAACTGCCACTACTGGCCAGAAATGGCACCGAAACTAATTGCCTATGGAGCTACAGCATGAAGCTAACGAGCTGCTCATTAATGCACCCACGGCTCTCTCTCCTTCCTGTGGCTTCTGTTCCTGGTACAGAAGCAGAATTAACAAGTTTTCTCCTAAGAAGCATATCTGTCCTACTGCAGGCAGCTCTTTGAACATATAACTTCATCCTCCAAATCATTTCAGAAAACAGTTAATGGTTCTGCGCCCAGACCTGACCCCTGCAGATCCCATTAGCAATGACCGTCAAAGGCAGATGGATCACCAACAGTAAGTACTTTCTGCAACTGGCTTCCAGATATGTGAGTGGTTGGGCAATGGAGCCATTAGATTTTTCCACGTTAAGTTCCTCCAAAGATATGCTTCACTGATGCAATGGAGGGACAGTGTGTGTCCCTGACAGGATATACTAAGCTCAGAGGGACAAAATCAATGCTCACACATGGGCTGTTTGTTGAAGGACAGAATGGGAAGACTGTCTGCAATTGGTCCCTTTTTCATCATATTCATCATGTCCACTAAGCATCAGAAACGATGCTCAATCTGTTGCCCATTCCACAGCAATATGCTAGCTGGGTTTCAACAGTCTACCTGTAGTCTCTAGTTTCGGAACTAACCTACTCCAAGGAGGCTCTCTGTGATCTCTGCTTTAGCTTGGGGGTCTAAATTTCATTATACCTTCAGGTCCAGGCAATTAATGTAAAAGTGTGCACTTGCTGGTTGTGAAATATAAGAGAATTAAAAGATTGTAATAAATGGGAGCTTTCGGCCTCACCTAAAAAAGATGCAAATGTATTGTAGTTATAAAGACATACACACACTGCACTGGCCAAAGGAAAACACGTCAGTTAAGATGCCACTGAAAAGCAACCTTGCCTTTAAATTGATGCATTAAATGTCCTTTCTAGAGTCTGAATCACAGAAGTTCAAATGTGGGATGGGGAGGGGAGGTGGAGTGGCAAAACATTTTTAAGTTTCTTGTGGTTTTGATATCCTGTTGTCCCCATTAGTTGAAAACAATAAAACTCAACATTAAAAACAGTTCTCACATAAAACCTATTGGCATCAAGGCACACTCGCTCCCACTAGCACTCAGGAAGCTCTTCCCCACCTGCCATGAGTATCAGCTACAAGCTGCAGATCCGGAACATTAATAGAATCCAGTGTGATCTGAGAAGGAATCAGACGGCTATGGTTTTGCTGCTGTTTAGAGACAAAGGCTGCCCACCTGCTGCATTTCAGTGACTTCAGCAGCTCTCTATGTCTTACTTTGATGATTGCTTTGACTCTGGGTAAGGGGTGGGAGGGGGAAGGAATGAAAACACCTTCAGTTATTGCCAAGGCACTCAGGTTTGCCTGTCACAGGTCTTCATTCTGGTGTAAGAAAGGCAGACTCTCTTTCATTTGCTAATGTTGCCTGAAAGCTGTCAACAGAGGCAGAGGAATGATTTGATTCATTTCAATTTGCTTTTCAGTTAATTTGCTCCCCCTTCCCCCTTTTTTTCTTGATGACCATTTATAGAGTAGTCCAGGACGGAAGCTTAGTTGTGTTAGGTCGAGATCAGTGAACACAGTTTCCAATGCTGTGAAAGGTGATTGTGATAAAAACATTTAGACTAAAAGGAGTGAGCCCAAGTTCTAATCTAGAGAAAAATACAACTAAAAACACACCATTCAGTGTCATTTAACTCAAGTGTTCAATGGCCAGCTGACTGGTGACAGTAAGGCATCGTTCTTTCTAATTTATCTATAAAATAATGGGACTTTTGAATTTTAATTGGGTTGATGGTCTCTAAGAAAAAGAGGAAATATTTCAGGCCTCCCTTGCAGCTTAGTTATAGCAATGTGACTGAATTATGGACAGCAAGGTACAAGAGGACTATGAACAATTTCTCGGAAATGCCCTTAAAGAAAGGAGGTATGTCCCATTCCCCTTGAGGTCGTCTCGCTGGTTGGAATTCTGGTGGTGATGACAAGAGCTGAAGCAGCCACCCTGGACTGTGGAATCCTAGGAATGAGTATCATGCATAATGGATCAAAAAACAGGTGAAGTCCATGTCCCTAATGTCGTGGATGACCATGCCAGGGAATGCCTGGCTCTATTATCTGGACATTTACATGAAGAGAAGCAAGCCTCTGTCTTGTTTACATTACCTGTCGAGGTGGGGGTAAGAACAGGGGAGGTAGTTTTTATCACCCACAGAGAAACGCTATTCCAAACTAATATGAAAGGTATCAGGTGGATGCACAGAAGCAGGGCCTGGACATTCCCCATGTTATCCCTTTGAGGTGCGGGTCCAAACACCATCACTATTTCACTTGTGGAAACACTTTCAGAAAGGTTAATCAAGTTCTTCATTCCATCTCCCTCCTACTTGAGCTCCTGTCTCTTCTTTCCCACCTCAGTCTCCAGCAGGTGCTGTTCTCATCTTTCATCACTCTCTCTCCTCACAGCCCTTAACTATATTCTGCCTTGTACTCTTATATGTTTCTGTTTGCCATCTCAGGTAGACTATGAGGACGCGGGGATAGAAAGTGTCTCTTTTGTGACCCCTTTTCCCACTTAAAAGTGTAAAACAAAGTATTACTGAGATTTCAGATACTTTGTAAACTTCATATTCCAATTAATTTGCAATATATATATATATATATATATTTTTTTTTTTTGTATTTTTCTGAAGCTGGAAATGGGGAGAGACAGTCAGACAGACTCCTGCATGCACCCGACCGGGATCCACCCGGCATGCCCACCAGGGGGCGACGCTCTGCCCACCAGGAGGCGATGCTCTGCCCCTCTGGGGCGTCGCTCTGCTGCGACCAGAGCCACTCTAGCGCCTGGGGCAGAGGCCAAGGAGCCATCCCCAGCGCCCGGGCCATCTTTGCTCCAATGGAGCTTTGGCTGCAGGAGGGGAAGAGAGAGACAGAGAGGAAGGAGAGGGGGACAGGTGGAGAAGCAGATGGGCGCCTCTCCTGTGTGCCCTGGCCGGGAATCGAACCAGAGACCTCTGCACGCCCGGCCGACGCTCTACCACTGAGCCAACTGGCCAGGGCTGCAATATATTTTTGAATGCCACTCACTAAACCATTTCTAATGTTTCTTTCACTCTCATTTTCAGACTTCCTATTCTTTAGAGAAATGATCTCCATGGAGATTGGGTTCTAACACTCTGAAATAGTAACTATTGAGAAAGAAGAGGGAATTTCAGGGAGTCCATCAACTCTATAAAGTTCTGTATATGGGAACATGAGCTTTTGTCTGGAGGAAGTTTCATAGCTTTCATTAGAATTTCCCAAAAAATCACGACCCTCACTGGCCTACAGTAAAAACAAAACAAAACAAAAGAAAACCTTTGGCTAAAAAAACACCTAAAATGTATTGTTAGATGGGGATAAGAGAAGGAACAAAGCGTATTTAACAGACAATTCCTTTTATAAAGAAGATAAATCCATATATAGATGTATATGTTTCCTATATCTAAAGTTATTTTTTAAGTTTAACTTTCTCTCCATGATTCTGAGGATTGACCTTAATCCTTAGTCCCAACTGCAGAAGCAACCAACAGAAAATATCATACATACACCAAGACTAAGCTGAAGCAATGCTTTATTGCAACCACAAAGCACCAATCCAACAAGGCATTGACACACAGAGATTGAACAAATGTCTCTTTGAACAGAGATGTAGGAAGCCCACTTCTTCAAGTTCTTAAAAACAAGTACTCCAACCAGGAATCAAACAAAGCATCAGAGCAATTAAAAAAATATTACGCCATCATGAAGGAATATATATATAAAAATATTCTGTACTAATAACAAGGCTTTCTGATCTCTAACTCTTGGCAAATTTCTTCAGAAACAAATGATTATAAATACAACCATAAAGTGAAAAAATGCTTTCTTCAGACACAAAGAACTAATTTAAAAGCAATTCTATGCAGAAAATACCATTAGCTCCTGTGAAAACTAGCTGAATGTGGATGGATATCCCCAATGCACAACAGAGAATCTTTTCAGAGGTACGGTTCTGCTTCTGAAGGGGCCAAGGTGCACATTCGTTTCAAACATCGCAGCATATTCCAGTGAAACCTTAATAAGGTCAAGTGAAGGTCCCTCTATAAAAAGGGTGTCAGCAAATCCATCCCAATAATACAAGCTCTAAGGAGCAAAGGGGTCATGGGAGACAGCAATCCCTTCCTCTTTTCTCCCCCTCCCCAAGTCTGTAACCAAAAGATGCTCATTCCATTAAGTTTTTCAAAGAATTTTGGGAAAGCCATCTATGAAGAAATAAAGAAAATCTTTATGATTTCAAAGCCTTCTGGGGGAAGGGTATCTAATCATGTCAAAGACTGAGTTCTTTTCACTCTCTTTGACAAATTCCACGAGGAAAACCATCCTGATCACATGTTCTCGTATTCTCCTTGCTCCTCCTAGCTGAACTCAGGTCAGCTGATGGATTGCCTAGTCTATCCAATAGGATAACGTTTCATTTGGTTGTAACTCTTTACATATACACATGTATGTATTCTGTTTACAAAGTTTCATCACATGAAACTAAATTATGTCATTATGTATTTTTGAGGTCTGGGACCCCACTTTGACTGTACTATGAAGAGTTGTTCTTTAAATGCTTTGACTGCAGAGGTTTTACGTGATACTCGTAGATTTTCAGAGCAGGCCCCAATTTTAACTGAAGTCCTGTCAACACATCATTTCTTGTCATCAATAGCAGGGATTTTCCATCAATTTCCTATAATGGAAGCAGAGGGTAAAACCAACATGTAAGTCCAAAAGCTCAAAAAGAATGAAGCAAAAAGGAATTTCAAAGGAAAAGACATTATTTCCAAGCTAAAATCATTACTTTTTTGCTTTTATGCCAAAATGGGGAAAGAAATGGAATCTTCTATTTTTATCTTCCGTCTTCTATTTTTATATTTAGATTAAATACAATTCATAGCTGTTCTTGTTTTCAAGATCACACATCACATCTTAAAAAACTAACAGCAAGCTTGGAGTATGTACCTTTAAGGATCAAAGATACTGCTTCCAAAAGGAATAATGACACTTTCCATTTATAAATTATAGTTTATGAAATTTTGTGTACTTGGTTTCTAAAACAACTCTATAAATCAAGATAGGCAGGGATTATCATCTTAATTTTATAGGCAAACCAAGAATCAAGACAAGAAATTAGGAAAGGATGGCACAGGATTTGAATTCTCATCTGCCTGCAGCCAAAGCTGATGTTCTTTTCATAACTCCTTTGGTTTCTCGTGACACTTAGAAGTAAGTATGTGTTGTTTAAATGAACCAATGGGGACTAGAGTCTTAGGTTTTTATATTGTCAATCACAACAATTGACATTGGAAAAATGACTCACTCTGAACTTCTTTCCTGCCCTTTAAAAGGAGAACCATCAGGCCCTGGCCGGTTGGCTCAGTGGTAGAGCGTCGGCCTGGCGTGCAGGAGTTCCAGGTTTGATTCCCAGCCAGGGCACACAGGAGAAGCGCTCATCTGCTTCTCCACCCCTCCCCCTCTCCTTCCTCTCTGTCTCTCTCTTCCCCTCCCGCAGCCAAGGCTCCATTGGAGCAAAGTTGGCCTGGGCGCTGAGGATGGCTCTGTGGCCTCTGCCTCAGGCGCTAGAATGGCTCTGATTGCGGCAGAGTGATGCCCCAAGATGGGCAGAGCATTGCCCCCTGGTGGGCGTGCCGGGTGGATCCCAGTCGGGTGCATGCGGGAGTCTGTCTGACTGCCTCCCAGTTTCCAACTTCAGAAAAATACAAAAAAAAAAAAAAAAAAAAAAGAACCATCATAACAATTTTTTAAAAAAATAATTAAAAAAGGAGAAGCATCCTGCCTCAACCTGAAAATCAACATCTCATGCTGAGGGCCCTACCACATTTCCTCTTAATGGGTCCTCAAGATCCCAAGTAAGGTAATGAGGGGCAGGGCTCCGCCCACTGTGAATGCCTCCCTGTGCTCCTCCCAGTCCACTCCCCACACCCTCAGGTCTCCAACCAGGGAACCTCTACACTGGCTACCCTCGAGACTACAAAGCTTTGGGGAGAAGTAAAAATGGGCTTCTTATGAACGATATGAGGGCCCCGAAAAGGGGTTTTAAACTTCTAGAAAGGAAGCACTGAGAATGATGACTGTCACCTTGTTTTCGTTATCACTTGTGGGGAGAAGCTGAGCTAGTTCTTAGGGAACCTGGGCTCAAGCGATGGACCAGCCACGCGTGCTTGGTAGGCCTCGACATGTCTGCTTCATCATTCTACACATGCACATCTGTACCCAAGTCCCCCACTGATGGACAGACAGGGGGAACACAGTGTGCAACTGCAGCTTCATAAAACTGACTCCCTCCTATACCGTGACCAAGGAGGCCATTCCTCCAAATTCTCACGTGTCCTTTGCCAGGCTGTGAAGATGTGCTTTGAATGTTTCTGTGTGGGGGAAAAACAGCACTGAGTTACGGCACTGAAGAAACACCCACATCGTAATCTTAGGCAAGTCCCTTCTTCCTCCCTCTCCTCGGCGGGTAATGGGGGTATGGGGTTTCTGACAGGATTTCATGATGCCGCCCTTGCAAATGCTCCCTGCACTGAGTTACAGAATCACGTGTCATTATTCCTTGACAGGGCCGTGGTCCTCATTTTCCTTGTCAAACACCTAACACATACCAGAGCAGGACAGGGATTACTTCTAATTGGCCCATAGTGTTTTGAGTGTTGGAACCTTTATTCTGTCGTAGACTGGAAAACAAAATGTCTTCCATTATTATGTAGGCGACAACTATTCAAAACCATAGTGCACAAAAAAGCAGTTGGTTGATAGGGCAAGAGTGGGAAATTAAGGATATAGGAATTGAATTTCCAATCCTAAAGTATTTTTCTTCCTGAATTTTCAGCAGCTAATGATCCCAAAGATGGCCCATCGGCACAGTCTGCCAGCATGAGAGTCGGTAGAGGCGCTTTTGACACCTGGAAGTCAGAGCAGCTGTCCCGAAGGCACTGTGAGTTCACTGGGATCTGAGCCCCAGGTGACCTCCAAGCTCAGACTCTAGCTTACTTACGCACTGAGCCAAACACTGACTCACTTGGACTGCTTTAAAAAGCAGCAATGCACGGTCCTGCTCTCCGTTTTTCCTTTGCTGGGCTTTGCTCCTACCTCACTTATTACGTATTTTAAACAGGCATCGGGAAGAGGTGACACTGCTTTCATTTCTATCCAACAAGAAAACTTCCTTGATTAAATAAAAGTGAATTTAAAAAAAAATCTATGCTGGCGAAGAAAAGTCCTTCTACAACTCAGCATTTCTGTCAAAAGCCAAGTATGTCTGAAAAATGCTGAAATTTGGATTTTAAGACAAAATGGAAAATCATGTTTCACGCTCCAATTTGATTTTCCCTTTGTTCAGTCGCCACACTGCAGTTCACCTCAGAGAAGGGTTCATAAGGAAAGCTCTATTTGGAAATCCTTATTTAAACATTTTTGAAATGAAGAGGTCATACATACAATAAAACTTTCCCATTCAATCATGACTATAGGCGCTCAGATGAGTGGGAGCAGAATACGCATTAGGGGAAGGTGAGCAGACCAGTTTGAACCTTACCTTCACAACTTACTGTGTGGCCCTGGTAAGGGACTTAGCCTCCCTGAGCCTCCGTTTCCTCACCTATAGAATGGAAATAAACCCTTGAAGGATTTTGGAGATGAAAAATGATGAATTCATGTCGGGCAACTAGCACAGTGCCTGACACGTAGGAGGCTTTCAATGACGACTAAGTGGAAATGTACCGATATGCTCCAATTCCAGCTCCAGGAAGAGGGCTCTCTGCCTGAATGCTGCCTTTTGTTAGAGGGATGCAGGAATATTCCTGTTCAAGTTCAAAAAATGTATTAAAAATTTAAAAACTCAAAGACTACATAAAACATTTGCCTCATAAAAACTGCAAACACAGGAATGTTCCTTGAATTATAAAAGCTACTCATTTGTTACATAACTTGCATAAAAGTTTGCAATGCAAATGAAGTCCAAATTTTGCCCCTCAGCCTGGTGTACCAGAATGAGCCTAAGAGTGGAAGTTGGAATGCAGAAGTTCTAACGCAGATTCCAACAGTATCTTCCCACAAGGAACCACTCTTCTGGACCCCATTTGCTTGTGGATGGGGCGGGGTGTCAGCAGATAAATTTTTTGTTAAACAAACAAAAAAAATCCCATGATTGCATGAATGTCGTTTAAAGCCAATACAAAAAGATAAATTTGCATCTTGGGATCCTGTTTACATATGTGTGTTAAGGGATAAGCACTTGCTAGTTTTAGTGAAACATTTTACACTGCTTCTGTCTTCGTGTAAGAGTAGCCAAGTACCTGATAGGCAATACTATTCAAAATGTTTACATACTAAATAAGTTCTAGCAAGTGCTCATGCATGGAAGTAAGGTTTAGAGATGACAGGTATAAATTTTCAATGAGGGCAAGACTCTAAATCTAAAAATGAATGCATAGCCTGACCTGTGGTGGTGCAGTGAATCAAGTGTGAACCTGGAACACTGAGGTCACTGGTTCGAATCCCTGGGCTTGCCTGGTCAACACACATATGGGAGTTGATGCTTCCTGCTCCTCCCCCCCCTTTCTCTCTCTAGTCTCTCTAAAATCAATAAAATCTTTAAAAAAATAAATAAATAAAAATGAATGCGTAGGATCCAGAGATATTATAGTTCAGTAGATAAAGATGTGTTTTAGAATAAGACATTTATTGCTTATTAGGTGGGGCCTGGGGCAAGTTACTTAATCTCTCTCAGCCTAATTTCCTTATCTATATGATAAGGGGAAAGTAGCTACTGTATTTCACTACTGAAGTATTATTGAAAAAATATATGTGAAGTAGAGTTCCTGACATTTGTTGAGCACTCAATAAATGCTAGCTATTAAGAAAAAGTGTATACAAAGTCTTTTTATCTTTCTTTTATTTTTTTTCTTTTATTTTTTTTACAGGGACAGAGAGAGAGTCAGAGAGAGGGATCAATAGGAGCAGACAGACAGGAATGGAGAGAGATGAGAAGCATCAATGATCAGTTTTTTGTTGTGAAACCTTGTTGTTCATTGATTGCTTTCTCATATGTGCCTTGACCACGGGCCTTCAGCAGACCGAGTAACCCCTTGCTCGAGCCAGCGACCTTGGGTTCAAGCTAGTGAGCTTTTTGCTTAAGCCAGATGAGCCCACAATCAAGCTGGCAACCTCGGGGTCTCGAACCTGGTCCTCCACATCCCAGTTCTACACTCTATCCACTGTGCCACCACCTGGTCAGGCTGTATACAAAATCTTAACCCATTTACTTTTCACTCTCTCTACAACTAGGTGACTCTTTCAATGGAGCTGAATTGTGATATAGTTCATCGGAAATGTATGGGAAGGAAGAAGTTGAGATGGGAAGAGAAGAAGCTAAGAGAAAGCCTAGAAAAAGAGTAACCATCCAGAAAGAGGCAACTGCAGAACAGCAAGGCAGAGCAGGAAAATGTTGGAGTGGAGTCAGTGGGAATTATGATGGAAGGACCCTGACTCAGAAGGCTATATTTGTGGTAGTCTCTATTGTCCCAAATATAGTGCAGGGGAAAGAAGGGTCAATTTAGAATCCAATGACTTGGTCCCAAAGGCCGAACTCTGCTGCTTCCTAGTTCCTTGTACAACATCTGGCCCCTCTGTAAAATGAGATGTTTGGACTAGGCTGACCTCTGTCCATTCCAGCTCAAAACACTCTTAGATTCCAACTCTATCTTTGATAAGCATCAGAGTCAGCAGCTCAAAGGAAAGTTTGCCTGTGAAAGAACATAGCAGCGACTCCTTACCAATGACGTAGAGGAATCTGATGAAATAGGCTTTCTTCTTCCACTTCAGTCTTCTCTCTCACATTTTCTACAACTTTCTTTGTAACAACTCTCTTGCCGTTTACTGTCTGGCTACAAGTGGTGACCAGTTTGAAGGTTCCCATTCCACTGCTTACAAAGGGGACAAATGTCCCAGAGGAAGGGGAGCTTGGTCTGGCACCCAGGGATGCAAAAGTGGAAAATCCAGTGTCCAAAATGGGAGTCACATCAAAGAAGGAAGAGTGGAATCCCCTGGATCTCCCCACGTGACCAGTGGGAAAAACGTCTCCTGAGAAGAGGTCTTCATCTTCAATGACATTTTGAAAGCCACGGCATGGCCTCTCAAACCACAGTTCCTCCTTCAAATTGGTTTTGTCTCTCCTGTCTCTTCTCTTTTCCATTTTGTTGTGTTCCCCTCTGGACTTGTCATAGCTGTTGCGTTTCTCAGCATCAGACAAGATGGCATAGGCCTCAGCTACTTGTTTGAATTTCTCCTCAGCTGCCTCCTTGTTTTCTGGGTTCTTGTCTGGGTGTAACCGAAGAGCTAACTGGTGATAAGCTTTCTTAATATCAGAGGAAGAAGCATTGTGAGACAGCCCTAGCACTTTGTAATAATTCACCATGTCCCTTTAAAGACCTTACCTCACCAAGACACAGAGCTTATTTTCTGAAGAATTTCCATATGATTTTGAAAAGGAAGATGGCAGACGACTCAAATCTATACCAAGACCCCTTGAATTTTATCACATGGTTCCTAGGACAAAGTCTCTGCTGGGGGAGAAATTGCTCTTTGGTGTCGGTGTCCTCTGCAGTGCCTTCCAACCTCCCTGCCCTGCGTAGCTCACTGTGGGTACAGTGACTATGACTCAACACTGTCAGCCAGTGACTCTCAGCTGATGCTGTACTTGCCTTGCATTCCTATTGGTGGAAAGTTTGGGGTGGATAATATACATGTTGGGCAGATTTCACCTTTTTACAAAATCCAACACTGAGTAGCTTGTTAACAGTGAAAACATTTGTGTGGCTCACAAAGAAGTCTTACGTTATTTATTAAAGTAACAGTCTGAAGCAAAATGGCTCTTGCCCTTAAATCAGGCACAAAATTCATCTGGCTCATTTGTAAGGACCCAGGCCTTCAATGACTTAATGGGTATCTCCTGTGTTATTAAATATTTGCTTCTGGCATACAGTGGGCCGTAAGGGGCTCTATCACACAAAAATATTTTGTACACATTTCTGATGACCAAAAATTTTCTCAGTTCATCAAGTGAGAAAACTGGAGATATCTGCCTAGATTAAAAAAAAGAGTAGATTTAAGAAACAGAATTAGAAATGAATGCTTTCCATGTATGGTCAGATAAGGCTTCCTTACTTAGTCTATTTTTTAAAGTTAGCCTTTTTGAAATTTCTTTCTGGACTTAAAACAAAGTAGCAATATCACAATAGCAAATGCTTTAAAAAATGTCTTGAATGTGTAAGTGTAGCAAGGGCTGCTGGTTACTAGGACATACAACTACACATTTCCCAGACTTCTTTGCAATTTGGTGTGGCCATGTGACCACGTCCTGGTCAATGATATGTGAAGAGGTTGATATAAACTTCTTTTGGGTCTGGCCAATAAAATCACTTATGTGAACTCCTCCTTCTTTATTGTTCTACCAACTGGATGTCAATGCCAGATGATCTTGAAAGCTTCTGGCTGAAGATGACAGAGATGCTATCTACTATGGGTCCTTGAATTACTCTGAAGCAAACACCCCTACTGACCACCTTGGACTATTTATATGCTCAAGAAATAAACCTCGGCCCTGGCCGGTTGGCTCAGTGGTAGATCCTCGGCCTGGTGTGCAGGAGTCCCGGGTTCAATTCCCAGCCAGGGCACACAGGAGAAGCGCCCATCTGCTTCTCCACCCCTCCCCCTCTCCTTCCTCTCTGTCTCTCTCTTCCCCTCCTGCAGCCAAGGCTCCACTGGACCAAAGTTGGCCCGGGTGCTGAGGATGGCTCTGTGGCCTCTGCCTCAGGTGCTAGAATGGCTCTGGTTGCAACAGAGTGACGCCCCAAGATGGGTAGAGCATCGCCCCCTGGTGGGCATGCCAGGTGGATCCTGGTTAGGCGCATGTGGGAGTCTGTCTGACTGCCTCCCAGTTTCCAACTTCAGAAAAATACAAAAAAAAAAAGAAAAAGAAATAAACCTCTACAACAATTAAGTCATTATCCATGTTGTCATCTACTTGGGACAACTCTAACACAGCACATATTTCTATAACTTCACCTTCCCTTTTAGAGCCTACTCTATAATGTCATCAGCCAGAAAAGTTTTCTCTCTTCCGGTAAGTTCAATATTTATTCTGTCTCTCACTCCTCAGTCCTGTTACACCCACCTTTTCACTTCAACTCCACTTTCTCTAGGGTCATGAGTCCCCTTCAGGCCCCTTAGATACCAAGTCTGCACCCCCTGGTTGGCCCTCTTAGGCTGTTAGCCCTCTGCTGTGCCCATGCCACAGACACCCCATACAGGCGCAATCCAGATTTTCTCACCCCTATACCTGGTGCAGCTGGAAAAAACTAATTCAAAAAAACAAAGCCATGATATTAACACTGTACTTCTGCAGTGTACCCATATCGGCTGGGTCAGTAGAATACTTTAATAGTCCTCCTCTTTATCCTTGGTCAGCTCCCTCTTCCATTTCCCTTGGTGGCCATTCTTAACCTTCACTTGCTCTCTTCTAGTTTCTTATTAGAATTCTACCCACCCTGTCCACTCTAAGCAGAGGAGCTTATCTCTTATTTGGAAAAGAAATAGAGACTGTCAGGAACCCCTTACTGTCCACAAGGACAAAGGCAATTTCAGCTGCAGAAGCCCACAGCCTCAACTGTGCCTCCAGAGCCTGGACAGCTAGAGGGAGGAAAGGGTGGAGGAAGATGTCCCTGTCTAACTCGGAATTATCCCTTCATGCTATCTTTGTTAAAAAAAATAGTTGAACTTGTTATTGACCAAATTCCACCACCATGTATATTATGGCTAACATTACATTTTATGATGGTGAAATATATGTAACTTGAAATAAGCCATTTTAGCTATTTTTATGTATAATTCAGTAGCATTAATTACATTTATAAGTTTGTATAATCATCACCACTATTCATTTTTTAAACTATTCCATCTCCTCAAACAGAAACTCTATTAAGCAATAACTTCCTCCAACCCCAGGCCCTTGATAGCCTCTAATCTACTTTGTGTCTTTATGAATTTGCCTATTTTAGATATTTTATCCAGGTGGAATCATACAATATTTGACTGGCTTTTTTTACTTAGTATGTTTTCAAGGTTCATCCATGTTGTAGCATGTATGAGGAACTTATCTCTTTTTATGACTGAATAAAATTCCATTGTCTGTATATACTACATTTTGTTTATCCATTCATCTGTTATGGACACTTGGGTTGTTTCCACCTTTTGGTTACTGTTAATAATGCTGCAATGAACACTGTGTGCAAGTATCTGTCTGAACTGCTATTTTCAATTCTTTTGTATGTAATTGCTAGGTCACATGGTAATTCTATGCTTAACATTCTTTTTTACTTTTTTTAAATTAATTTTTAGAGAGGAGAGAGAATGAGAGAGAGAGAGAGAAGGGGAAGGGAAGAGCAGGAAGCATCAACTCCCATATGTGCCTTGACCAGGCAAGCCCAGGGTTTTGAACCAGCGACCTCAGCATTCCAGGTCGACGCTTTATCCACTGCGCTACCACATATCAGGCCTCTATGCTTAACTTTTTAAAGAACTTCCAACTGGTTTTCTATAGCAGCTGTACCATTTTGTATTCCCATCAGCAGTGCATGAGGTTTTCAAATTCTCCATATCCTTACCCCTTTATAGTCTTTTGATCTCATCCTTTTCCTTATCCTCAGGGAGTTTGCTTCATTTTAACTGTCCTCAATTTCATTCAGTTTTAACCTGTACAATTCTTTTGGTTACTTTCCTGCATGTACTATATTTTTTGCTCCATAAGACGCACATTTTTCTCCCCAAAAGTGGAGAGGGAAATGCTCGTACATCTTATGGAGCAAAAAATACACTATTTTATTAAATATTTTAACACATCATTTGGTTCAGAATATTTTTTTTCTTATTTTCTTCCTTAAAACCTTAGGTGTTTCTTTTGGTCAGGTGCGTCTCATGGAGCAAAATATATGGTAAATCAGTTTATGTGTCTTTTCTCTCAGGAAGAAAGAGCCCGCATGCCTTCATGACCTTCCAGCTACTGATTCTCTTTCCACTCGCCTGCCTCCCACTCACTCCTCAACTTAGAGGAAAGGGTCATCCAGATTCCTCCTCCCAACTCCATTAAACTCCACCATTCTGCACAGATAGGACTGGGCTTCACTTTTTGAGATATTTGACCTTGTTAACCCTTTGAGTATGTACATCCTTGTGCCTCCTGACCATCCAACAATCGATTTATTTTAAAAATGTGTAAGGCAACATTCAAAAAAGGCAAATGTATTTTCTTCTTATTTCCATAAATTGGTTAGCAAACAAACATAATTTTAAGTTAATAGAACTATAACTATAACTAACTTTATTTTTTTGAAAACCCCCCCCCCCAAAAAAACTCACTCCCAGGGGTCAGCAAGCATAAAAAAAACTCACTACTCAAAGGGTTAATCACTTAATTTTCCCTGAAACTCTTCCCTTTATGGGTTTCTATACAACATCTCATTACTAGTTCTCTCCCCACTCCATTGAGTGTTCGTCTCACTTGCTTTTGCTAGTTCTCTTTTTTCTCCTAACAATTAAAACCTTGATGTTCTGAGATTCCAAGATGGCCACGGAGTAGGCAGACGTTACAACAGCCACCTCCCAGGACCAAGTTGGATTACAACTTAAGAACAACCATCATGAAAACCCAACTGGATAAAACGAGAAGACTCTACTATAACCAAGGACCACAGAAGAAGCCACACTGAATCTGGTAGAAAGCACGGAGAAGTGGTGGGGGCTGACCCACTCCCAGGAGTGAGGGGCAGTGGAGTGACCAGAAGGACTCTCACTGCGTAGAGAGGGACCCTCAACCCCAGGCCCGGAGCCCCAGCTTGGAGCCCCAGTGACTGGAAGAGGCAACCAGAAAGCATTGAGTGGTGAAAAGAGCAGGGTTTCTGTCTGTGGGGGGGAGGAGGGAGAGACAGCTTTCAGAGTGGCAGACTTAGTCTTAAAGGGCCGGTGCAGAAAATCTTGCTTGTGGTCAGTTGCCTGGGGCTCCAGGGGCAGTAGAACTGAGAGGACTGGAGTTGCATGAGGAAAGTGTAAATTTGGAGGCACTGGGAGAGACACAGTGTCGGTGACCAGAACACCTACACTGAGTCATTCTCCAGGGCTAAAGTGGACATATATAGGGGAGGAATGATTCCTTTGTCCCACACCAGTCTGGGGAAAGGCAGCTGACCCACCCCAGGAAATCTATCCATATTTAGCTAGGGGAAAGGCTCATTTGGAAAAGTAAAGAAGCAGGGGGTGGGTCAGTGACTCAGGTTTCCTGTGAGATTCGAGCTACACCTCTGCCTCTATTGCTGAGAACGCACCTGCCCCCCCCCCCCAGAACCAGCAGGCAGGCCACACCTCTGGAACACAGAGGCCATACCCACTGCACTTCTGTGGCGACATCCTATGGAGATATGTTAAAAAAAAAAAAGCCTGGATAGAGTAACAACTGGAATCAAAGAGTAAGCGATGCCCACTGCCCCCACACTAATCCATGGAGATCCCTGCTGGGTCCAGCGAGTAGCTAGCAAATAGAGGTAGCAGAAAGAGAAAATCAGATGGAATTCAGACTTCTCTGTGGCTCATCTTGTTGGGGAGAAATAAAATTTGGGTATCCAGCAGAGACTGAGGGGTTAGACCCTGGAGTAGGGGTCACATTCCCTGTACTGAGCTACAGTCCAAGAGACCCCTGAAGTAGAAGGTCCCACTAACATTTTAGTCCCAATCTCAGCTGCCTTAACCAAACAAGTTTGCATTCTGTGTAGAGGTAGGTTAGATGAAGCCAGTCGGGCCCATACTACAGTCTTTCAACAGAGGACTCTTGAAAGTCAAGACTGCTGCAAGAGGAGCTGGAACATCTGAAAAGCAGAGGCAAATATTTCAGAGCTTGCAGCTTGTATGGAGCTGCTGACAGCTTTAAGCAGGAGGAAGCTGATCCTTATAGACAGGTTGGCTCCTCCCACACTATCCAGGCACAGAAATCACCGACACAAACAGCAAAAAGAGCAGTAGCTGATGATAAGTAGCCCACAGCGGATTAAAAACAATAGATGGTGCCAACCCAAGAAGATCTAGAACCAACACAACTAATAGCTGGAAGCAGAAAACTTAAACCCCAGACTCAGCTAGCTATTCAAACAGCAAACCCAAAAAAGGAGTCCATATACACACAAAAAAATGGGAAGACAGAGAAATGCAACCCAAATCAATCAACAAGAGAAATCCCTAGAAAAAGAACTGAATGAGATGAAAGTAACCAAATTACCAGATGCAGAGTTTAAAATAATTATTTTTAGAACATTCAAAGATCTTAGAGCAACAGTGGATAGACATAATGAACACCTAAATAAAGAGATAGCAAGCATCAAAAAGGACATTGAAATCATAGAAAAGAATGAGTCAGTAACGACAAATACAATATCAGAAATGAAGACACACTAGAAGGAATTAACAGCAGGCTGGATGAAGCAGAGGATCGAATCAGCAATCTAGAGGACAAGATAAATGAAAGCATGGAAGCAGAGCAGCAAAAAGAAAAGAGGCTTTCAGGTTTATCCCAACCTGAAGGGAAGGGGGAAGGGCGCTGTAGGCAGGGAAACAAGGGAGATGTTGAGGGAATATAGGGGAGGGGGGATGCATTCAGGCTGACCCTTGAATCTATGTAAACATAATTAATTAAAAAAATTAAAAAGAGGCTCAAAAAGACTGAGGAAACTCTAAGAGAACTCTGTGACAATATGAAGAGAAACAACATTCACATCATAGGGGTTCCTGAAGAAGAGAGAGAACTAGGGTTAGAGAACCTGATTGAAGAAATCATAGCTGAAAACTTCCCTAAACTGATGAAGGAAAAAGTCACACGAGTTTAAGAAGCACAGAGAGTTCCATTAAAAAGGAACCCAAAGAGGCCTACACCAAGACACATCATAATTAAAATACCAAAATTAAGAGATAAAGAAAGAATACTAAAAGTGCAAGAGAAAAGCAGTCAATTACCTACAGAGGAGCCCCCTTAACGACGACATCTGACTTTTCAAAGGAAACACGAGAAGTCAGAAGGGAATGGCAAGAAATATTCAAAGTAATGCAAAACAGGAGCCTACAACCAAGACTACTTTATACAGCAAGGTTATCTTTTAAGATTGAAGGAAAAATAAAAAGCTTCCCAGAAAGAAAAAAGAAACCCTAAAGGAATTCATTACGACCAAACCAATGCTGCAAGAAATGTTAAGGGGTATGCTATAAACTGAGCAAAGGAAAGAATAAAATGGCAATAAACAACTACATATCAATAATAACCTTAAATGTAAATGGATTAAATGACCCAATCAAAAGACATAGGGTAGCTGCATGGATAAGAAAACAGGACCTATACATATGCTGTTTATAAGAGACCTACCTCAAGACAAAAGATACACATAGACTGAGAGTGAAGGGATAGAAAAAAGCATTTCACACAAATGGAAATGAAAAAAAAAGCTGGGTAGTAATACTTATATCTCACAAAATAGACTTTAAAACAAAGGCAATAGTAAGGGATAAAGAAGGTCACTACATAATAATAAAGGGAGCAAACCAACAGGAAGATATAACCATTATAAATATCTATGTGCCTAATATAGGAGCACCTAAATATATAAAGCAGACTTTGATCGACATAAAGGCCAAGATCAACAGCAATACTATAATAACAGGGGATTTTAATACCCCAATAACATCAAAGGATAGATCCTCAAACCAAAAAATTAACAAAGAAACAGCAGCCTTAAATGACACATTAGATCAACTAAATTTAATAGATACCTTCAGAACCTTTTACTCTAAAGCAGCAGAATATACATTCTTTTAAAGTGCTTATGGTACATTCTCTAGAATAGTCCACATGTTAGGACACAAAACAAGTCTCAATAAACTTAAGAAGATTGAAATCATACCAAGCATCTTATCTAATCAAAATGGCTTAAAATTAGAAATTAACTACAATAGAAAAACTAAAAAACATGCCAAAACTTGGAAACTAAATAGCATGTTATTAAATAATGAATGGATTAACAGTGAGATCAAGGAAGAAATAAAAAATTTCCTTGAAACAAATGAAAATGAGCACACAACAACTCAAATTTATGGGACACAGCAAAAGCAGTCCTGAGAAGGAAGTTCATAGCATTACAGGCATACCTTACGAAGCAAAAAAAAAGCTCAAATAAAAAACTTAACCTTGCATCTGAAAGAACTAGAAAAAGAACAGCAAGTAAAGCCCACAGGAAGTAGAAGGAAGAAAATAATAAAGATCAGAGCAAAAATAAATCACAGAGAGGCTAAAAAAACAATACAGAATATCAATGAAACCAAGAGCTGGTTCTTTGAAAAGGTAAACAAGATTGATGAACCTTTAACCAGACTCACCAAGAAAAAAAGAGAGAGGACTCAAATAAATAAAATTAGAAATGAGAGTGGAAAAGTAGTAACTGACACAGCAGAAATACAAAGGATCGTAAGAAAATACTATGAAGAACTGTATGCCAAAAAACTAGACAACCTAGATGAAATGGACAAATTCCTTGAAACATAATCTTTCAAAAATCAATTTGGAAGAATCAGAAAACCTAAACAGACTGATTACAACAAATGAGATTGAAACTGTTTTTAAAAAACTCCCAACAAACAAAAGTCCTGGGCCAGATGGCTTCACAGGCAAATTTTAACAAATATTTAAAGAACTAATTTCTATTCTTCTCAAGCTATTTCAAAAAATTCAAGAGGAGGGAAGACTTCCAAGCTCTTTTTATGAGGCCAGCATAATCCTAATTCCAAAACCGGCAAAGACAACACAAAGAAAGAAAACTATAGGCCAATATCCCTGATGCATTTAGATGCTAAATTCTCAACAAAATATTAGCAAACCAGATCTAGCAATACATGAAAAAAATCATACATTATGATGAAGTTGAATTTATTCTGGAGAGCAAGGCTGGTACAATATTTGCAAATCAATCAATGTGATTCATTACATAAACAAAAGGAAGGAGAAAAATCACATGATAATATCAATAGATGAAGAAAAAGCATTTGATAAAATCCAGCACCCATTTATGATCAAAACTCTCAGCAAAGTGGGAATACAGGGAACATACCTCAACATGATAAAGGCCATCTATGACAAACCCACAGCCAACATCATACTCAATGGGCAAAAATGAAAAGCAATCTCCTTAAGATCAGGAACAAAGCAGGGGTGCCCCCTTTCACCACTCTTATTCAACATAGTTCTGGAAGTCCTAGCCATAGCAATCAGACAAGAAGAAGAAATAAAAGGCATTCAAGTTGGAAAAGAAGAAGTAAAGCTATCATTATTTGCAGATGATATGATATTGTATATAGAAAACCCTAAAGTCTCAGTCAAAAAACTACTGGACCTGATAAATGAATTCAGCAAGGTGGCAGGATATAAAATCAATATTCAGAAATCAGTGGCATTTTTATACACCAACAATGAACTATCTAAAAGAGGAATTAAGGAAACAATCCCCTTCATTATTGCAACAAAGAAATAAAGTACCTAGGAGTAAATTTAACCAAGGTGGTTAAAGACTTGTACTTGGAAAATTATAAAACAATAATAAAATAAATAAAGGAAGATACAAACAAGTGGAAGCATATACTGTGTTCATGGATAGGAAGAATAAACATCATTAAAATGTCTATACTACTCAAAGCAATGTATAAATTCAATGAAATTCCTATTAAAATACCAATGACATACTTCAAAGTTATAGAAAAAATATTCCAAAAATTTATATGGAACCAGGAAAGAACACGAATAGCTTCAGCAATCCTGAAAAAAGAAGAATAAAGTGGGGGGTATCACACTCCCTGCAAGGCCATTGTACTCAAAACAGCCTGGTACTGGCATAAGAACAGGCATACAGCTCAATGGAACAGAACAGAGAACCCAGAAATAAACCTATGCCTCAATGGTCAATTGATATTTGACAAAGGAAGTAAGAGTAAAGACAGTCTCTTTAACAAATGGTGTTGGGAAAATTGGACAGGTACATGCAAAAAAATAAAACTAGACCACCAAATTACACTATTCACAGAAATAAACTCAAAATGGATAAAAGACTTAAACATAAGTTGTGAAACTATAAACATCTTGGAAGAAAACATAGGCAGTAAGCTCTCTGACATCTCTCGCAGCAATATATTTGCTGATTTATCTCCACGGGCAAGTGAAATAAAAGACAGGATAAACAAATGGGACTATATCAAACTAAAAAGCTTTTGCACAGCTAAAGACACTATGAACAAAATAAAAAGACAAACCACACAATGGGAGAACTTATTTGACAATATGTCCAATAAGGGGTTAATAATCAAAATTTATAAAGAACTTGTAAAACTCAACACCAGGAAGACAAACAATCCAATCAAAAAATGGGCACAAGAAATGAATAGACACTTCCCCAGAAAGGACATACAGATGGCTAACAGGCATATGAAAAAATGTTCAACTTCACTAATCATCAGAGAAATGTAAATTAAAACCACAATGAGATAACACCTCACACCTGTCAGAATGGCGCTCATTAACAAAACAACACAGAAGAAGTGCTGGCAAGGGTATGGTGAAAAGGGAACCCTCCTGCACTGCTGGTGGGAATGCAGACTTGTGCAGCCACTGTGGAAAACAGTATGTAGTTTCATCAAAAAATTAAAAATGGATCTGCCTTTTGACCCAGCTATCCCACTTTTAGGAATATATCCTAAGAATACCAAATCACTGATTCAAAAGAAGACATGCGCCTGACCTGCAATGGCGCAGTGGATAAAGCATGGACCTAGAAAGCAAAGGTCGCCAGTTCGAATCCCTGGGCTTGCTCTGTCAAGGCACATACTGGAAGCAACTACTACCAGTAGATGCTTCCTGCTTCTCCCCGCTCATTCTCACTCCCCCTCTCCCTCTCTCTTTCCCCTTTCTCCAAAAACAAATTAAAAAAAAAAAAAAAAAAAAGACATGCACAACCATGTTTACTGCAGCATTGTTCACAATAGCCAAGATCTGGAAACAGCCCAAGTGCCCATTAGTGGATGAGTGGATTAAAAAGCAGTGGTACATATATACTATAGAATACTACATGGCCGTGAAAAAAGGGAATCTTACCTTTTGTGACAACATGGATGGACCTGGAGACTATTATGTTAAGTGAAATAAGTCAGGCAGAGAAAGAAAAGTATCATATGATCCCACTCATATGAGAAATCTAATGAACAATGTGAACTAAGGAACGGAATAGAGGAAGAGGTGGGGTCAAAGGGACCAGAGGGAAAGGGGAAGAGAGGATGAGATCAGAGAGGGGAAAGGGATTAGAAATTATGTATACATAACACAGAGACAAACAGAGCAGGACAGCAAATCCCGGAGGAAAGGGGGAGGGTGTTGTGGAGAGGGAGCACAGGGGAACACGGGGGTGGGGGGAGAGGGAGATATATTTGATAGGACACTTAAATCTATGTAAACACAATAAATTTAAACAAACAAACAAAACCCTTGATGTTCTTATTGCCCTTTTCTAAGATCCCCTTTTTTAATATTTCCCTCTTCTTACCCCTCCTATGAGTGCTGATGACTCTCACATCTCTGTTTCTAGGCTTCCCTAGTCCCCTGAGCTGCATATTAGATATATCCACTTATATGACCTACAGGCCTTCAAATTTAATGTGCCCCAGACTGTACTCATTACAGCCCCTTTAAAACTTACCTCCCACAAACATTTTGATTAATGGCAATACTTTACAACCACCAAACCTGGAAACCTGGCTTCCATGGTCTCCCACCTACAAGCACTGAGCTCAATCCTGGGGCTACAGCAGAAAACCAAGATGCGACACATCTTCAATCTCCACTGTTAACGATCCACTAAATTACTCTGTCTGTTACCTGGACCCCTATTTAATTTTCAGTCCAATACCTTGGCATTCATTGGACAACTCTTCATACTCCAAGGTAGTTGGAGTTCTCGAGAGAAGCCATGTCACTTCATGTCCCCATGCCTTGGTATTTGATCCTCCCTCTGCCTGAAATCCTCTGTGCTTCCTTCAAATGGTTCTCAAACCTCTAGCATGGTCTCAGGTGGCTTTATTGAACTAAAGAATACTTGTAATAATGAGCATTATTTGACTAGAACAGTCTTATATTTACTTTAATGGATGTTAAGAAAAGTTATAACGGCCATGGAAACAACATGAATAAGCCAAGAAGCACCACACACCTGTTTATCTTATGATGTCTTATACTGTTCCCATTTCAAATGACTGATTTAAACTGATTTTTGGTTTATGGAGATCTACTTCAATCAAAAAGTCAAAAAATTCTTTCCTTATCAGTTTCACTTTCATTCTCTCGGCCATTTTCTTATTGTTAGCACTACCCCTTTGTTTCTGAACTCTCTTCTAAATGTTTGTGGGCTGAAAGGACACAGCCGAGTTTGAGTTGCCATTTCCCCTGTTTATTATGCTATAAAATATTTTAAGCATTTCAGAGGCCTTCATTGTTAAGAAACTTCAGATGTCAAAGCACCGGGAATATTTTCAGTTCTTGGTACTATGAAATGCTGACAAAGTAATGAAAGTCATTTCCAATTCGTGGGGTTTTAGCTGGTCTAATTCAGAGCAGGGTTTACCATTAAGCTAATGAAGCTTAAGTTTTGCCTCAGCAATCTGCATTCATAATTTTGTAGTTTTTCTCCCCAAGGCAGCCTGTTAAAATTGTATAACCTTTAACTCCCCCCACCCCCAAAGCCTGGGTTTGTCCTGGGTCTTAGAAATTATCCATCTAAAATCACTAGAGTTGAACTCCGTGTTGCCAAGACATAGAACACAGGCTCAGTGTGGCTCCGACAGGCCTCCCACTTGACTACTCCCTCTGAGATGGTTAGTGTTACTTGGTACTTTGTAGTAGTAAGAAAATTTACTTAAATTTATGAAGACAGCAGCCTCAGAAACATATCAAAATTTAGCAAAAAGCCAACTGAAAAGAAATGCCAATCTCTGCATTGCAAATTAATGGCTGAAACAATCAGTTGGGCATTTCAGAGTAAAACACTTCTTATTCATGTGGTTTGAGTAAGTGAATTGATAGAGTAAAATTAATTTGTTATCTTAAGTTACATATTATTTTGTCATGATGCTCTGAGGAGTAAAAGTCTGAGTGATATATACTGTTCTAAAAACAGAATCATTGACGTCACTGTTCGTTTGAGGAATCTGAACAATGTGAATTACATGACATTGATTGAATGGCAGAACTCTATCTTTGATCTTCTGAGTAGTATTGAGTCTATATATTATGATTGTGTAAGTCAAAGAGATAAAGATGGAAATGAAGTGACTACACTACAAATGGGCAGAGCTGTCTTTGTGACTTGCCAGCAGGGGCCAGCGGGAGTGGTGAAGTGGCTGTCCTGCACAGCCAGATGCCTTCATGGTCATTAAAAGCCTTGTCAACAGCACTGGTTTTGCACCAAAGAATGGTGCTCATTCAGCCTTCAGAGAGAGACAAAAGTGACCCCGGTCGTTAATGTTCTGTGCGAGGAAGGTGGCAAAGTTTGTGAATGAACTTAATCGAAAGGTTCTCTCTTAAAAACTAAAGTTCATTGAAAAGTAAAATTTCTAAAGTATCTTTGACTCTTGAAAACCAGGCAACCTATATCCATGGGCAAGTGCCAATTTTTTATCATCTAGACATGAAAATTCAACTGTGTTTATACAATAACATGGTGGTTTGGTGCCCTGTGCTGTGCATTGCAAGCATACCATGAGGGCATGATGTAATATAACACTTTACTATTAAAGCAGGAGCTTGAGCAATATTCTGCTTAACTCCACATTCACTATAGATATCTGAGTCCTAGAAAGGCAAACTCCAGGATCATCCAGTGACTACGGGTCAATCAGGAGAGAAGAAACCAGGAATCATGCCCTTCACCACAGTCTAAGAGGTCTGTCTGCTAAGACTCTGGGGAAACTGCCACCACACCGTGACGTTCGTGGGAAAGACAGATAGCACTGACAGTGCTGGAATCAGCACTCCTCAGGAGGGGCTCCCACAGTCTCCTGTTCTTATGGGCCAGCAAACCCTCTGGAGCACAATGTTAACGCAGCCTGTGGACCCAACATACCACAGGCCCAGACACACCCTGAGGGAGAGCAACATCACTGATCATAAAAGGATAGTGGCCAGAAACACCACCCAACACTCGCGCGCGCGCACACACACACACACACACACACACACACACACACACACACACACACACCTGACACTAGGTCACTGGTGGGCTATGTGCAGGGGGCTGTGCAGGGGCCCAGGCCTTCCCTTTTGACAGTTCTTTTGGCCTGTTTTATGGGTCACATCAAAGGTTCAGATGAGGTCTTCCGAAGAAAACTGAATGGAAATAACTGTACCAGAGGGAAATTCCATAGGGATAACTGTCACGTGGCAGTTTACCTGAACAGAGAAAAGGAGATTACACAGAGATCGCCAGCTTTCTCCAGTTGCCTCTCTATACCATAGGAGCACGGGACACCCTTGTTGTCCTTTGGATGAATGTCACTCAGTGGCCTGACATCTTCCAAGGGAGCATGCTGCTAGAAAGCCACATCCGAGTCTGGTTGCTACAGCAATATAGTACCCAGTTAAATACTGTGAGACCACACCAGGGAGACTGACACTCTCCCGCAAGTCAGCCCATCTACGGTAGACCTGTCTGGATCAGGGTCACTGCTCGGGCTGCTACAACAGGTACCATGGATTGGAGAGCTTAAACAATAGAAATTTACTTTTCACAGTTCTGGGGGCTAGAGGTTCAAGAACACAGTAGCAACATGGTTGGATTCTTGTGAGAACCCTCTTCCTTGTCTGCAGATAGCTGCCATCTTGCTGTATCCTCACATGGCAGAGAGAAGGAGCAAGCTCCCTGCTCCTTTCTTTTTAGGGCACTAATCACATCACAAGGGCCCCACCCTCATGACCTCATACAAATCTAATTATCTCCCAAGAGTCCCACCTCCTAATACCATCCCACTGGGAGTTAGGGTTTCAACACACACATTTTTGGGGAAACACAAACATTCAATCCATAAGAGTCAGCCATGAAACTAAGCTCCCCACATCTCTGGCAACCATGCTCCCCTTTCTGGACTTGCCCTCTTCTGTGGTGGTCTAGGGCAGTGGTCGGCAAACTCATTAGTCAACAGAGCCAAATATCAACAGTATAACAATTGAAATTTCTTTTGAGAGCCAAATTTTTTAAACTTCAACTATATAGGTAGGTACATTCCTTATCAAGGTAGCGTGCACACGTCGTATTTTGTGGAAGAGCCACACTCAAGCGCCCAAAGAGCCGCATGTGGCTCGTGAGCCGTAATTTGCCAACCAGGGGTCTAGGGGATGGTCTCCATCTCTGCCTGCTTGCATTTAAAGGCAGGGTGGAGCCTTCCCTGAGGAGATTTAAGGATGCCCCTAATGTGACCTAGAAAACGTGTCTGGAAAAGTCACGTTTTTGGGCTGGGGGCGAGCTGCAGTTTTCCCACTAGATGGAATTTGGTGAGTGACAGCTGACTGCTAAGGTTCACCCCGGAGGTGAAACACGGAAGGCCGCTGAAGCCTGATGATGGGAGAGGAGGCTACGGTGGTAAAGGATCCTAATCACAGCGGCGACTGGTCTTGTCAGCCTGGGCCTGTCCAGGTACTCCCTTCTCCCCCTCTCTTAATGAGCATTTAAAGAGGAAAGACAATGAGACTTTCACAGGAGGAGGAAGGTTTGGATAACTTCTGGAAAATAATTCAAGGTAGACTCTTTCCCCTAGCAAACTGCCCTTCCATGAGAACAAGGAGACTCCCGTGTCTGGACCACACTTGCAAACTCCAGTCCTCTGAAAGTTCCTCTCTCAGGCTCCTGAGTTGGCAGGATCTGTCCAGTAGCAAGATGATACCCCTTGAAGAACTTCTGAATGAAATGCTTTGGAAGAGTTTGTTCCCTTTTGCCTCAAAGAATTCCTAGTGCCAGAGTGATGTCATTCCTGGGACAAAGCAAAGGGCCTGCTCCTGGACCAAGCTAAGAGCTTGTCAGTTCCACTTCTGGGTCCTGCACAGAATCCAGGAGCCCTAAAGAACAGCCCTCCCCCAGTCTGGGACACATGCTTTAGAGGGGTCTGTGCAGAAGCTCACTCTGAAAAACACTTTTGGGCAGCCGGGAATCCGGCCAGGAGACCTTTTAGCTCAATCTTTTTTTGTTGTTGTTAACCTTTCATAATACTGTTCAAATTTAGAGGTGAGTTACTCAACTGCAATGACACAAATGGACTTTCCACCACTACAAAACAAAAAATATGTTCCAGGTGATCAGCGGTCCACGTTCCAACCTGAGCTATTTTCCTCACAATTTTGTTATAAAAATTTTCAAACATACAGAAAAACTGCAGGGCTATTATAATGACCATCCATATTCTCACCCCCTTGATTCTATAATATGTTCTCTACTTACTTTATCACGTCTATCCATCCCTTTATCCTATTATTACTCTATCTTTTGATGCATTTCAAAGTTATATACATTGGTAAGTTGTAAGACTAAATACTTCAGTGTGTACATCATTAATTATTTTTTATAGTTATTTTCCTTTTGAGGTAAAATTTATAGCTTATGTAATGCAATAATCTCATTAGTATATACCCAGGCACAGGCAGTGACCAATGCATGTCCGATAACACAAACTCCTATTGAGACACAGACACTGCAACACCCAGAAGGCTCCTTCATGCTCCTTCCAGTCATTCTCTCCCACCGATCCACAGGCAACCACTGGTCGGACTTTTTCTACCACTGACATTTTTTACCAGTTCGCAATCTTTATCTAAATGGAACTCCCATGGTCTATTTGTGCCCCCCCCCCCAATTTATATGTTAAAACCTAATCCCCAGGGGATATCTGGGGTATTAGTAATGATATTAATAGGTGGGGCCTTTGAGAGGTGATTAGGTTATGATGACAGTGTCCTCATGAATGGTATTAGTGTCCTCAAAAAAGAGGTCCCATAGAGCTCTCTCACCCCTTCCTCCACATGAGAACACAGAGAAAAGATGGCTGTCTAGCAAAGCAAGCATTCACCAGATACAAAATCTGCAGCCGTCTTGATCTTGGACTTCCCAGCCTCTAGAACTGTGAGAAATATTTGCTGTTTATAACCCAGCCCATTTATGGTATTTTTGTTAGCAGCAGCACAGAAGGACTGAGACAGGAACCATTCAGTATGAACTCATTTATGGGAGGCTTCTCTCACTCAGCATAATGTTTTGAGACTCACCCAAACTGTTATAGTTGTCAGCAGTTCATTTCTTTTTATTACTGGTAGGATTCCATTGTGTGATTATACCACGATTTGTGTATTTGTTCTCTTATTAATGGATACTTAGCCTTCCATTTTTAGACTATTATGAATAAAGCTACTAAAAACAATTTTGCACAAATCCTTTGTGGACATACATTTTCATTTCCCTTTGGTAAATACTGAGGAATGAACTTGCAGGTCGGGGCAGATGTATGAGTGTTTATGTTACACTCCCACCAGCAATGTAACAGAGTGTGGTTGCTCCACATTGTCAGCAACATCTGGATTTATCAACCTTTCTAATTTTAGTTATTCTGGAGGGTGTGAAGTGATTTAAACTGTTATTTTGGCAAATGTTCTAAATTAACAAAAAATATATAGAGATCAAGTTTGAAAGAAATTTTGGCTGAAGGAAATCTAGAGGTTGTCATATATATTAGAAAAGTTCAACTATCCAAACCCAGCTTGAGAGAATAAGAAAGGGCTAAAAGGGTATGGAAGAACCAGTCAGACATCCTTCAGTTCATAATGTTCTCGACTATACTGTAATATTAGATTTAATGCTAGGAAAGGCCAGCCTTTACTGTGGGGAGATAGAAGCTGTTTCCCTGCAGAGCTGGTCCGGTGTGGACCACAGCACGCTGACCAATTTTGCTTCCTTATGGTCAAAGCCCCTTGAGCACCATTCCTACAGATTTGACCCAGCCTGAAAATGGGGCCAGGAAATCACCCAGACAATTGGGAGGGGACACCCTGCTCCTCCTCCCTCTTTCCAATACCAACCCTGACCCACGGAAAGGGAATGAGCATCTGGGGGACATCAACATTGTGCTAGGACCAATTCTAGGCACTGTGTGGACATTGTCCGTGAATCCTCACACCACCACTCCATCAAGCGAGGCACTGACAGCTTTGTGCTACAGATGTGAAACCCAGACTCAGATGCAGAAACTTGCCTGGGTTGCATAGTGTTAGAAGAACCAGGATTTGATGAAATCCTGTGCTCTTTCCACTCTTCTTTGCTAAGCCCCCGGACAGCAAACTGAAGGGGTTATTAAGCTCAGTTGGTGTGAAGGCCAGTAGTAAATGGGGCTGCATGTCTCTTAGATTTGTCCCTCCCTTTTCATTCTTTTCTGTTTGTGTTGAAGGTAGGGCAGCGCTGTCTTTCAGAACATGCAGATGTAAATGAGCTTCAGCCCTCCTCTCTGCAGCTGTGGCTGTCTCAGGGCTTGGGTTTTTCTCATGCAGGAAGGAATCATTAGCTTGTCACTTCTTTCCTTCCCTACCCGCCTCATTTTCTTAGGGCCTGACAGGATTAGGAGTTGGTATGCAGGTCACGCAGGGAGCCTCACCGATTCCCCACTGCTCCCTGTCCTCTTCCCCCTTGCTCCCTCTGCCTCTGCGGAGAAGGGAGGTAACTGTGTCCATCATGTGCTTCTCCAGATTCAGTTACCTGTTCCTGAAAAGCACGAGCTTGCTCCTCAAATCCCGCTGTTCGGAAGTAGTTGACGACATCCATGACGGCCCAGTCTGCAGGATCCGGAGGTCTCCCGTTCTCCATGGAGCTGCAAAACACAAACCCGACTGCCGTCAGGCGGAGCAGGCCACACGTGCAGCGGGCTCAGGGCTCCTCCAAGGGCCGGCCAGTGCAGGCCAGCTGAAACCACGGCCTTCTCTTTCCCGGAGGCCTGGCATCCAATTTACCCCCTCAGGACCATCGTCATTCTTGTGTTTCTTGGTTCAGAAGATAATTGCTCTCACTGGCTCAGTCACTGCTTTCCTAATAAACCATTAGACCTTCAATATAAAACATTTCCTCATGTACTGTTTTTTAATCCAGAGATATTAAGAGTGGACCAGTGATTTCTGGCAGCTCACAGTATGATACTCCCGACTCAAGAATACTGGGCCCTTTACAAAATAGCCCTAACATGCCTGCCTTTCCCCACCGCCTACGACCTCCGCATCCGCATCCCCACTTCCATCCATCTCTCCACAGCTGAGACTGTGGGGTAATGCACCCCCCCACACACATCTGCCATGCCTCTCACATCTCTGGGCCTCAGCGTCTGTGTTCCAGCCACTGACAGCACCCAGCCCCATTTGTTTCTACCCAACGAAACCCACCATTCCTACTTAGGGCATCCTAGCTCCATTGCCTCCTCCTTGGTAAGGCATTTTCTTGCTCTACCAGGAGCTGTTTTAGTTATAACACCTTTACATTGGAGAACTCCATTCAGACTCTCATTGTGGTACTATCCCCACTGGATTGGATTATCAAACTGTCTCTCCCACCAGAGTGACAGACATGGGCTAGAGCAGTGGTCAACAAACCGCGGCTCCCGAGCCACGTGCGGCTCAATCAGGTTGAGGACATTTTTAGCAAAGGCCAGCTTAGGAGTATCCTAATTAAGTTAATAACAATGTACCTACCTATATAGTTTAAGTTTAAAAAATTTGGCTCTCAAAAGAAATTTCAATCGTTGTACTGTTGATATTTGGCTCTGTTGACTAATGAGTTTGCCGACCACAGGGCCTGGACCGTTTCTCATTTACTATTCCTAGTGTCAGGCATGTGGTTAGGAGCTCAGTCAACGTTCAAGTGACTAGACATGATCAAGCATTTGTCTCTGAAGGTGGGTGGGTAACCTGCTGGACTGGATTTAGAGAGGAGGGGCAGGAGAAGCGGAATAAGGGAAGAATGGCAGGGACTCACAGTCACTGTGACTGCCTCATTGCTATTTGGGAAATATTTGTCTGGATTTTCCTACACCTCATCAAAGATGATTTCTCCAAAGTGAACATCCAATCACATTATTCCCATGCTTAGAATCCTCTAAAGACTTCCCACTGCCTTTAAGATAAATTCCAAATGGTTTATTTTGGCTTAGGAGGTCCCTTCAGTACAGAGCTCTTGCTAGCTCTCCAACTAGGGATACACTTGTGAGTAAACAGACACGGGGCTTGCACGTGTGGACGTTCGGTTCTGGGGGAGACACTGATCAGGAACCATACAACTAAATGCCCAGCTGCACATCGGGAAGTGTTAGGCACAGTTTAAAGGGTTAGAGAAGAGTTTTGTGTGGAAGTTTCTTATGAGGTATACTCTAGAAAGCAGCCAAAAATTAAGCAGATGAAAGAGTCTAAAGAAGACTATTCCAGGCTCTTTGACAGGTAAACAAACTACCAAGACAGCCATGCAGGTCTTAGAGGCCACATTGAGGATTCTGGATTAATGGGTACAAGCAATGGGAATTTGAGAAATGGTTTTATGCAAACTGATCAGATCCACATTTTGAAAATAGTATTGGAGAGGAACCAGAAGGAAGAAGGGGTGCCAGTGAGAGGTCTATTGGAGTCATCCAAGCAAGAGATCCTGGTGAGCAAGACCAGCATAGTGGCTGTGGAAAAGGAGAGAAATGTGTGCATTTAAGAACTATTTAACCAATAAAATCAGCAGGACTCAGTGGTGGATTAGACATTGAGAATGAAGGAAACAGAAGAGGTTGAATGGTTCATTCATTTAGAGGACACCCCAGAGTTAGTAGGATGCACTGAATTTGAGGTACCATCTATATTGAAGCAGAGATTCATTGAGCACATGAGTCTAGAGCTCAAAGCAAATGAGTGGGCTAAAGGTACACATTTTGGGGACAAGCATTTAGATGGTGATTGGAACCTTGGAGAAGATAAGAAGAGAATTGGGGGCCCTGGTCAGTTGGGTCAATGGTAGAACATTGGCCCGGCGTGTGGATGTCCCAGTTCGATTCCTGGTCAGGGCACACAGGAGAAGTGACCATCTGCTTCTCTACCCCTCCCCCTCCTCCTTCTCCCTCACTTTCTCTCTCTCCTCCTATAGCGATGGCTTGATTTGTTCAGAGAGTTGGCCTTGGGCGCTGAGGATGGCTCCATGGCTTTTGCCTCAGACACTAAAATAATGGTTCCATTGCAGAGCAATGTAGCAGTGGCCCTAGATTGGCAGATCAATGCCCCCTAGTAGGCTTGCTGGGTGGATCCCGTTCAGGGCACATGCGGGAGTCTGTCTCTCTGCCTCCCCTCCTCTCACTAAAAATTAAAAAAATAAAACAAATAAAAAAGAAATGGTCCTAGAACTAAGCTTGCAGTGGTTCAACATTTAGTGAAAGTTGAAAATATTCATGTTAACTTTTAATGGAAATGAAATTGCCCAGACTTTGGGGATTCCTGAAAGTACCAAACATCCAAAAGTCCCGGGTCTAGCTGTACCTCTGCCTCCCTTCCAGCAGAATGTTTTGCTCATCGTAGGAACTTCAAATTTTTGATGAAATAAACAAACTTCTGTCCTAGCTAAAGAAAAGGGAGTCACTAATAATGGCACATGTAATCATTTATCAACACAGCACTGAATTTAAAAATGCTTATTAGTTAAAAGTGTTTTCCATTTGGGGCTTAGGGATTCTGAATCTGTAAACAATCATGCCATGTACATGCACACTCATGGACATGCATATTCATGTGTACATATATACGCACACACATCTTCCTACCATTAATAGGCTATACACACACACACACATATGGGAAAAACTGCTTTACACCATAGCACTGTCAAACATTAATTATGCAATTTAATATCAAAGCTACATGGGTTGAAAAAAAATTATCCATGTGCTGGGATTTTCTACCATTCCACTGACATAAGCAACATGAGCTGATACTGGGAACTCTCTTTAAGATACCATTTTCCTTCTCTCTCTTGCTTAAAGTGGGCTTGAAGAATGTTTGGAAAGGACCTCATTGTTCCAACAAACCTTTTAAGTTTTTTAATCAGCTCACTTCTAGTAGTGAGCACGGAGTCCCATTGCGTACACTTTTAAGTGCCCCAGAAAACATCTGAATTCACCTTTCCTGTGGATGGCTTCAATTAGCTGCCTCTCTTCTTAAAGAATAGTTATCTAATTGTAATAACAAAGTATGCTATGTTCTAATTTTAGGGTAGGAAGCTTTTCTGATTCTATTCTGCTGGGATATGACATCATCCCATCCATAATTCCGAAATATTCTTGAGCACTAGCCACGCAGAGAGTAAGAACTTTGCACAACTGCTGGCAATGTACCATGAAGAGTGGGAACAATGGGGAACTGGCTGCTCTCTCATTCTTAGGGTGTGGGGGTCCATGCAGAAGACACAAGGGGAAGGAACCAGCCAATGCATTTAATACGTGACCACCGAAGTTTAAGCCTGTTAGCTCTCACCACCCCTCAAAAATAACTTAGAAGAAGAATCATATTGTTAGACTGCTCATGTCCTGAGAGGATAAATCTGTCTATCTTCAACTCTGTAGCTCTCCAGCCCTTGGCACAGGTCTGATGGTACACTGTCGATACACAGTAAAGTCCTGTTACTACAATACGTGCTTCATTTATTATCAACCTCCCAGCTACTTGTGAACTGGCTGATGTATCCTGTTTTTAAAAAACTAAGGCCCAGAATGGTTAAGACACCCAAAATCACATAGTAGATAAAGCCAATATTAGATTCCTTATATGCTTGCCTCCAAATCTATGCTTTTTCCACTCTACTTACCCACTGATACAACAAATACTGACTAAAAGCCTACCGTGGTCTCAGTATTGTGCGAGAAGCAGGGTTAAGGATAGGAATGTGTAGGCAGGCCCTGCCTTCAAGAAGCTGGCAATGTGATGAGGGGAAGCAGACAGTGAACAGTGAGCCCTAAGTCATACTAGCACTGAGGGGTGAACAAGTGCTACTGAGGACACAGCTCTGGAGGGCCCAGTGAGTCCTGCTGCCTAGGACACTTGAAGATTTTCAACAGCAATTTTGAAAGGCATCTATTACTCCAAACACACACTAAATTAGCTCTGAGAGAGGATAGCTCTCAGAGGCAGATACATGCAGGCACAGTGTCACTTCTAGGTGGTTTATGTTAAGGCATGGTGGATGATGTAACTGGGCCCTTCCTGTGGTTTCAACAAGTTTTTTTAGGAGAAAACTGGAGAAGATCCGAGGCAGTGTGATGGCAGGGGTTGGGAGGCCAGAGTGCCAGGGCCAGTGACATATGTGAGATATTTCAGAGGATAGATTTAAGCATCACTTTTCCCCAACGGGAAAGACATACTTCTCCAGAAGGACTATTGTTTGTGGCCAAACTGAGACACTTTGTTCCCTTTTAAATGGACCATTCTCTCCAAATCTTTTCTTGTAACTTGTGCACGTCAAATTCCAGAAGGAATTTAAATGGTGCCATTTAAAACACCTCCCAGATGGTGTTTCCCATTGTGGCTGCTAATATCGCACTGATGAAATGAGATGGCAGATATAAAATTTCCATTATCATTTAATATTTATTATTCACTATTATCATAGCAAAATGTTTCTTAGAATACAATGTATAAAGACAATCAGTTCATGAATATTTGCCCAGGTTTGGAATTTTAAAAATACATATATCCATTTTACCTTATTATAAAAAATTAGCAAGAAGTGAGGGCAGAATTCATCTACAATCCTATCACTTTATCAGATCAGTGTTTCCATTTAACCCAGTCACCTTTTGGTCCCAGTGCATATGGTTAGATACATCATAGATTGATAAAAATTATATCATGTGTGAATAATTCACAGTGGGAAATGATTACCCCTTAATTAAACAATCACCTCACTCCTAAAAAGAACTAGAGAGACATCATCATGGGAACAGAAATGCAATAAATAACAAATTTGGCAGATACATGCAGATGGGGACCTTATAATGAGCGTTTTCATGTTGGCACATTATACTGTAATTTTAAGTGCTGGCAGTAATAGTCTCCATTTTCCCTTTATACATTAGCGAAGGCATGTGGAAAATAGTTGAAACTCTCTGAATCTAGTATGTCTATATTTTATAGTACTTACAGTATTATGGATTCTGAGGTTGATCAGACGAAGAGGAAATTCTGGATAAATACAATCCATATGCGATTCAAAATCCCATTCTATGCAATAATTGCATTTCTGCTTCAAAGTTCAGAAGTTACTTTAGACACTGGTTAATATATTATGGTGATATAGTTATCATACTACTCTGCTTATAAAGCTAATTCACAATATTACTTAAGTTTCCATTCAGAAATGCACTCTAACTTTGTACCACCTTGATCTTTAAAACTGACTTTCAAAATTAAATTAAACTACTCTTTGCTCCTGTCTCAAAACAGCCTTTGGCTAAAAGCAATATAATTCTGATTATAATAAATTAATATTGATCTTTTTGCCTATGACATATCTTAGAACCAAGCAACTAAATGACTTTAGTTTATCTCCATTCCTTTCTCCCTCTCTCGTCATCCTAACAGGCAGGGATATGGCTACAAGGCAGGCAGGTCCCAAAAGAGAAAGATGATTCAAAGGTTCTTGACAGGCCATTTTTCATTTTTTAATATTCATATAAATAAATGTTGACTGCCTTTAGCTGCAGTATGCCGAAGCAATGGAAGCATGGAAAAAGCAAATTATTCTTCAAGCCTTCTGTATATTCCAATTTTTTTAGTTTGGCATTCAGGGATTTGATTCAAACAAACTTTCTAGACTTATTTCCCATTCCAGGTATGTACTGAAACCCAGCCGAGCAAAATCCCGGACTTTCCCATGGCCACAGCTTTGGTGACGCCACTCAAAACCCTGTCTGGCCAACTTCCAGGGATTAGCAAGTTACTTGTTTTTAAAAGGTACTGGTTCAATGTTCCCTTCTGAGTATCCTCAGTCAATCTTTTATTTCAATCATTAATTACTTTTTAACCTGCCTATTATGAGCCAAGCACGTGATGAGTCTCAGAAACTCAGAGTTTAGCGAAGAGGAAAACCTCAAGTCAGCTGCACGATAAAGAGGGCCATGTGTGTTCCCTGCCGTATTCCAAATAGCGGTTACAGAACAGGAGGACGAGATAGACGAGGGAGGAGGGCAGAGAAGTACAAGTCATCAGGGCAGTGTGAGTCAGGCCCGGCTGGGTGTGCATGAGAGGCTCTGGAGGCCTGAATCAGCAGCAACACCAGGAGCAGGTCCCAGGAATGGGGGTGTGGAGGCATCTTCCCGCATCATTTCTTTCTGCTATAATATAATAGATATCCTCCCTCCGGCTGACGCTTTCCTCTGACAGGACACAGCACTGTCCTTGCATATGTCCTCTAGGAATGTCTCTCCCATCGCCCCACTCCATCTTTTTAAAAGAAAGGATCCTACAGCTGCTTTTCCCACCTGTTCTTAACTTTCAGGTACAAATAAAGATCTCTCAACTTCTGTAAATAATGATACTCCTCTCAAACGGAGTTAATGAAATTCTGGTTTTTATTTACTATCAGATACAATTCATGCCAAGATTCTTGCTAAACACAAAACATACAAAAGTTTCATATCCCAGGCATTAAAACAAAAGACGATTATGTCAAGGCCGCCTGAAGAGCTTCCCCTCCCTGCTCTGAGCCACGGCACAGTGGACCACCCCAGGGGACTCTGGTATGGTTTCATTGCTGGGACAAACTTAGTTTTCTTCCCATAGGGATATCAAAAGCACACCAGAAACTATGTAGAAAACCACAACCTTCAAGGCTGCTATTGTATAAAAAATATATGATGCATGTTTGTGAATTCTGCTGGCTTTGATGAAAGCTACTGTTGTTTTCATGCTTAAAATGTGGTATCATGCTTAGCTAACTCTAGTTTTATGCATTTTACACTCTTGAAATGTATACTTCTTTAAGGCAGTTATTTGCAGTAAACATACTGGTATAAATCAAAACAGTAAGCACAATTCTTAACCCAAGTTATCATTTCATTTAAGGGAATAATCAAACACTTATCATAAGATCATATGATAAGACTGAATTGTGTCCCTGCAGATCTTATGTTGAGGCCCTAACCATGAATGTGATTGTATTTGAAGCTTTTAGGAGACAGGGTAATTAAGTTAAATGAGGACATAAGGGTGGGGTCCTATTCTGATAGAATTGGTGGTCTTATGAGAGCCATGTGCATGCACTGTGGAAAGTCAGTGTGAGTAATACATTTCTGTTGTTTAAGCTACCTATTCTATGGTATTTTGTTATGGCCACTGAAGCTGACTAATATATCATATAACAAAATGAACAGACAGCCATAAAATATTAAGGAATGAATTTTAGCTTCACTAAGAAAAATACCACTGTATCAGTTACAAGTATCACTATTAACTCCTATATATTATCTGTATTCAAGAAATATACTCAGTGGTAGAGTGTTGGCCAGGCGTGTGGATGTCCCGGGTTCAATTCCCAGTTACTGCACGCAAGAGACGTGACCAACAGCTTCTCCATACATCCCCCTTCTCTCTCTCTTCTCCTCCCATAGCCATGGCTCAGTTGGTTCCCAGGGCTTGCCGGGTGGATCCCGGTTGAGGCACATGCAGGAGTCTTTCTATCTCCTCTCCTCTCACTTGGAAAAAAGAAGGAAAAAATATATAGCACTCTAACTTATCCCACCAAACATATCTGCAGAAGGGTTACAGCAGATCCTGATTAGAAAGGTCACTTTTCAATTTTAAATTAGTGGCTCAGTTTTCTTCCCTTCTCCCCCTCTCCATTTTCTTTCTTCTCCCTTCCTTTGTCCTTCCTCCTTCCTTTGCTCTCTCCTTTTCTTCCTCCCTCCCTCCTTCCTTCCTTCCCTGACTTCTTTCCTTCCTTTCTTCCAAACTATCTGTTAAGAAGTATTTGGTACTTAGCTACTTCAAACGTCTTAGGAGTTTATTTTCCATGCTTTTGGTGTAGATGTATCTTACCATCATGATCATGCCCTGTCCCAGAGGCTGCTCCCTGGAAAGAACAGCATCCCAGGCGCCATCCTTCACCGCGTTCAAGGAGAGTGGGGCAGGCAGCGCAGCTGGGGGGTCTGAGGAGGGTAGAGGAAGCAGATGGGAGGGGCCTGATGGGGGCAGACTACCCGGGAACTACCTAACAAAATGGATACAATCACCTAATTGCTTTCAAAGAAAATACATCTAAGGGCTGCTGATTATTTATGTGACGCCACAAAAGGACAGGATTAGCAGTAAATGAATGAAAATTAAAGCCAATGATCAGATACACAATTTGTTCTATCAGTTTCCTCTTCCTCTTTCCTTGAGGATCCAGGCAAAGCTTCCAGGAAAATAATCAAAAATCCTGTGATGTTAGTCACTCAACTGTAGATGTGCCTGCTTCCCTCACAAATGTGAGGGAGCCTGACTGATATATAGATTTCTGTTACATGTAAACATGGTTGGATTATTTTTAAAGAGGTAAGTAATAGTAGCCATTAGGATTATTGTTATATGAAAAGTCTCTTTGATAATTCTACACTGAAGTTGGAATTTTGAAATTTTTAACTTGACTCTAATGTTTATGTGTGTCTTCTGTGCAATACTAATAATTTTTAACTTGACTCTAATGTTTTACTTCTACCATTCATCTCTTAATCCTTGAAAGCAGGTGGGCAAAAATGATAACTTATTTAACTTAATGCTTAGCTTAATAGTTAATATAGTTAACAGTCTTCAGAGAGGGCTATCGCAAAAGTGAGCATTAACTATATATGGTCAAATAATTTGACTATGGAGCCAAGGATATACAATGGGGAGAGAAAGTGTTCAATAAATAGCTTTGGGAAAACTGGACAGCCACATGAAAAACAGTGACACTGGACCACTGCTTTATACCACACATGCCACACATGAAAATTAACACAAAATGGAAAAAAAATTTTAACATAAGACCTGAAACCATAATATTCCTCGAAGAACACAGGGGCAATACACTCCTTGATGTTGGTGTTGGTAATGACATTTTGGATCTGACTCCAGAAGCAAAGGCAACAAAAACAAAAATAAGTAAGTGGGACTACATCTTACGTCAAACTAAAAAGCAAAGGAAACCATCAATAAAAATGAAAGTCAACCTATTACATAAAAAAATACATATTGGCAAATCACATATCTAATAAGGGGTTAATAGCAAAACGATATAAATAACTCATAAAATCAATAACAAAAAAAATCAAGCAATCCAGTTTAAAAACAGGCAGAGGATCTAAATAGGCAATTCTGAAAGAAGATACACAGATAGCCAACGTGTGTTTGAAAAGGTGCTCAGCATTACTCATCCATCGGGAAAATGCACCACAAACACAGAACACCGAACACAGGTTAAAACGTCTATCATAAAAAAGACAAAATGTAAGTGTTGGGGAAGATGTGGAGAAAAGAGGACCCTTGATCACTGTTGGCAGGAATGTACTTGGTGCAAGCCACTATAAAAACAGTATGGAGGTTCCTCAAAAAACTAAGAATGGAACTACCGTGTGACTGAGCAATTCCACTTCTGGGAAATTACTTATCTGAAGGAAATAAAAACACTAACTTGAAAAGATATCACACCCCCATGTTCACTGCAGCATTATTTACAATAGCCAAGACTTGGACGCAACTTAAGTGTTCACCAATGGACGTATTGAAGAAAATGTGGTATATATACAATGGAATATTATCCAGCCATAAAAAAGGAAATCCTCCCATTTGCTACATGAATGGACTTTGAGGGCACATGCTAAATGAAATAAGTCAGACAGAGAAAGACAAAGTCAGTGTGACCTCACTTACATGTGAAATATAAAAGTAAAATATTTAAAGGAAATTGAAACATCCAAACTCACAGATACAGAAAATAGATTGGTGGGTGCCAGAGGTAGGGGAGGGAAATGAGGGAAGGGGTCAAAGGCACAAACTTCCAGTTATAGAACAAATGTCATGGGAACATAATGTACAGCACGGTGATATATTACTGTACTTCCCCATGTTAAGATGCACCCTTTTTTGAAAAATTTGGAGTCTAAAAACTGGGTGCATCTTATATAGTGGTTGTAGATTTTTTTACTTGCATTTAAGAAGTGAGGCATTTCAAATGCCATAGATGGAACTGAGGATGAGGCAATAGATGAAGACAGTGATTTATCATCAGACACAGATGAGGACAAGCTAATGGATGGGAGTTTTGACAGTGATGAGGTGTTGTATGAATTTTATGATGAATAAAATCTGAGTTCAATAATTTTATGTAATACTTTTTTTTTTCAAACTTCAGGCCCCAAAATTAAGGTGCATCTTATACATGGGAGCATCTTATACATAGGGAAATACGGTAGCTAGTAATACTGTGGTGTATATTTGAAAGTGACTAAGAGAGCAGATCTTAAAAGTTCTCATCACAAGAAAAGCAATTGTAACTGCATAGTGGTAAATATTAACTTGACTTTTTGTGATAAGAACATTTCACAATATATACAAATAACTAATCATTATGCTGTACACCTGATACTTAAATAATGTTATATATCAATTATATCTCAATTTTTAAAAAAGTTCATAGCATAATATTAAATCAGGTTTAAAACTTTACAACTTTCATTACTAAGAAAAGCATCACTTTACTAATTATAATGGCAATGGAAGAAGACTTGAGGTGGTGAACACAGAGCAATGTACAGATCATATATTACAGGATTGTACACCTGAAACCTATAGAATTTTATTAACCAATGCTACTTCAATAAATCCAATTTAAAATAATTTTTAATTAAATTTTAAAACTTTGTTTTCATAACGAAACAACACACTAAACTCAAAGACAGAGACAGATAGTGAGATGCACGTGCAACAGAAGACAGGGCATTAATGAGAAAGAGCTTTGAAAATCCTTGCTAAGCTCTGATGCTGTGAACTTTCTATTGTAGTAGAGCTTCTCCACTGAAGGGTAAGGGACGCGGTGGTGGGGAGAGAAACCGCTTCCTGTTGAAAAGGGAAGAGGGAAAAAAATAGACCAACTGATAAAAAAGAATAAGACTAAGTGAAGGACAAAAAAAAAGATTCAATACTTATGATTTGTACGGATATAAATATACATGTAAATTACTCACATAAAGAACTGTTTTTAGAATTTAGTAAAAATTCTAACATGAATCTAACATGGTCAAACATAGATCAGTGATAAGAGTATCAATGTTTATGATTAATTCAAAATCTGTGTAGGCCAAGGTCAGGCGCCACCTGTGTTCTACTCAAGGACACGTGGCTTGAGCTAGAGTGATGTGCAGATGGCTGCTGTTGTGCTGGGCTGGGAGGTGCCCAGGAGAGGCCCAGCTATGAACCAAGGTTGGCTGCTGCTAGTGTCCGGCCTGGGGCCACTTAGTGAGCGGTATGGGGCACGCTGAAGCCAGATGCTGCTTGTTTGAGAGATTTTAGGAAAATCTGAAGCATGAGCCAAGACAGGCAATTCACAGGGCAAAGCCACTGGAAACAGCTTGGGAGGGCGAAAAGTTTGCTGGGGTGGGATCTCAGGGAATCACCAGGGCAGGGCAATGTGTAAGCCAGGTTGATGGAGACTCAGATATGGTGCCTGCCTGCCAACTTTGTGGGGGAGGACTTAGCAAAGAAACAATGCCCTCTGCCAGTACTTCTGTTTGGGAGAAAGCAGCCCCCACCTCAGCTCTCACTCTGATGACAGACAATTCAGTTCTCCTTGTATGTCCTTGGTGCCTTTTGAGCTGCTGACCCAGCATTGGAGTTCAGAGCGAGTAAGTCAAAGTAAGTTCATATCTGAGTCCTTAAAAGAAACTGCCTAGGACCCTAGCAGCCTCCGTCTCCTCAGCCTCAATCCCTGCTGGTTTTTGTTATAAAAACCAGAAGTTATGGGAATGTCTCTTTCCAGCACTGGAATCCTGGGCTTGAGGGTCTGGTGTGGGGCTGATACACCTCACATCTAAGGTGGGACCTCCACAGCCAAGATACCTCTCCAGATTTTTATCTGCCACACGTGGATGTGGGCTTCCACATCCTATGTCTCCACCCCTCATACCAGTTTTAATGTGAATTCTTCTAAGTCTCTAGTTGTAGGACTTCTATGCAGATAAATTTCAGGCAGTCCTGAATGACGGTTCTGTAGTTCAGTTGTCATTTTGATGTGGTCATAGGAGGATGCTGGTACCGCATTTACCTACACCACCACCTTGACCAGATGTTCTGCCATTTTTCTATGGTACTTTTCTGTTTGCGGTTTTCTTATTGATTTGTTGGTTATTACTGTTGAAGACTCTGAACATAAAATGAAGTTGTACATTTCATTTACTCTTGTATTTCAGAATGAGTTCAAGTAGAATCTGGCCCTTGGTGATTATCATGTTAAATCATTTTGACTTATAATATTCAGAATTTTAGAGATCTAAATGAGCATCATGATTAGAGATCTAACAATGCTATGTCAAGACCAGGAAGCAGAAATAAATGAATGAAGGGAGGAAGGAAGTCCAACAGGATGTGTTTAATATTGTCAAGGAAGTATTGATCCTCTCACAATCATTTAGGTAACTTTGCCAAATTGAAGGCTTGAAACACAAGTTCTAATCATCTTTTACCTGTTCTTACAACAGTGACATAATTATCCATGGTTTGGCATTAGAATAAGCCAGTCCCAACACTGCCTAATACCAGATCACTTACAGTTTATAAGACTGAGTGAGGATAGTTATAAGACAAGCTGGTTTGGAAGCAAAAAAAGAGTAATCTTGGAATCATTAGGGCTGGGTTCAAACCTCAGCTTTGCCACATTCTCACGTGAACTTCAGTCACTTCTCTGAGGCCCGGTTTGTTTCCTTGAAGAAAGACTGCAATAATATTTACCATATCTAATGTTGCAAAGATTAAATGAAGTAACGTTTGTGAAGACGATTAGCACAATGAGTGGTTCACATTAGGCACTGTGGTGCTTTATGAACTGCAGTCTAAAGACTATCACTGCTATATCACTCCACAGTCTAAAGTGCCTTCTTTTCATCCTCATTACAACTTTTCATTCCTATTTTACAATCAAGAAAACCAAGTCAGAGAGAAATCAAATGATTTACTTAAGTAATTATTCTTCTGCTACTTAAGAAACAGAAGCCAGGTCAAATCCTTCTTCAGAACCTGACTTGACTCAGAGTTGAAAGTCTATCCGTGGCTTTCCAATGTCGTGCTGAATTTCTCCTTGGTGTGTCCGAATCTGGGCTAGGAGTTTTGTTTCTTTCCTAAAGGAGGATGAATTTTCCCTCTCAACCAATGAACTAACTAGATTCAAGAAAATAATTTCAGACTTACAACTGAAAAGTTGCAAGAGTAGTACAAAAATTCCATATACTATACCTGCCATATACTGTACCTTCAAATGTCTACATTTTACCACATTTGCTTTATTCTTCTCTTTTTTTGTTGTTGTTTTTAAGATTTATTGATTTTACCTTTTTTTTTTTTTACAGAGACAGAGGGAGAGTCAGAGAGAGGGATAGACAGGGACAGACAGACAGGAACGGAGAGATGAGAGGCATCAATCATTAGTTTTTCGTTGCGCATTGCGACACCTTAGTTGTTCATTGATTGCTCTCCCATATATGCCTTGACCGCGGGCCTTCAGCAGACCGAGTAACCCCTTGCTGGAGCCAGCGACCTTGGGCTCAAGCTGGCGCCCTCAGGGTCTCGAACCTGGGTCCTCTGCCTCCCAGTCCGATGCTCTATCCACTGTGCCACCGCCTGGTCAGGCTATTCTTCCTCTCTTTACTGCCCTCTCCCCTTCTATATAAAGAGGCAGAGGAAACAGCTCCACATTGAAATTCATGGTCTTTTTAGAGTCTTAAGCAGAAATAAAATATAAATATATAAACTAGTCCTGATACCTACAAGCCTCCCTGTTATACATTCCTCCTATAGAGCTTAGTTTAGAGCAGTGGTTCTCAACTGGGATGATATTGTCCCGGGGATATTTGGCAATGTTGGGAGATATTTTTGATTGTCATGATCAGAGAGGGAGTACTAGCATTTAGTGGGTAGAGACTATGACACTTTTACACATCCTACAATGCAAAGGACACCCCTCTCCCAAAACCAACAAAGAATTATTTGGCCCAAAATGTCAATAGTGTATAAGTTAAAAAAAAAAAAGCTTGACCTAGTACTGTGGTTCTTAGGACATCAGCATCAACATCACCAGAGAGAACATGTGAGAAATTCACTACCCAGGCCCCATCAGAAACCTCATGAATTAGAAACTCTGGAGATGGGGCCAGCAATCTGTATTTTAACACGCCCTCCAAGATGATGCAAACTCAAGTTTGAGAAATAGCAGGCCTAGTGTACTTGCCTGACCTGTGGTGGCACAGTGGATAGAGCAACAACCTGAAAAGCTGAGGTCACTGGTTCAAAACCCTGGGCTTGCCTTGTCAAGGCACATATGATAAGCAATCAATGAATGAACAACTAGAGTAAAGCAACTATGAATTGATATTTCTCATTCTTTCCCTCTCGCTCTCTCTCTGTAAACTCAATAAGTAAAACCTTTAAAAAATATTCTGTACTTACAAGAAATATACCATTTTGGAAAGGGAAGTCCTATCTTTGTTAAATTATGGTCATATTATTAGATATTTGCATCCATCTATAAATCCTGAAGACAAACAAAATATGGGCTTCCACAGTCTTACATCAGTGAGAGCCATGCTTGTAGTAAAAGTGACTGAAAGCCACCTCTGACAATCTAGTCACCGAAGTGCAGAAGAAATGACTTGGGCTTCAGAGTCAGCCTTAAATATGAAACCCAGTCCCACTGTTTAGTAGCCATGAAATCTTAGAAGGCTCTTAACCTCCTGGAGCTCCAGTTTGCTCAGCTATAAAATGGGAATAATAACACATACCTCAAAATAGAATTACAAGGCTGACACAAAGTGCTAGACACACAGAAGGGACTCCATAAATAGTAGCCTTGTAAAACTAAAGCTCTGATCAGGAGAATGTGGCCAGTGAAAAAGGGCTATTATCCCCAGCTTCTTTGGAAATGACTCTTCGTAACAGTACATTCTCAGTAAAGCAACTGTGTTTTCCTTACCTAGAAAGCAAAATGAAAGCTACTGTAAGCTCCAATTTTGGTAGATCTCAAAAATAGCCTTAAGAGTCTATGTTTTATGCCTTTGGGGATTCTGCATTATAATCTTACTCTGCCCTGTCCAACAAGTTAACCACTAACCACTTGTGGCTATATAAATTAACTGAAACTTCTATTTCTTGCTAAGGTAAAGTAACAGGGCTCAGATTTACACTTCTGCCTAAAACAACTAAAAAACTAGACAAAATATGTGAAAGAATGGCACTAAAAGCATTGGTCATAAGCAATAAAGAAAACACAACAAAAACAAAAATCAAAACAAAACAGAAAAACAGAGGTCCCTAAGGGATGGGAAACAGACAAGGTAAACTCCACCCAGTTACCACCTGGAGAAAGATTTCAGTCTGTACATAAGGCAGAGTCCTAGAGGAAAAAGAGGTACACAGGGAGAGCCCTGGAGATCTCAAGATCTCAAGTACTTAACGGGGTACTGATTATCACACAAGTGCGAACACTAACTGAGGTCACAGAAGGAACCACTCAAAGGAATTAGAACACTTTTTGGAGATCACGCCGGGATGGGAATAGTGCCTGTTTTCATCTGCCAGAGAGAACCTAGGCGTTTAGGAGCACTGGTTAGAGTGCAAACATGAGTGCCACCTCAATAAAAGGGGAAAAACACCCTTAGCTTGAACAATTCTTAAAAGTAAGACTTAATAGGACCATATTACTAATTTCCAAGTAATGTAAGCACATTCCAGTCAAGAATATTGATAGAAATACAAAAATATCCAGCAGCCAACAAGGTAAAATTTACAATATTCAATAAAAAAATTACCAAGCACACTACTATGGAAAAGAGTATGAGAGTCCATTAAAAATTAAAAATTATTACCACATGACCCAGTAATTCCACTTCTAGGTATCTATCTAAAGAAAATAAAAACACTAATTTGAAAAGATACATGCATCCCTATGTTCAATGCAGCATTATTTACAATAATCAAAACTTGGAAGCTATCTAGGTATCTATTAACAGATGAATGGATAAAAATGATGTGGTATATATTTATATATAATGGAATATTACTCAGCAATACAAAAGAATAAAATGTTGCCATTTGCAACAATATGGGTGGATCTAGAAGGTATTATGCTAAGCGAAATAAGTGAAAGACAAATACCATATGATTTCACTTATATGTGGAATCTAAAATAACAAAACAAAGCAAAACAAAAACAGATTCCTAGAGAACCGATGGTGGCTGGAGGGAAGGGGTCTACCAGATGGCTGAAAAAAGGTGAAGGGGAAGAAGTAGTACAAATTTCCAGAGATCTAGTGTACAGCACAGAGAATACAGTCAATAATATTGTAACGCCTGATCAGGCGGTGGCGCAGTGGATAGAGCCTCGGACTGGGATGCAGAAGACCCAGGTTCGAGACCCCGAGGTCGTCAGCTTGAGCGAGGACTCATCTGGTTTGAGCAAAAGCTCACCAGCTTGAGCCCAAGGTCACTGGCTCGAGCAAGGGGTTACTCAGTCTGCTGAAGGCCCACGGTCAAGACATGTATGAGAAGGCAATCAATGAACAATTAAGGTGTTGCAATGCGCAATGAAAAACTAATGATTGATGCTTCTCATCTCTCCGTTCCTGTCTGTCTGTCCCTGTCTATCCCTCTCTCTGACTGTCTCTGTAAAAAAAAAAAAAAAAAAAAGTAACAATTTAGTATGGTGACAGATGATTACTAGACTTAGTGCGGCGATCACACCATAAAACAGTGGTCAGGAACCTATGACTCGCGAGCCAGATGTGGCTCTTTTGATTGCTGCATCTGACTCGCGACAAATTTTTAATAAAAAAATAATGTTAAACATATAAAACATTCTCACGTATTACAATCCATTCATTTCCTACCACTCATGTTCATGGTTGTGGGTGGCTGGAGCCAATCACAGCTGTCCTCCGGGACACACCAAATTTTTATTGGATAATGCATAATGTACACAGGTCGTTGTATGGCTCTCATGGAATTACATTTTAAAATATGTAGCGTTCATGGCTCTCTCAGCCAGAAAGGTTCTTGACCCCTGCCATAAGGAATACAAATGCTGAATCACTATGTTGAACACCTAAAATTAGTATACTCCTGATGCAACTCTAATTTAACATAGTTTTAATAACAAAAATTACCAGCCATGAAAAGAAGCAGAAAAATAAACCTTATAATGAGAAGAAAAAAATCAATCAACTGGATTGAGAAATGACATAATTAGTAGAAAAGTGCATTGAAACATTTATTATGACTATATTTCATTTGTTAAGATGCTAGAAGACTGAATATGTTATACAGAGACATGGAGGATATAAAAAATGATCCAAGTTTAACTCTAAAGATGTAAATACATTGTCTGAAGTGGAAAATGTATAGGGAGAAATTAACAAAGATTATACACTTCAGAAAAAAGATTAGTGAACTTGAAGGCAAAGCAATTGAAACTATCCAAAATGAAACACAGAGATAAAAGACAAAAAAAAGTTACCAAGCATTAGTGAAATGTAGAACAATATCAAGTGATCAAATTAGAGTCCCCAAAGAAGTGGGGGGAAATAAAAAAATTTGAAAAATAATGGTTGAAAAAATTTTAAATTTGATGAAAACTAAACCCACAGATAAAAGAAAAAAGATTTCAAGCACCAGAAAGATGAAGAAAACTACGCTGGTCTCATAATCAAATTGCTTAAAAATCAGTGATAAAGAGGAAAAATAAAAGCAGAGAGGGGAAAAAAAGATATTATGTGCAGAAGAAGAAAGATAAGAAAAAGATGAAATGTTTTCTCTTAAGATCAGCAATAAAATGAGGCTGTCCAATCTCACTATTCAACTTTTTATTGGAGGTCCTATTCAGTGCCATAAGGTAGAAGAAAGAAATAAAGGGCATCCACATTGGGAAGGAAACAGTAAAACTGTCTTTACTCACAAAACATAATTATCTTTGTTAAATACCAAAAAGCTACTACAATAAGTGAGTTTAGCAAGGTTGTAGGATACAGGGTCGATATAAAAAAATCAATTGTATTTCTATACAGTAGCAACAAAAAATTAAAATTTAAAAAGCAATACCATTTATAATAGAATAAAAATATAAAATACGTAGGCATAGATCTGACAAGAAGTGTGCAAAAGCTGCACATTGGAAACAACAAACATCCTGAGAGAAATTAAAGACCTAAGTAAATGGAGAAAAATGCTGTGTTAATAGGTTGGAAAATACAATACTGTTAAGATGTCAGTTCTCCCTCAATTGATCTATAATTTAATACAATGCCAATCAAATCACTAGTAAGCATTTTTTTGTAGAATGAGCCAAACAAGTCTGAAAAAGAAGAACAAAGTTGGATGGATAACACAAACTGATTTCTAGATGATAAAGTTAGTTATAAAAATAGTGTTTTATTGGCATAAACATATACAAAATTATCAGTGAGAGTCCAGAAATAGATCCACACATGCATGATCAATTAATTTTTCAACAAAGTTGCAGAAACAATTCAACAAATGCTGGAACAATTGGATATCCATAGGCAAAAAAACAGCTACCACCAACAGAAATACTTTTATTCTTAACTCTCACCATACACAAAAATTAGAGTCCTGAATCTAAGAAAACATAAGAGAAAATTTTTGTGACCTTGGATTAGGCCAACATTTCTTAGATATTACACTAACAACACTATGCATAAAGAAAAATTGATACACTAGACTTCATCAAAATTAAAATCTGCACTTTGAAACACACTAAATAGAATGAAAAGATAAATCACGTACTTCAAGAAAAGATTTTCAAATCACGTTTGTGATGATATAGAACTAGAATGCTCACACTCTGCTTGTGGAAATGTAAAATAGGACAGCCAGTTTGAAAAATAGTTTGGCAGTTCCTTAAAATGTTAAACATACACCTACTATAAAGCCCAGGCATTCCATTCTTACATATTTACCCAAGAGAAATAAAAGCATATGTCCACACATAGACCTGTATACAAATGGTCAAAGCAGCTTTATTTCTAATACCTAAGAAATGTCTACCAACAAGTGGATGGATAAACAGCAAACCAATTATTATATATCTATACAACGAAATATTACTCAGCAATAAAAAGCAGTGAACCACTGGTACACACTATAACATGAATGAATCCCAAATTAATTCTCCTAGGTGAAAGAAACTAGATAGACCCCTACGACCCCTGAAAAAAATTACATTCTCAGTAATTCCATTTATATAAAATTGTAGAAAACTTAAACTAATCTATAACAACATATCAGTGGTTGCCTAGGGATATAGGGGCAGGGAAGGATGGGGGTGTGAATAGAGAATACAAAGGATTATAAAGAAACTGGGGGTGATGGGTATGTTCATTATCTTAATTGTTACAGTTTCATGGGTATATACATGTCAAAACCTATCAAATTTTCTACTTTAAACACATGTAGTTTATTATCTGTCAATTATATTCCAAAAACTTTTGTTAACTTTTAAAATGGAATAAAATTAAAAGTTCAGTTCATCAGTTACCTTGGTCACATTTCAAGTTTTTGATAGTCACATGCGGCTAGAGAGGCTACCATTTTGGACAGAACAGAATAAAACTTTGCTATCAATGCTTCAAGTGCTATTGGGCAGCACTAATCTAACACATACATTGTTTCTTTCATTCCTCCTACATCTATCTACCCCAAATTTTAAGAAAGGGAATAAGCACGGCAACATGACACAAATATATAAATTACCTGAAAAAATTCTAAAAAGCAGATTTTATTAAGTGTAACGTAACTTCAATGGCCCAAATACCTTCTATTCATAAACACAGATAGCACAGTGTTTTCTCATTTAGGCAGCACAGCTTCTATGGACTACATTTAATTAGTTCCCTCCAAAGCTCAAGTTGAAGGCAATTTTAAACCAAATGACATGGAAAGAAATGAAACAGATAACATCCAATTGGAAGTTACTTTATCTTTGTAATCAGAGTAGTTATAGCTTCAATATAACTCTTAAATGAGAATGTACACTTTCCCGTATACTCACAGATATCTTTGTGAGTTAACTTTTTGTTCTGTTTCAGAATATGCTCCATAATGCAACTGAATTTTCCTACTTTAAAAAGTCAAGCATATAACGTACAACAAATATAATCAGAAGTTTCAAATGTGAGAACAGATATTAAAATAGAATGTTATGGTATGCACTGAAATCTTTCCCTTTCAAAGAAAAGTTCATAATTTTATGAACTTTTAGGACAAGAAAGTTGTTAAAACTGAATATTCACACGGAAGCTTTTTTTAATTTTAGGACAAGAAAGTTGTTAAAACTGCATATTCACACGGAAGCTTTTTTTCCTTCCCTCATTATAACTTTCAGTTTTGAGAGAGGTGATTTTATTTAAAAAGACTTGAACTCTCATTTTCTGTCCCCACCCTTGTAGCCTATGGACTTGGAAGGCAGAGTATGTCTGCTAGATATTTTTATTTCCATACACAAACACAGGGCTGAAATCCTGAACCGTCCCTTTTCCACTAACCCTTTATGCACAGTTTGATGTCTGAGTCATCTGTCTTAGAAACAGAATATGCAAAAAGGCACTGGGGTAGTGGGGAGAAGGGAGGCTGGTGGCCAGTGTAGCCCAACCAAGACAAGCCCCCAACAGTGTCCTGTAGGAGATAAGAAGTATAAAAATAGAAACCAAGTCCCTATGTTGTTTGCAGAAGCAGAACTCACAAGCCAGTTTCACTTACTTTTTTACACGGAGAGAGCCATTTTCCTTGTTTTCCATGTCAACAGATAGCATGGGAAGGCTGCAGGGTTCCTTTACTTCAGCAACTAATCAATAAGGGAGAAAAGCTTGTGTTTAATTCTTAGAAGTGAGAGAAGCATATATATTCTGAGTCGGAAACATAATGGTTCCTTTAACAGCTTCACACCAGTTCATGTATGTTTGTTTAAACCTCCAGTTCCCTCAGCGATTGGAGAGATGTGATTAAACCTAAAGAACGGAGAGGAGACGGATTGGGGTGCTTTCCTCTGTACTGGCACTCCCTGCCTGGACAATAAGCATTCGCAAATGAAATTGAATGCTTGTTCAAAACAAGTTCTGTGTGAACTGGCACAGCTTCCTCTGGATGCAAGCTTTCACTTAAGACATTGCAACTCACAAATGAGTCGAAGTGGAGAAAAAACAATCCCCTTTTCCTACCCCTTCCCACCACGGGCTATGATTTCTTTTTCTTATTGCATTTGTTTTTTTGTCTACTCCCACTCTTTCTATATTTTTTTCTTAACAATGCCAAAGAGCACTTAACGCTTTTGTCAGCCAGTATCCCCCTACCCTTGCATACACTCAATGAAAGCCTCAAAAACCTGCGAGATGGCCATGCTTTGGTAAAGCTGGAAGCTCACAAAAATGTCAGATAGCCCTCAGCACAGAGAGGTGGTGCTGGGTGTGTGTGTGTGTGTGTGTGTGTGTGTGTGTGTCAGAGAGGGTAGGCAGCTAATTAGATTTATGTAAAAATCACCAAAACAGTCAAGGAGATATAATAGCATCAAACACTTGGTCTTTTTGTTTAGTAGGATGAGGACTGTGAAAAAATAAAAACCATCCGCAACTAATATGCAATTAACAAGATGAAAAAGCTATGAACAAAACTGCTTTAAAAAAAACTAGTTCTGTTCTGAAACGTGCTTGCTCCTCCACAGCTGAAGCCATAAATTAAATACATTTCCTCTCAAATCACTTTATACTTCGGCACTCCTTCTCGAGGGATTACTCTGACATGACAAGTGCATCATTTAGTATATTCACAAGATTTTATCACTGTTAGAGAAGTAGATGATTAACAAATAATACTGTCAGTGTGGGATAATCTTCACTCCTGATACACACACACACACACACACACACACACACACACACACACACACAAACTTCCAGTTGCTAAACCACTTAGATCATTCATAGAGAAACCCAACATTTCATATACATATAGATATTAACAAACATTCACACACCGTTGCAGAGTAGACAGAAGATAGTGCTGCTGCTCCATGCCAAAACAATTTAGTTCAGTTGGAATCTGTTAACATATTCACCATTTTCTAAGCATCTCAGAAAACAAAACAAAACACTCACAATGATACTCTGTAACACCACACTACATTGTCTTATTATTATTTTCTTTTTTTGGTGGAAGAGTAAAAAGAAAACCTACCTAGAAGCAACTAAAACATGTCATTTTTATAGGCTTATCAAGAACAGCCAAAGAAACCCCAGTGTTTTCTTTCACAAAGTAGGCTGGCAAAGGAATTCAATAAGGAGGTACAATTTGACACAGTGAAATAAAACCAGGCTGGCTCTCAGCCAACATGACGTTAGGAATCACACACAAGCTGCACCAACTGCCTTCTGGTTCATGGCTGACTTTTTAAAGCTACAGTGTGCCTGTTCACTTTTGCTAACTACCTTCAGCACAGTTAGTGGAAGTGAATGAATCACGAGTCCAAAACCTGCAGAATTCTCCCTGCACCTGTCTTGCACAAAGAGAAACAACATGTATCAATAGCTTATTTTCTCCCTCCCCTTCATTGTTGCTGCATGATTAAGTGTTTGCTGTTGTTCTGAACATGAACATCGTGTTTCAAACTCTTTTTTTCTCTGCGGGGGGGGAAACAATATATAAGAGAAAATACCAGAAAGAACCCAGTACTTATGAGCTATAAACAGTGAACATCCAGAAGCCGCAGTCCTGTGCTACGCTTCCTTCCTAATAGAGACTTGTAGACAAAGTTCCCAGGGCTGGCTTTTAAGTAAGCTCTTTGTGAGGATAAGGAGAGCATTGCCCAGCAGAAAATCCTTTTACTTTATTATGCAGGAAGTAATATATTTCAGAGGATATGCAAAGTAGATGACCAGATCTTCTGAGAATGCATTCATCCTACCAGATGAAGTCAGCAAAAATTCCAAATGAAACAAACCTTATTCGCCAAAACAATTAATTCCGGGGCGGGGGGGGGGGGTATTAAAATACTTTAAAAAGTGTTTATCTCATTTGCACAAAAAGTATAATTCCATATATTCAGCTAATACTTATTACTTATAAGCAAATGGTAATCTATTAGTTACATATGAAAAAGATATTGTGTATTTCCCACCATACTAAATCCCAATTCAGGAATTGGGAGATAGAATAAAGAAAGATTGAGCACAATCTTTTTGATGAAGTTATCCTGGTCAATCTCATAGTTTTCTTACTTGGCTGGGAACTTATGCCAGAGACATTCCCATTCCACAAACATGCTGCAGCCATACATAAAACATGCATAATTTTCACTGAAATAAACACCAATCAGTATTTGGACACTTAGGCCAAAATGTAAACAAAATCACTCAAGATAGGGTTGAGAACACACTTTTCCAAGAAGGATCCTAGAAAAGCCATCTGCTGCTGTAATACTGTATCGATTTGAGGCAGAATTGATGAGAAATCTGCAGGTCATCCTTTTTCTTAGTAATTTTTAGTGGCACTAGAAGATTAGCAACTATGATGTAAATTTATAACTTTGATTTCAAAGTCAAATTTCTTTTCTCTTACTTATTCCAGGAATGGTATTAGAACTTGTCAACTTTTTGAAAAATTACCACTGAGAAAAGATCTTTCTGCCCATCTTTGTCATTGCCCCCTTGAAAAAGCAAACAATAACGTAGGGATGAGCTCTAAGTGTTCACATATTTTTGAGCACCATTTATTGAGCATGGGTTAAACAGGTGGGTCTTTTTCCACCGCTGATCAAAATGATGAACTCTCTAGAGCTAGAACGCTCTTTCACCAACAGATTTTATAACGCTTTTGGAATTGATCTGAATTCCTGAACTGTTCTCCAACTAAACTCAAATGGGAGAGGGCAGGGTGTGAGTCCTGGGGGCAAGGAAGATGTCCTGACAGCACCATCTATCATGCTGCCACTCAGAACAAAATCAGGTTCAGTTCTCGACTCCTGAAAGGAGTAGCAAAGAAGTAGTGACACCCATTTTTCTTAGACACAGTCACAGGAAGGATTCTGTGAAGATTCTCCAAAAATTTCTTCTTATATATAGAAAAGGACATCCCCTCCCATCTTGCCTGCTGTGATCAAAAGTTTGCCTGTTAGACAAGGTAAGAGTTTATGAAGGTGTAGGAAGTTAATCCCGTTTTTTAAAAAACGAGCCTCAAAAGCATTCTAAATTCTGACACCAGGAGGTTTCACTTATCAGCTAGTTTCTAACTTTGGGATAAATTGACATTTGTGAGTATAAGTATATAGTCTAGTGCTCACCCACTTCCTTTTCACTCCCTTCAACAAACTGGTATTAATCTCCTTTTCTGCTAATAAAAACGATGTGTATGTGCATGTAGTGTGTGTGTGGTGTTTGTAGTGTGTAGCATAAGTGGTGTGTGCAATGAATGTGTGTGATGACTGTAATGTTTGTGCTATGTGTACTGTGTGGGTGTTGTACCTAGTTATGGTGTGTGTAGTGTGTGGTATGTGTTTGCAGAATGTGTAGGGTCCATGGTGTGTCTGTGTGTGTGCAAGTGTAGGGTGTGAGAGAGATACAAACAGACCCTCTGGTGCAGGATATTTGGAATGTGCTAAAATACCTTCCTTGATCCTCGTGTTGGGATTCTGGAGCAGAACTTTCAGGCACACTTGGGAATGGGCTCAGATAGGGGGGAGATGGGTCAGAAAGGGATGGAAATGAGTGCTTCCGTTAGGCTTCTTTTATTGATCAGCGGTCATCTCCCAGAGAAAGCCGCCTCACTCAGAAAGCCAGTGCCATCCCAAAGGAACCACCGCCCCTACCTCCCGTCCGGGTATCGGGGCGCCCAAGGGTGTCTAGCCCACACTGCAGAGCGCAGACCTTGGTCCATAGAGCTGCAGAAGAAATCTGGAGCCGTCGCCCGAAGGCACAGCAGAAGTCAACGGGTTCCCGTGGGCGCCTCAAGAGAAAGTGAGGGGCGGCCTGGAGAATGGGGCGCTGGGGGCTGGACAGAGGGCAGGCTACGGGACGCCAGAAAGCCTCTAGGACCAACGGTGCCGTTCGAAAGCCGAACGACTCAAAAGACTCGCTTGTGGGGCTGGCCACAGAGAGAAAAGTTTCTGGCCAAGACTTTCAAGAAACAGTTCGCTTTGAGTGTGGGGGTTCCCCGGGGGTTTCCTGTCTTTGGAAAGGGAGTGTGGGGGTGTGGCGCTCGCTGTGCGCCCAGACGAGCCTTGCCACCACCCATTTCCATACTGCGAGCTCGACCTCACTGCCCACGGCGAGCCACAGCTCTCCGCCGGGCCGGGCACGCTTCTGCCCCGAGTTCCACTCCAGGGTGACAGACTCCACGCTCGTGGGTGCAATAACCTGCAGAGGCACCGGACACACAGAATAGACGAGGGAGGGTTTTTATTGCGGATTTCTTCGTTTCCTTTCATCCGGGAAAAGGGTGAGGGCAGGAGTTTTGCCAGCGCCCTCGAAGCACGAGTGGACCACTTACCTCCCCGCATGGCCGGCGCCGGGAGGCTTTCCCCAGCGCAGAGCTCGGCGGCCGCCACGCGCCCAGCCCCAATGCAGCCAGCCCTGCGCGCGCGGCACGCTGGGACTTGTAGTCCTCTGCGTGTCGACGGGGCGGGGCCGGGCGGGGCGGGGAGGGGCGGGGCCGTAGGTAGCTGGGGCCGCCAGGAAGGGGGAAAGCCAGAGTGAAGTGATGGGAAGGGCCCTTGTGAGAGTAAGGGAGGGCATTTTTAAGAATTGAACCCCCCCCCCCCAGGGGAGCTAGGGGAGGGGAATCCTCCTAGAAAGATTTTTAAAGTGTGGTTTTCAGACGAATACCACGTTTTACTCAGTTGGTTTTGGCAATAATGCGAAAGGATTTCCTGGGCCAAGTTTCTATTATTCGAAGTTGCACTCTTCCTTCACTCCCAGCATACACGTGGCATTCCCTGCTCGCAACACTTATATTTCGTTGCTCACAGAATAACTCAGTTGAAGTCCTGCCCATGTAAATGGAGGGTGAATAATTGAATCTTACATTTGTAAAGCACTCGATAGCTTACAAAGCACTTTTTACTTACCAGTAATTGGTTCGTTATAGTAGAACCATAAAGCAATACTATGTTAGGCAGAGAAAAACTCAAGATGCAGGGAGCTTTTTGTGTTCACACTTAGCAAGACTTGGTTGGAGCCACTCACACTCCACTGCCTTCCCCAGCCCCATCTTAGAGCTGAGGAGAGAGTGTGGGGAGAAGGAGGGCTGCAGACACATGCGGTAGGCACAATGAAAGACAAGGAGTCTGCTGCAAAGGACTTCCTGCAAATAGCTGACGAATAAGTTCTTGTTAAATAAGGAGGTAAGTAAAACCAAAAGAAGAACCTATGGATTGGAAGAATAGAGTGGAAAGGAAAAGACAGGTGAAGTAGCAATAGAGACTGAATAGAAGGTTGCAATTAGGCTAGAGGCCATAGGAAAAGTTGTGTATATTCAAAAAAAGAAATTTTAGAAGCCAGGTAAATCTAGAATCTTGGTGTCACTTCAGAGCTAGCTCTGTGATCTTAGGTAAGTTATTTAGCCTCCTCAAACCTCATCTTTAAGACTTAAATAATAGTCCTTACTTTATTTTTTATTTATTTTATTTTTTAGTGAGAGAGAGAGAGAGAGAAAGAGAGACAGACTGAGAGACAGGGACAGACAGACAGGAAGGGAGAGAGATGAGAAGCATCAACTCGTAGTTGTAGCACTTAAGTTGTTCATTGATTGCTTTTTCATATATGCCTTAACCAGGGGACTCCACCCGAGCCAGTGAACCCTTGCTCAAGCCAGTGACCTTGGGCTCAAGCCAGCAACCTTGAGCTTCAAGCCATAGACATTTGGGCTCAAGCCAGTGACATGGGGTTATATCTATGATCTCACACTCAAACTGCAACCTTGGGGTTTCAAATCTGGATCCTCAGTGTCCCAGGTGGAATCTCTCTCTGCTGCACCTCTGCGTGGTCAAGCAATATAGTCCCTACTTTATGCTGTGGCTGTGCAGATTAAAAGAGATGCAAAGCCTTAGTATAGTGTTATTATTATTTATTATTATTAATTACTCAAATTTTAAAATAATATTAATATCATAGTATGATAAATATTATTTATACTCATATATTAGGCACTATACTAAATATAAATAATATTATTTATATATACTTTTGTTATCTTCAGAAACTTCTATTTTTTTAAAATATTTTATTCATCTACCTTAGGAGAGAGAGAGAGAGAGAGGGAGAGAGAGAGAGGGAGAGGAAGGGAGGGAGAGAGGGAGGGAGGGAGAGAGAAGGGGGGAAAAGTAGGAAGCATCAACTCCCATATGTGCCTTGACCAGGCAAGCCCAGGGTTTCGAACCCATGACCTAAGCGTTCCAGGTCAATACTTTATCTACTGTGCCACCACAGGTCAGGCCTGCAGAAACTCCTTTTGTGAAAGAATCAAAAGACAAATTGGAGTAGATGTACCAGTTTGGAGGTTATAACAAATTTCTAAGTTATGAGTAATGATAACTTTAACTACAGGGGTAGAAAATAAGCAGCAATGAGACAGACATGTCAGACGGAAAAAGGACAGAGCAGCGCAATCAATTGGATGTAAAGACAGAGAAATAGGGAATCAAAGATGGTTGCCATTTCTAGATTGAGTGATGTTGTCATTCACATAAATAGGTACAACTGACAGAATAACAGGTTTTGGAGGAAGATGACTGGTTTGATGTTGGACATGTATAACTCGAAGCTTTCTGTGTATAAATGACAGAGTGGCAATTGGAAGTATGGATGAGGATATTATGTGTAGAATGGAACTTTGAGAGCCAATCACTTAGGAGAGGTAATCGAAAATCATGTGACTAGGAAAAAGGAAAGGTAGCAGAGGTGGGCAGGGGGAGGTAAGGAGTTAGACAATGGCACCAGGTGGAACTTGGGGGGAGGGGAAAAGGAAAGTTGCAAGAGTGCAGTGACATGGAACCCAAGGGAGTGAGGAGGAGCCCATCAACAGGTCAAATGCTATAGGGAGGTAGCCAATAACAACAGAAAAGAGGCCATTGGACTTACTGATATGGAACTGCCTCCAGGAGTTGTTTTAAAAACTTACCAGGGTGATTTTGCCTGTCCTAGTGATTGCAGAGCGAGAACTACTAGAATGTAGTTGGTCTGCCAAAGATACTAAACATATTGCAATGCATGCAGGATTATCCTGAGCAGCAAAGAATTTCCCTGCCTCTGGTGTGCCTGGACTCTCCCACTACTCATTCATGTAGACCAAAAAAAAAACCCTGTTTATATTAACCTGAGCCTAGAATCTATTTATATGTAAATATAAAGTGCTTTTCATACAGTTTAAAATATACTAAATTTTCCTGGAATGTGGTGGTAAATCAAATGGCAATGTCAAATTGGAATTTGAATGACCAATACCATCCTGTTTGTGGCTGTCTATTTCATGGTGATTCTAAAGATGGATGCAAGCATCTGACTATTTCATTGTGTCTTTTAGTTCAGGCATACCTGAACAGTTCCATATCGAATCACACATTTACTTTGTCCTTTAAGTTATAGTTAAGGCATAGCTTTGAATTTTTAAAAATCAATGTGTAGGTATCTTATGACTTTCCCTTCACAATGCTAAACAGGATATTGCCCCATATTTGTTGTTAAAAGGGGCCTTAGGTTTGACAGGGCTGAAAACAATTTATTCAGTCAGTCAGTAAATATCTTTTGGGTGCTGACTATGTGCTAGGAACCATTCTATAGTTACTTGAGATATATAGACAGATAAAACAAAATAAGGTCACTGTCCTTATGGAGCTTACATTATGAGTGTGGGAGAGGCAGACAGTAAATAATAATATAAACTAAACAAGTAAATTCTATGGTACATTAGAAAGTGGTTTGTTACAAAAAATAAAGCAAGATAAAGGAGATTGGGAATACAGGAGAGTGTGGATTTAAATGTTAAATACGGTGATCAGGGTAAATTTTATTGACATGAAAGGATAGAAATGGAGTTGGTAAGAGAAGGGCCTTGTGGATTTCTGAGAGAAGAACATTCCAGAAAGAGAGAACAGTTAGGCATAAGCCTCAAAGTGAGTGCGTGCTTAGAGTTTTCAAGGAACACCACGGATGCCCATGTGGCTGATTTGGAGAGAGTAGGGAATGGGAGGACTGAGGCTAACCACTGGGTTGGGACAGGTGATGATTTGTAGGGCATTGTGAGAACTTTGGCTTTTATGCTGAATGAAATGGGAAGCTGCTAGAGCAGTGTTTCCCAACCTTTTTTGTGCCATGCCCCACCTTAACCTTTCTAAAATTTTTATGTCCCCCCCTATGTAACATACATAATTTTTAACATTAAAATATTGATTTGTTCACTTAATAAACATAAATGATAGGTTCTAGGAAGAAATCACTATGAAATTGTTAACAAAACACAGTAAGTAAAATTTCAAAACATATAATGAAAAACAGAAATTTAAATTCCAAATAATTTTAATACATATTTTTCTATATTAATTTATTATTTTAATTTAGTGTGATCCTTGCGCTTGATGCTTGCTGCACAGAGATTTTATATTAGGTTCCAATTTGGTTAGCTTTAGTCTTTAGTCTCCACGTTGTGTTATATCCAGCCGATTTCTTTTTTTTACCAGTAAATCATTTACAGCACTAAATCCACATTCAGCTAAAAATGAAGATGGAAACGGTAGCAATAGTTTTCTTGTACATTTGGTTGAATTTGGGTATTTGATTTCTGTTTCCTCACAAAGCCATGCCATCGCTCCTTTGATATTAAATAAAGCTTTAACCGACTCATCATTTTGCAATTCTGCGAGTTCTTCTTGATACTGCATATCTGATATATCAGACAAATCCACTAACATTGGCTGCATCATCCATGTTGGGAAATCAATTTGTTTTAAATCAGAAAATCTTTCTTTTAAATCAGCCGATAGAATATTCAAATGATTGACAATAACAAGCAAAGCGGTATCAGTTACTTCACATTTTTGGAGCCAATGAAACTGTTTAAAGTTTTTGTTGTTAATATGTTTCTGACATAACTCAATATTGGTAATGAAACCAAATATCTTTGCTTTTGCATCGACAAGAGTTTTATTTGTTCCTTGAAGTTGCTTATTTAATATATTTAGTTTTTCAAAGATATTGGCTAAATAACTCACAAATGCTTTACCATCTATTGTTAACAGATACTTCATTTCAGGTTTGTCTCTTAAAAAATCACTAAGAGTATCAAACAGTTCCATAAATCTTTTCAAACAGTTTCCTTTAGATAGCCATCTTACTTCAGTATGAAGTAAAAGTCTCACATGGTCTTCATTTTGTTCTTCACAAAATAGCTTGAAAAGACGCTCACATTTGGCACTAGCTTTAATAGCATTAACACACTTTATTACTGTATGTAATACTTCATTCAGAACAGGCGAGATGTTTTTAGCTACCAAGTTTTCCCTATGAATAACACAATGCACAAGAATCATTTCTGGATTCGTATCTTTCATCAATTTTAAGCAGCCATTTTTCTTGCCCATCATATTAGGAGCACCATCTGCAGCACAAGATGTTATATTTTTCATTGGTATATCATTGACATCTAAGTAGTTTTTTAGCTTATTATATATATCTTTGGAGGTAGTGGTGCTTTCTAATCTTTTACAGAACAACATTTCTTCAGCAAAATGTCCTTTATCAATATATCTTACGTAAGTTATCAATACTGCCTCACTGTCTCTCAAAGTTGATTCATCCATTTGCAAGGAGAATTTTCTTGTTTTCAGCTTTTCAATAAGTTGTTTTTCAATATCCTCACTCATTTCGTCTATTCTTCTGCTAACAGTATTGTTACTGAGTGGCATAGCTTTTACATCTTTGTCATCTTTTTCAAGAACTGTTTTAAGAAATGCTGATATTAAAATATATGTTAAAATATATTCAATGTGCCTGACCTGTGGTGGCGCAGTGGATAAAACGTCAACCTGGAAACACTGAGGTTGCCGGTTCAAAACCCTGGCTTGCCTGGTCAAGGCACATATGGGAGTTGATGCTTCCTGCTCCTCCCCTTTCTCTCTCTCTCTCTCTCTTTCTCTCTCTCTCTCTCTCCCTAAAATGAATAAATAAATAAAAATTTAAAAAAAGAAAAAATTCTACAAAAAAAATATATTCAATGTGACATAGAGTAAACGTATACTAAAAATTCATATTTATTTAAATGTATATAACACATTTACTACACTACCACCGCAAATCAAAAGGTATCTATATTTTTCCACTTGACAAAATTTTCTGGAAAGTTATGCTTCTAAAATTAAAATTGTCGTGCATGCACTATTATAGCCCCAATAATATTTATAAAATATTATTGCTTTCTAGCCCCGATGCAAGAAGTACTTAATAAAGAGTTTAATATTGATAAAAATAAAATCAAATACTTACCAATTATATCTATACAATATATATCTGTATATTTATTAAATCAACGAGCTTTTACAACAGTTTTGACACTTATTTCAAATTAACACCAACTGAATGATGTGAAACACTACAGAAGTTGCGATGGGCCAATTAGGTGAGAATAACGGCGTTGTTTAGCGAGTTTTTAAAACATCCTGGGTTCCCCGCGGCAGACGGCATGCTACACGGTGAACCCAGGACGAAGTTTACTTGATGACGCCAATCACCCAGTTGATATTTTGGTCTCGTCAAACGAAATTATCCTTAATAATTATTTACCGCAATTATTTAAGAATTGCATTTTTTGTAAAATTTGGCACCGATATCTAGCATTGCATTTAAATGGCCCGGGGCGAAAGAGTTAAAGTCGTGTCGAGTCCATTTTCAAATTGCCCCCCTTAACTATCGAATTGCCCCCCCTGTGGGGCGTGGGCCCCACGTTGGGAAACACTGTGCTAGAGAGTTTTGAGCAGAGAAGTGACATGGTCAGGCATATATGTAATATATGTGTGTGTGTGTGTGTGTGTGTGTGTATAATTTATTTATTTATCTACTTTATTGAATGATCAGGCAATATTTTCTTTTTAAGTGAGAGAAGGGGGGTAGAAAGACAAACTCCCACATACACCCTGACCGGGATCCATCCAGCAACCCCTGCCTGGGGTTGATGCTTGAATCAACCAAGCTATCCTCAGCACCCAGGGCCATCATTTGAATCAATTTAGCCACTGGCTGCGAGAGGGGAAGAGAGAGAGAAGGGAGAAATGGAGGAGGAGAGAAACAGATGGTCACTTCATTTGTGTGCCCTGACCGGGGATGAAACCCAGGACATACGCACACCTGGCACATGCTCTGTCCACTGAGCCAACTGCCCAGGACTAGGTAATATTTTCAAAGGATTACTCTGACTGCTCTATCCAGGAAAAATCATAGTAATGGTGAAAGCAAATGGTCAAGAAGCTATTGCAGTAATCTAAGCAAGAAATTCTAGTGGCTTGAACCAGAGTGGTAGCAATGAAAAGTGAAGTGGAAGAGGAATCCTGAATACCTGAGGGCACAGTGGAGGAGTTTCAGGGGTTGGGAAGGGCGGGAAGATGGAGAGAGATTAGGAGATGTCTGGAGCCTTGTGGTAATGAGAGCTCAGGAGAGACCTGGGAGTCTGTGACTTCTTGAGGTGACTGATATAAACAGGGATAAAAGGGATATTGAAATGAGTTTCAGAGGAGTGAAGAAATATTAAAATGGAGGGAAGACTGTGAGTGTGGGGAATAGAGATGAGTGTTAGAATCCCCTGACTCTGGAGCTGGAGGCGAATAAAATCAGCTGGACCCTTGATATATGTTGATGAAATGTTGAAGGCCTGGGGAGGGGAGGACTCAGTCCTTGGGCAACGCTGACTCATGGCTTCTGCCAGGAGAGGACCCAACTTGTTCAGAGTGCGGTCTTCTCCACCTCTGCGCTTGATCTTCTTTATGACGTTAACCCCTTTGATGGAGCTGAGGATTTGACAGCAAGCTGGTAATTACTGTACTCTAAGTACAAAGGCCCATAAACAATATCAATTCAATAAAATATATGTCTAAAAGAAGTGGATTTGTAATTGTGGCAATGAAGGAGGCAGTGTAGAATTTTGGCAAAGAAGGTCAGGAGGAAGTCAGGCCCTTAATGTAAAAGATTGCTCATTGGGCCCTGGCCGATTGGCTCAGTGGTAGAGCGTCAGCCTGGCGTGCAGGAGTCCTGGGTTCGATTCCTGGTCAGGGCACACAGGAGAAGCGCCCATCTGCTTCTCCACCCCTCCCCCTCTCCTTCCTCTCTGTCTCTTTCTTCCCCTCCCGCAGCCAAGGCTCCATTGGAGCAAAGTTGGCCCGGGCGCTGAGGATGGCTCTGTGGCCTCTGCCTCAGGCACTAGAATGGCTCTGGTTGCAACAGAGCGACGCCCCAGATGGGCAGAGCATCGCCCCCTGGTGGACATGCCAGGTGGATCCCAGTCGGGTGCATGCGGGAGTCTGTCTGACTGCCTCCCTGTTTCCAACTTCAGAAAAAAATTAAAAATAAAATTAAATTAAAATAAAAAAAAAGATTTCTCATTGGGAACAGGAGACAACTAACTCTATTTGTAAGGTAAACTGAAGAAACCAATAGAAGCTGAAACATGAAAATTCAGAGAAGAGGGAATAATTGATGGAATAACATTCTAGAGAAGATGGAACTATGAACTATTTATTCTTGGAAAGAAGTGGAACAATATTTCCTGTCAGAAAGGAAAGAAAAACAATGGAATGATTTAGGAAAATTCTAAAAGATAAGGAGACGGAAAATTTTGAAATCTTATTTATTATGGAAAACTAAGTATGTGGTAAAAATTAAAACAAAGAGAAATTAGCAATAAAAAATGGGAATTTCCAATAAATCCATTCCTAGAATTATCCCTGTTAAGTGTTTGGAATATAATGTCTAAATCAGGGGTCCCCAAACTTTTTACACAGGGGGCCAGTTCACTGTCCCTCAGACCGTTGGAGGGCCGGACTATTAAAAAAAAATGAACAAATCCCTGTGCACACTGCACATATCTTATTTTAAAGTAAAAAAAACAAAATGGGAACAAATACAATGTTTAAAATAAAGAACAAGTAAATTTAAATCAACAAACTGACCAGTATTTCAATGGTAACTATGGGCCGGCTTTTGGCTAATGAGATGGTCAATGTCCGGTTCCATATTTGTCACTGCTAGCCGTAACAAGTGATATGATGCACTTCCGGAGCCGTGATGCGTGCGTCCCTGTCACCGGAAGTAGTACTGTATGTGGGCGACGCTGTGCTTTGTACTCCTCTCACTGACCACCAATGAAAGAGGTGCCCCTTCCGGAAGTACGGCGAGGGCCAGATAAATGGCCGCAGGGGGCCGCATGCGGCCCATGGGTCGTGGGTTGTAGTTTGGGGACCCCTGGTTTAAATATTTTTTCCTATAAATATGATTTCTTTTTGTAGATGTTAAGTGAGTCTAAAATATACGTATTTTTTTTTCTTTGCAAGCTATAAAATTTATATAAGGATTTATTGAGCATCTATTATATATCAGATATTATCATCAATCATTTTGTTCATGTCATTTACATCCTCTACATCTATGCATTTGTTTTTTCTTCTTCATTTTTCAAGAATTAAAAAAAATTCACTAAAGCCTTCTAACTTTTTCTCCTTTATTACTTGAAGTTTTGCATTATGTATTTTAATGCTATACAGTTATTATTATTGGTTGATTGATTTTAGAGAGGCAGAAAGAGGAAGGGAGAGAGTGAGAGAGAAAAGCATTGTTGTTACAATTAATTGTGCATTCACTGGTCACTTCCCATATATGCCTTGACCAAAGAATTGTAAGAATGAGAGAGCACTCGAACACCAGGTGTGCAGGCTTTATTAGAGGAGAAAGACCTGCCGGGGCACTCCTCCAGGAGAAGTGCACCCAAACAGATTCTGAGGCAAATTTTTTATAGGGTTAAGGGAGAGCTTTGAGCAAGTGTGTGTTGCGTCAGCAATTCTGGTATGCTCCCTTCTGTAGTCCTACGATATCGGCTTCTTGGAACGCTTCTCCTCGGGGTGGCTGACCAGCTTCCTAGAACTTTTCTGTTTCAGGGGCGATAGTCCAGTAAGGGTGGGGTCAGATAACCAAGCAGAACAGCAAAAGGGCAGTTTGGAAGTTTTGGTAGATTCATGTATCCATCAAGAATGAACCTGAAACCTTGTTGTTTCAGGTCAGTGTTCTAACCAACTGAGCTAACTGGCTAGAACAATGCTATATTATTTAGTACATGAAGATTCATACTAACAATAGCTTTATTGTGAGTTGTATCCTTTGCCATTATAAAGTGACTGTTCTGTCTCATTTAACGTTTTTTAAAAGTAATTTATTTTATCCCATTTGAAATTACTTTAATTAGATATGTTTAATTATATCTGTTTATATTTTGAATCTTCCATTTGTTTTCACTTTTGCTTTTTGATCTTTTTTCTGTTTTTATTTTTATTATTTTTATCTTTCTCTGTGTATTAGTAATCTATAGCTGTGTAAAGAACCACCCCAAAACCTCAGAGATTAAAACAACACACATTTTTTTATCTCACACTTTCTGGGGGCGGGAATCTTGGCATGGCTTAGCTGCGACTTCTGCTTCAGGTGTGCACAAGCTATAGTCAAGGTTAGACTGGGTTCTCTTCTCAGCTGGAGGCCGCACTTGGGCAGGGTCTGCTTTCAAGCTCACCCACATGGTTGTTGGCAGGACTCTGTCCCTCATGTGCCCTGGAGAGCCTCAGTTTCCTGCCATGTGGGCCTCTCCATTGAGCAGCTCACAACTTTATCAAAGCAAGTGTGCGAGAAGAGTCAGAGAAGCAATGTAAGCAAGACAGAAGTAAGTATTTTATAGCCTAAATTCAGAAGTGAAATCTATCATTGTGCTACATGTTCTTGGTTAGAGGCAAGTCATCACATTCAGTCAATACATAAAGCCATGAATAGCAGAAAGTAGAGACCATCGGGAGTCATGTTAGAACGTTACCTACCATACTAGGGCAATTTGGACATTGTAAAGTGGATTAAATAATATGTTTACATGTATATTTTTCAATTTACCTCAGAAATGAAATCATGATGAAAGATAATGAAATTGATCTACTTAGAGGAACTTCTTTTCCTACTTTTTTATTAGTTTGGAGAGCAAATATGATTCTTGTTTCAGTCTGCTAGCATCAAAATACTATTCTTTAATTTATGTCATTTTTAAAGCATTATAACAATTTACTTTATATGACTTAGAATACCAGTTATTTAAATATAATTTTAAGTCTAAATAGATTTAAAGCTCATTGCCAAACCTTTTGTACCTCATGACTTTTTCATTCATGAACTTATTATTGTTATTCATCTGTTCATTGTTTTGAAATTTTTTCCTAATCAAATTTTCAAATGTAGAGGGGAGGATCCTTTATTGAGTTTCCAGCTTCTTGTAGCCCCAGATGTTCCTTGGCTTGGGGCAGTCTAACTCCACTCTTCCCTTCTGTCTTCTCTGTGTCTCTGTGTCTTCATATAACATCTCCCTCTCTGTGTCTCACTCTCCTTACAAGGACATCAGGACATAGGATTTAGTCCCTATGTCCTGATGTCCTTGTAAATGTTATGTTTTTTCAGTTCTTGCATATTTGAGAATTTCTTTTTCTTACCATTGTATGTGAAAAACTAGGTAAAGAATTTTTCCCCTTCAATATCTATTAACCACTGTTGCATTTTCTTCTAGCACCTAACACTGCTTAGAATATGTTCAATGTCTTTTTTGTTGAAGATGGACTTTTTCTCTCTGCCTACATGACTGTAGGCTTTTTTTTTCAATCCTTGAAATTATAGGAAAAAAACCTCTTATTAAGCTTTCTTGGAATGTGGTAAGCCCTTTCAAAATGTAATTTTAAGATCTGCTTTATTTCAGAAAGTTCTTCTAGTATGTAAAATTTTCAGTTCCATTTATTCATTTTCATCTTCAAAGACAGCAGTCATCTGTATGTCACTTCTCCATTGTCTGTTGGCCATGTCTTTCATCTCTCTGATCACCTTCATTTTTGCCATTTTCCACTAAATTCTATGTGATATTTTTCAATAGCTTTGTTAGTGGCAGTTCAGCAACCTTATTTTTTGAGTTTCAGCTAAGGAAAGAATTCAGAGCCAAGACTCAAAATATAAGAGTAAGCTTATTTAGAAAGTCACAGAGGTAGAAGTGAGCCACAGAAGAAATGGGCTCAGGAAACAAGTTACAACAAAAGAAGGGTCCTTGAAGCTTGGGGGGTGGGGGAGGGGAGAGAGAGAGAGAGAGAGAGAAGGAGAAGGAGACTGGCTTATTTTTTCCTACTTATTAAGCTACATTTTTCACAAAGTATTTTAGTGACTTATTATAATATGAAAAAAAAAATTTTAAACTACCAACCAAATTAAAATAAATATCAGCACGAGAGCAGAAATAAAAATATATAAATGTAGCTGCATCATCCTACATAGTTATTAAAATTAAGTTACAGCTGAGTTGTTAAGCTTCCTGGCAACCAAAGCAAGAAAAAATAAAAACTAACATAATTAGATATATGATTCTCACTGACTCTGATGGAAAATATCCAAGTTATTCAGGGAGAGACTTCTTACAACATTTAGTTCTGAAAAAGAAATTATCAAATGGGGCAGGGTTCTTAATGAGTTAGTAAATACAATAGTGACATTCATTATGCTTTTTTCTTATAACGTTATTAAGTGAAAGGTGAAAACCTAGCATCCAGGCACAGTCCAGAGAAAGCAAATTTCTGTGTTTCCAAGATCTAAGCCTATTTGGAAAATATAATCTTTTCTAAGAGAAATAGTGTGTGTGTTATTGGGTGGAATTGTGTTTATCCAAAAGATATGTTGAAGTTCTAATCCTCAGAACGTTAGAAAGTAATTTTATTAGGAAATAGAGTCATTGTAGATGTAATTAGTTAAAATGAGGTCATAATGGAGTAGGGTGGAGGGACTAAATCCTATGTCCTGATGTCCTTGTAAGGAGAGTGAGACACAGAGAGGGAGATGCTATATGAAGACACAGAGACACAGAGAAGACAGAAGGGAAGAGTGGAGTTAGACTGCCCCAAGCCAAGGAACATCTGGGGCTACAAGAAGCTGGAAACTCAATAAAGGATCCTCCCCTCTACATGTCAGACGGAGCTTGGCTCTGCCAACCCATCGAATTCAGACTTCAGGCCTCCAGACTGTGAGAGTAAATTTCTGTTGTGTTAAGGCACCCAGTCTGTGGGATTATGGCAGCCTTAAGAAACTAACTGATAGACTACATTTTTTTAAACAATGTTTTATAAATGTTAGTTTGTTCAATCAAGATTTGGTATGTGTTGACAGTAAAAAGTTTGATAAGGGACTAAAGTAGGTTTTATGTGCTGATATTGAGAATGAGTCCATATACTTTAAATGGAAAAACTGTAAATATTGGTAAGGTAAACAATCCTTGTGAACATAGCTGTACCTAAGATTCATACCTAGAATGCTGGCCATCACAACTAACTGTAGGAAGGCCAAGTATCTACTTGAAAACAAATCCAAGTGCTTGGTGTTTGTTTGAACAGTGCAGTATCTGTTTTGTCATATGAAATAAATTGACATTGCTGCAATAATTTAGTCTAGGAAAGTTTACAAAACAGGTGATACCTGTGCCGTACTGTAGACTTGGATTGACACATGATTCCAAGCTGTAAATCAGTTAAAAAATGCAGGGTAATTTTAGAATAGTTGATACGCCAGGATTTATAACAATGAGTAGATAGCAGATCGAATTGTTTGTTGAAACTACCCCTAATTATTGAAAACGCAGCACTGGAATACAGGATACCTGCCCTCACGTTCTCTATAGCGGGAAGGATGTATATATAGATTTTCCTTCCTTTCTTTATTCCTGTCCAGAGATTTTTATTCCCAGGCAGATGGTAGTAAGAAGCAAAAGTTTGTACAGTCTCATCCCCTCACCCAAAGGTCAAACTTTTGGACATTCTCCAAACATAACAGCAGACTGGAGATATAGAAAGAAAGGGATAAGTCTCTGAGAGTTAGAAATAATCATAAAACCCTGAATTAAATTAATGAAGTTTGCAGTAGCCATATGGCCATTGGAGGCAGACTCAATGACAGGAAAAAGGTAATTAAACAGCAGACATAGGGTGATATTGGTTTACTTACAATAATGGGGTTGTATAGTGAGAGCTGAGCCCATAGTGATAGCTGAACCCAGAATCAGACACTTAGGGGCAGGAAAGGACCCAGTGATAAGATTCTTATATCCTAAGGTATAGCAATTTGAAATAATAAAAATATTAAGTAAAAACATATAAAGGACTTCTCTTACTCTGAAGCACTTAACATGAGTGATAAAATACATATATATCATCTTTTAAATTTTTTGAATAAATTTAAAAGTAAATTGAGTGTGCTTGATGTATTAAAATACATTATAAAGGAAATAAAAATGTGAGAAAAGAGAAACAGACCATGAAAATACCCATTATATTTGAAAAATAACAAAATAGAACTTCTAAAAGTAAAAAATGATAAGATTGAAATTAAAACCCAGTGGAAGAATTAGCAGCAGAGATGCCTGACCAGTGGTGATGCAATGGGTAGTGTCGACCTGGGACACTGAGGTCCCAGGTTTGAAACCCCAAGGTCTCCAGCTTGTGCACAGGCTCACCAGCTTGAGCAGGGATCAGAGACATGATCCCATGGTCTCTAGCTTGAGTCCAAAATTGCTGGCTTGAGCAAGGAGTGACTGGCTTGACTGGAGTTTCTCTCTCTTCCCCTGTCAAGGCACATATGAGAAGCAATCATTGAACAACCAGGGTGACATAACTACAAGTTGATGCTTCTCATCTTTCTCTGTCTGTGTTTCTCTGGAAAAGAAAAGTAACAGCAGAGAAGACCACCGCTAGAGAGAGAGAGTTACGGATTTAGGGAGTGGTAAGTATAGATTGAGGACCTTACACAGAATGCAGCACAGACAAACAACTGCTGGAAAATATGACAGAAAGGTCAGAAATCATTGAGGACAGAGTGAGAAGATTTAATATGCCTCAAACAAGAATTTCAGGAAGAGATAATAGAGGAAGGGACAAAACAATATTTGAAAAGACATTGAATGAGGCATTTTTGGAATTGTTAAAAGAGTAACCTCAGATTCTAAAACTCAACAAATCCCCAGTGAGATAAATCTAAACACACACACCTAAAGACATTGTTGTAAACTTCAGAATACCAAAGACAAAGAGAAGGTATTAAAATTGGGCAATAGAAAAAATATACATATTACTAATCAATAAAGAAATAACAATGAGACAGCTAAATTCTCAGCAACAAAAATGAGAAACAGGATTGGCTGGTAAGGGCCCATCCTGGCTCATAGACAGTTGTCTTTTTGCTATGTCTTCACAGGGTAGAAGGGACTGGGAGCCCTCTCAGGCCTCTTTTTAGGGTTATAATCTTACTCATGACCTAATTGCCTCCCAAAGCCCTATCTTCAAATAGCATCCCTTTGGGATTAGGATTTCAACATACAAATTGGGGGGAGGCACAAATATTAGGATCATAGCAGGCAACATAGGAAGCTTCCAAGGCATTAGCAACACTCCAAAATAGTGATTTCACTGGGTTTGATGTTATGCTTTGTCATATCTATATCTATATCTATATCTATATCTATATCTATATCTATATCTATATCTATATATATATATAGAGAGAGAGAGAGAGAGAGAGAAAGAGAGAGAGAGAAAATGTTATTTTGTTCACACCAAATATTTCATATTTTAAGATATAGATGGGAATAAAAAGAAAACAAGCCCCAAATGTGACCAGAATGTCTTTGTGTAACAGAGCTTAATTAACTGAGTGGTTTGAGACATTACAATAGATTCTGATGTTCAAATGAGTATTAAATGTTATTTTTACATAAACTCAATAACTGGAAATTACTATAAGCTCATGTGGCTTAAATGGCAGCTGATTCTTGTCCACAGAGGAAAAGTGAAGAAGTCAGTAAAGGTGGCCATCTCCTTTAATGTGACTTAGAGGCCAAACAGCCTTCATAGTATCATTTCCACTCCTCCTAAATACCTGTCAGCACTGAGTGATTGTTTTGTCCACACACTGTTCTAACCACTTACAATCCTCATAGTGTGTTTTGTCCACACACTGTTCTAACCACCTTACCCTTGGAGGGAAGTATTATTTATTATTCCTGTTTTACAAATGGGCAGACTGATGTCTACAGGGGTTAAATACCTTGCCAACATCACTCAGCCAAGAAGTGGCAGAGTCTTGATTCACATACAGCTTGAGTCTAGGCCCTGTGTTCTTATCCATTACTCTACAATTTATCTCAATTATTCTTCCTCTTTATTGCAAATAAGACATACACTGAGTCATTGGATTAAAATAAAGGTTCTTCTGACATAGTTGCTTTGAAGTTGGTATTAAAATAATTTCTGGAATTCATTAAATGGCATCTGAAGCATTTGCCACTAGTTTGACTTCTGTCCATTCTACCCATCCCACAAATCTGACCATATCTCTGCTCAACATTAAGACTCAAGTTTAACCTTCTTAGATCAGTGGATAAGGCTATTCAAGCCCCGGCCTCTGAGCATCCCTTTTGTGCCACAGCCATCTATTCTCCTAAACCCCTTCTTTACTTCCATCATATGGACCTTTTCCCAAACCACGCTGTAGGTCAAATAAGTTTGTAAATATGATGTATATGTTTGCTTGCTTTGGGTGTGGGAGACAGGCTGTAAACTGGCAAAGTCATTATAACCTAAGGCTTAGTTTTAAGACTAAGCTTTTCCTTCCCTTCTAATACTAAGGTTTTCTCAAAACTAAGCTTTTCCCCACACCCTTGACTGTTGCATGATAGGGGGTGGTGCACTCTCATGAGGAATCCCATTTATGCCTCAGATAAGTGGCTTTGTATCAGAGACTTCCTTATTTGTATATTGGCTTAAAGGCTTTAATTTTCTACACTATAAAATGAAGCAGACCCAGGGCTCTCACTCTCTCGGTTCCTGCTATCAGCATTGCAGAAGCCTCACTGATCCCTTGCCCTTCATGGCTTTTCTTGTGGCTTGCCTGTCTTGGTGAGACACCAATAAACAAAATGGCCAATCATCCTCCAACTCCGCCATTTCTTTACCGTTTGCCCAAATTCAATGAGAACCTGCATGTGAATGGCCACGATGGTGGCCCCTGGCCATACACACATATAATAGTGTTTCACACCTCTATACCTTAGTACACTCTGCTTTCTCTGGCCAGAAATGCTCTGCCCACCTTCTTCTAGCTAACCACTATACATCCTTCAAACTTCTGAAACTTTACTTTATACCTGCTCTCAATAGTGATTTAGAAGCCTACCTTCTATTCTTCAGAAATATCCTATATTTTTCTGTATGGTGGAGCTAATGGCACTACATTGTAACCTTCATTGTACTGGGATGTCTCCTTAAATAGACTATGATAGTAGTAATAAATGTTACTTATGGAGCAAGCCCAGTACATTTACCTACAATATTTCTAATTCTCAGTACAACTCTGAAAGATATCCATCTTCAATTGCCTTTTAAGGTTGAGGAAACAGGTTTAGAGAGTGAGTTAACAAATCTATGGTCATTCCATTACAATGGCGGCATCACATTCTCATCTGGTTCCATATGATGTCTCCCTGATGCGTGGCATTAGTGCCAACACTCTCCTGGTTAGATGGATGTGGATGGAAGGATGGCCTGGGTTGCGGATCCAGGTTTAGAAGATAGAAAAACAAAGCCAAATTTGAAATCTCTGTGCAAAGAGTTGCACTTAAGTTCTGCCTCTGCGTCTATCTAGCTGCCAAGATAGAGTTCCCCAATGCTGAGTGTGGCCAGAGGTGATTACTATTGCAAATCAGCTCCTGCGTTGGGGAAGAATTTAGCCCTAGTGGCTGCAGGCCAACAGGGAACACAGAAAGAGAGTTTAACCCAGAGACAGGGTGTCCATTAGTGCAGCTTTTCTTTGGGGAAGAACTGTGTTGTCATGCAATCTTTATCTTAGTTCCTCAGATGGGGAGATAGTAATTTGCTATCTCTGTGTGCAGCTGTGACCAGAGATTGATGTGGGCTTGGTCTCTGAGTGCCTGCACACACCACCTGCCTTTTGGTTTATGTCGAAGGCTGCTCTTTTCTGAAAAGAGAAGCTGATACTGCCTCTGACTCAGTCCCTTTCATCTCATTTTCTTTTTGGCATATTTGTCCTGAATGTATCAACCCATCTCTGATTCTTTGCTATGTCAGATTTGTAAAATTTGTGAAATTTGTGAGTTATTACTGAGAGATTTTTTAAAAATTTTTTATTTATCCATTTTAGAGAGGAAGGGGGAGAGAGAGAGAGAGGGAGAGAGAGAGAGAAGGAAGCATCAACTCCCATATGTGCCTTGAACAGGCAAGCCAGGGTTTTGAACCCGCAACCTCAGTGTTTCCAGGTTGACGCTTTATCCACTGCACCACCACAGGTCAGGCCAATTACTGAGAGATTTAAGCTTTCTTTTATTGATTCTTGAAAGTTGGTATCATGTGAATCAGAGAAATAAGTGTCTTTTTTTATGTTGCCTCTCTAATGACATACAAGGCCACGGGCACCCTTTACCCTTGTTCTTTGAATAAGGGAACAGAGTTCGCTGAAGTCACTCCCTTGGGGTCCATCCCCCTTCATTTGGTCAGGGGTTGGGATGGGTTGAGGTTCTACTTCTGGATTAGCCTTCTTCACTTGCTGACCTCTCTAAACTTCCTTTTCCAGAGCTCCTGTCCACCCTCTCTTCTGTAATATCTTCCCTTTAAGCGACTGCTTAAAGAGGCCTTCTCTGCACCCACTAACTGGAATGGTAATGCTGCAGGTTCTGAGCACTTGCAAAGTCTCCCTCTGTGTTCTGCCCAGTGGGTCCCCAGTCTCTGTTCTGCCATCTACAAAAACACCCCAAATAGGATTCAACTTCCTCTACCCCCCTACCTTTTCCACCCCTGGACTATGAATAAACAATGATGATCACTTTTCTACTCTTTTAGTGTTTTAATCAACAGCTTAGGCTCTGGGCATTTAATTCCCAGATACAAACTCTTAGTTTTATGAAACTAAGTCTATTTCCCTCTGATTTATCTCAATCGATATTGTGTTGATTGGCTTAAGAATGGAGCCTCTTCTGTTTTGTGCCTCTAACTCTCTTTTCTCTCTGACAGAAAAATTTGAGATGTGAGGCACACAAGTATTAGGTACATTCAATCTCACTTTCTTCTCTCTCTTTTTTCACATTATTTTTATTCTGATACAATACATGCTCATCCTCAGAAAACAGTGCAGAACTGTACACATGTCCCAATCTCATGTCCCAACAACAGTGTGTAAGTGTTCTTCCAGTGATTCTCTACACATTTACTGAAAATAAAATAAAATAAAATCACACACCATACACACAAAGTGTACACTATATGTACAAACAGAATGTACTGAAGATCCTATTCTACAATTTGACTTTTTAAAAATTTAATAATTACTGTGATTATTTTTCTATGCCAGTATATTTGTTTGTCTGTCATACTTTTTAGTACTTACATAATAGTTTTATTACTTAGAACACTGATTTCAAGTTACAGAAACCCAACTCAAATGATCTCAAGTCCAAAAGAGAACTGACTGGTTCACAGGGGTGGGGGCAGGGAGAGGGTAGGGCTGCTTCAGGAAGGGCTATGCTCAGGGACTTGGTGGTGTCTTCAGGACACTTTCTCTTCCCATTTCTCAGTGATAATGCTCTGTTTTGGCCTCATTCTTTTCTAGAGCAAAGCAAACTTGTTTATTCCATGCAACCACCCCTGCTGACACTTTTAGGCTCATATCATCCCAGATCAACCAACCCACTGGCTGGGGAAAGCCAAGCTCATTGCTCAGCCTCTCTGAGCTGCAGCTCTGTCATGAACTGCAGACATTCTTGGGCTAACCCTTCTCAGCGGCTCCCTGTGGCCCAGCCAGACTCCTGTCAGGTGTGGAAGCTGGAAGTCCAGGAAGCAAAATTTTTCACTGTTCCAATGCTGGTCCCTATAGGGGCAAGAGGCCTTCTCCTCTGGGAGAGGAACACGATCATGTCCCTGAAGGCCATGCACTTGGGAGTTCATCTCCTCTTACGTGGGCCTGGTCTTAGGGGGCCAGGGCTGGGACTTGGTTTTATCAGGTGCACTGTTGAGGGTAAAGGCAGAGCTGGCCAGACCATAAATCCTTGATTGAGTCTCTCTCGAAATGAACAGCTCAGGGACTCTCCCACTTTGTTTCTGCTCTTCCTTTCAGAAGTTCCCAGAATGATGCCTCAATATTTCAAAGTTATGCATCAGAAGCCCTAACACATTGGTGCTCACAGGTAGAGCTTTCTTGCTTTGTTTATTTTATTGACTTTATTGGGTGACACTGGTTAACAAAACCACACAGGTTTCAGATGCACAATTCTGCCACACATCATCTGTACACTGTATTGTGTGTTCACCACCCCAAGATAAGTCTCCATCCATCACCACTTATCCCCCCAAACCCTCCTCTACCCCCCCACTCTGTCCCTTCACCCCCAGCAATCAGCACACTATTGTTCATGTCCATGAGTTTTCTCTCTCTCTTTATTTTTTTTTTGTTCAATTCCTCAAGTAGAGCTTTCTTAAAATAAAGACCTACTGGGCTTACGCCATAAGACTGAATCAGCAGAACTGGGGTAAGGCCTTGGAAGCTATACTTTCAAAAAGCAACACATCTGATTTTATGATCCAAATGGATTTGGAAGAACAAACATAAATCTTCTTGCATAATTCTCTTTGTTTAACTTTACCTTCCCAAAGGATGGCAGGTGGGTAGGAGTAGGCTCCTTTCCTGTGGCATAAATGATCAGTCCTAGATAGGTGTTTTAACAGATAGGTGTGTCTAAATCCCGCCCCGACTGTAAGGCCGGTGGCTGTGGCCATGCAGGTTCCCAATGGATTCGGGCGGACTATGGTAAAGGAACTGTAGAACCGGAAAATGGTGGGCCATTCTGTTTATTAGAGTCTCCCAATGGCGGATGAGCAAGCAGGCAGGAAAAACCACATCCCTCTCTCTCTCAGGGCTGATGAGCAAACTGGCCAGGAAAAAACCCCTTCTCTGGCAAACAATGGCCCCTCCCAATGGTGGCAGGCAATCTGCAATCTACAATCTACCGCCCTGAGGGCAGGTACCTGCAGCCTTACATAGACTATACACACATGGTGCTGTCCTTTGCTCATGCATCAGTCAGGCTAAATATATGCGAGCAAACCTAACACACTTGTTTCCCCAACAACGACTTTTACCAAAATCAAGTATCTTTATTCCTAAAAGAGGTATAAAATGGAACATTCTTCCTATGTATGTATGGGAAGATGTAGGTTTTGTTTGTCCTGAAGTTTACATAATTTGGAGAGACTTTCTTTCAGCAAAAGAAAATCAAAGTATGAATTCAAAATTAAGTATAGCACCCTGGCTGGATAGCTCAGTTGGTTAGGCCGTTAGGGCATCATCCTGAAGTGCAGAAGTTGCAGGTTCGATCCCCAGTCAGGGCATATGCAATAACAGATCAATGTTCTGATCTCTTTCTCTCTCTCTCTCCCTCTCCCTTCCTCTCTCATTAAAATCAATCAATAAATATTTTTTTAAAATTAAGTACACAGTTTACCCAGTGGTAGAGTGTCAGCCTGGCATGTGGCTGGCCCAGTTTGATTCCTGGTCAGGGCACACAGGAGAAGTGCCCATCTGCTTCTCCACCCCCCCTTCTCTTCTCTTCCTGCAGCCATGGCTCTATTAGAGCAAGTTGGCCCAGGCATTGAGGATGGCCCCATGCTCTGCCACATGTGCTAAAAAATGGCTCCACTTGCAATGGAGCAAGGGTCCCAGATAGGCAGAGCATCACCCTCTAGTGGGCTTGCTGGGTGGATCCCAGTTTGGGAGCATGTGAGAGTTTCTGTCTCTGCCTCTCCTAAAATAAAAAATAATAATAAGTACAGAGCCTTGGAAAAGGCCATGCTAGCGAAGGACCCTAAAGCTCAAATTTCATCCCTTTATGGCATTTCTGCCTCTGAACAGCTTTCTTATTCTGGAACAAACCAAGAGAATTCCATTGCTCAAATTGTCTACACTTTCCAAATGTATCAGATGAACTGAATTAGTGCAAATGAAAGGAAAGAAAGACCATAAAAATAGATCGTTTTGGCCTAGAGGAGGCTGAAGCTGAGTTGTTTTTGTGTGTGTTTTTTTAAAATAATTTTATTTTTTTAATGGGGTGACATCAATAAATCAGGATACATATATTCAAAGATAATAAGTCCAGGTTATCTTGTCGTTCAATTATGTTGCATATCCATCACCCAAAGTCAGATTGTCCTCTGTCACCTTCTATCTAGTTTTCTTTGTGCCCCTCCCCCTCCCCCTTTCCCTATCCTTTTCCCCCTCCCCCCATAACCACCATACTCTTATCAATGTCTCTTAGTTTCACTTTTATGTCCCACCTACGTATGGAATAATACATAATTCCTGGTTTTTTCTGATTTACTTATTTCGTATCATGTTGTCAAGATCCCACCATTTTGCTGTAAATGATCCGATGTCATCATTTCTTATGGCTGAGTAGTATTCCATAGTGTATATGTGCCACATCTTCTTTATCCAGTCATCTATTGATGGGCTTTTTGGTTGTTTCCATGTCTTGGCCACTGTGAACAATGCTGCAATGAACATGGGGCTGCATGTGTCTTTACGTATCAATGTTTCTGAGTTTTGGGGGTATATACCCAGTAGAGGGATTGCTGGGTCATATGGTAGTTCTATTTTCAGTTTTTTGAGGAACCACCATACTTTCTTCCATAATAGTTGTACTACCTTACATTCCCACCAACAGTGTATGAGGGTTCCTTTTTCTCCACAGCCTCTCCAACATTTGCTGTTACCTGACTTGTTAATAATAGCTAATGGAACAGGTGTGAGTTGGTATCTCATTGCAGTTTTGATTTGCATTTCTCTAATAGCTAAAGAAGATGAGCATCTTTTCATATATCTGTTGGCCATTTATATTTCTTCCTGGGAGAAGTGTCTGTTCATGTCCTCTTTTCATTTTTTTATTGGATTGTTTGTTTGTTTGTTGTTGAGTTTTATGAGTTCTTTGTATATTTTGGATATTAGGCCCTTATCTGAGCTGTTGTTTGAAAATATCATTTCCCATTTAGTTGGCTTTCTGTTTATTTTGTTATCAGTTTCTCTTGCTGAGCAACAACTTCTTAGTCTGACGTAGTCCCATTCATTAATTTTTGCCTTCACTTCTCTTGCCTGTGGAGTCAAATTCATAAAATGCTCTTTAAAACCGAGGTCCATGAGTTGAGTACCTATGTCTTCTTCTATGTACTTAATTGTTTCAGGTCTTATGTTTAGATCTTTGATCCATTTTGAGTTAATTTTAGTACATGGGGAGAGACTGTAGTCCAGTTTCATTCTTTTGCATGTGGCTTTCCAGTTTTCCCAGCACCATTTATTGAAGAGGCTTTCTTTTCTCCATTGTGTGTTGTTGGCCCCTTTATCAAAAATTATTTGACTATATATATGTGGTTTTATTTCTGGACTTTCTATTCTGTTCCATTGGTCTGAGTGTCTATTTTTCTGCCAATACCATGCTGTTTTGATTGTCGTGGCCCTATAATATAGTTTGAAGTCAGGTATTGTAATGCCCCCAGCTTCATTCTTTTTCTTTAGGATTGCTTTGACTATTCGGGGTTTTTTATAGTTCCATATAAATCTGATAATTTTTTGCTCTATTTCTTTAAAAAATGTCATTGGAATTTTGATGGAAATTGCATTAAATTTGTATATTGCTTTGGGTAATATGGCCATCTTGATTATATTCATTCTTCCTAATCAGGAACAAGGTATATTCTTCCATCTTATTATATCTTTTTCAATTTCCCTTAACAATGGTTTATAATTTTCATTATATAAGTCCTTTACATTCTTTGTTATGTTTATTCCTAAGTATTTTTTTTTTGTTGTTGCAATCGTGAAGGGGATTATTCTTTTGAGTTCATTCTCAATTGTTTCATTGTTGGCATATAGAAAGGCTATTGACTTCTGTATGTTAATTTTGTATCCTGCGACCTTACTGTATTGGCTTATTGTTTCTAGTAGTCTTTTTGTGGATTCTTTGGGGTTTTCAATGTATAGGATCATATCATCTGCAAAAAGTGATACCTTTACTTCTTCTTTTCCGATATGGATGCCTTTCATTTCTTTGTCTTGTCTGATTGCTCTGGCTAGAACCTCTAGTACCACATTAAATAAGAGTGGAGAGAGTGGACAACCCTGCCTTGTTCCTGATTTAAGGGGGAAAGCCTTCAGTTTAGTGCCATTTAATATGATGTTAGCTGATGGTTTATCATATATGGCCTTTATCATGTTGAGATATTTTCCTTCTATACCCATTTTGTTGAGAGTCTTAAACATAAAATTGTGTTGTATTTTATCGAAAGCCTTTTCTGTGTCTATTGATAAGATCATGTGGTTTTTGTTCTTTGTTTTGTTGATATGGTGTATTACGTTAACCGTTTTACCTATGTTGAACCATCCTTGAGATTCTGGGATGAATCCCACTTGATCATGATGTATTATTTTTTTAATATGTTGTTGTATTCGATTTGCTAGTATTTTGTTTAGTATTTTAGCATCTGTATTCATTAGAGATATTGGTCTGTAGTTTTCTTTTTTTGTGCCATCCTTGCCTGGTTTTGGTATGAGGGTTATGTTGGCCTCATAAAATATGTTTGAAAGTATTGCTTCTTCTTCAATTTTTTGGAAGACTTTGAGTAGAATAGGAACCAAGTCTTCTTTGAATGTTTGATAAAATTCGCTGGTATAGCTGTCAGGGCCTGGACTTTTATTTTGGGGGAGGTTTTTAATGGTTTTTTATATTTCTTCTCTACTAATAGGTCTGTTTAGGCTTTCTGCTTCTTCTTGACTCAGTCTAGGAAGGTTGTATTGTTCTAGGAATTTATCCATTTCTTCTAGGTTGTTGAATTTAGTGGCATAAAGTTTTTCATAGTATTCTACAATAATTCTTTGTATATCTACGGTGTCCGTGGTGATTTCTCCTCTTTCATTTTGGATTTTGTTTATATGAGTTCTTTCTCTTTTTTCCTTGGTAAGTCTTGCCAAGGGTTTGTCAATTTTGTTGATCTTTTCAAAAAACCAGCTCCTTGTTCTATTAATTTTTTCTATAGTTTTTCTGTTATCTATTTCATTTATTTCTGCTCTGATTTTTATTATCTCCTTTCTTCGGCTGGTTTTGGGTTGTCTTTGTTCTTCTTTTTCTAGTTCCTTAAGGTGGGAAGTTAAGTGGTTCACTTGGGCTCTCTCTTGTTTGTTCATATATGCCTGAAGTGATATGAACTTTCCTCTTATCACTGCTTTTGCTGCATCCCATAGATTCTGATATGTCGTATTGTCATTTTCATTAGTCTGTATATATCTTTTGATCTTTGCACTTATTTCTTCTTTGACCCATTCATTTTTTTAAAGTATGTTGTTTAGTTTCCACATTTTTGTGGGATTTTTTTCCTCTTTTTTGCAGTTGAATTCTAGTTTCAAGGCTTTATGATCAGAAAATATGCTTGGTACAACTTCGATTTTTCTGAATTTGCTGATGTTGTTCTTGAGAATGATCCATGTACACTGGAGAAAAAAGTATACTCAGTCACTTTGGGATGAAATGTCCTGTAGATTTCTATCATATCCAGGTGCTCTAGTGTTTTGTTTAAGGCCACTATATCTTTGTTGATTCTCTGTTTGGATGACCGATCTAGAGCCGTCAGCGTTGTATTGAGGTCTCCAAGTATGATTGTATTTTTGTCAGTTTTTGTTTTAAGGTCAATAAGTAGCTGTCTTATATATTTTGGTGCTCCTTGGTTTGGTGCATATATATTAAGAATTGTTATGTCTTCTTGATTCAGTGTCCCCTTAGCCATTATGAAATGGCCATTTTTGTCTATGAGTACTTTTACTGTCTTGTAGTCAGCATTATCAGATATGAGTATTGCTATGCCTGCTTTTTTTTGGATATTTGCTTGGAGTATTGTTTTCCAGCCTTTCACTTTGAATTTGTTTTTATCCTTGTTACTTAGATGAGTTTCCTGTAGGCAGCATACAGTTGGATTTTCTTTTTTAATCCATTCTGCTACTCTGTGCCTTTTTATTGGTGAGTTTAATCTGTTTACATTTAGTGTAATTATTGATACTTGTGAGTTCCCTATTGCCATTTTAAATATTGCTTTCTGTTAGTTTTGTGTCTTGTTTGATCCTTCTCTTTCGTTTTTCTATCTTTTGTTTTTATTTGGTTGTATTCCATACATCTTTCCTCTGTTGCTATCTTTTTTATCTCATGTGCTTCTGTGGTGGTTTTTTCAATGGTGGTTACCTTTAAGTAATGAAAAGGGTTCCTACCCTGTTCATTGTAGCGAACTATTTTGTGAGTACTTTTGCACTGCATCGTCCTTTGCTACTGTTAATCTCCATCCTCTCCCCCCCTTTCTTTTTGTTGTTGTCACAGTTTAAATTTGGTTTTATTGTGTTCTTCTTGGAGCTTTTACTTGTGGCTTTGTTTTTTTTTTGTTGTTCTTTGTATCTGATTGGAGAAACCCCTTTAGGTATTCCTGGAGTGGGGGTTTTCTGATGATAAATTCCCTCATCTTTTCTGTATCTGTGAATGTTTTTATTTCTCCTTCATATTTGAAGGATAGCTTTGTTGGGTATAGTATTCGTGGCTGAAAGGTCCTCTCTTTCAGGACTTTAAATATTGGGGTCCACTCTCTTCTAGCTTGTAGAGTTTCTGCTGAGAAATCTGATGATAATCTAATGGGCCTTCCTTTATATGTTGTATACTTCTTTTCCTTTGCTGCCTTGAGAATTTTTTCTTTGCTGTTGGTTTGTGCCAATTTCATTATAATATGTATTGGAGTAGGTTTGTTGGGGTTAAGAAAACTTGGAGTTCCCAGTGAAAGCCGCCCTATTTAGGTTAGTGAGGAAGGCGGAGCATTTCTTACTCCCTAGTTCCTTCGGGGTTTGGTTATATATTTAGCCAATTTTTCGCTCAACCATACCTTCGGGTGTATTGTGAAACATCTGGAGGCTCCAAGGATAGGTTTTTCTGTTTCTGGTTGAAGATCTTGTTGAGTTTTGGGGGAGATTTATCGGTATCACTTTCTACCCCGCCAGTACTCTGACGTCATCTCTCTGAAGCTGAGTTTTAACCATAGCATGGGGCATATGCTCTGTCAGTTGGTGAGTTTTCTTGTATTCCCTGTGTG